>NW_003852445.1:10187297-10198382 GCF_000181295.1 Otolemur garnettii
CGAAATCTGGCTTTTTTTAGAGACAAGATCTTGCTCACTCTGGCTCAGGCTGGTCTTAAACTCATAAGCTCAGGCAATCTACCTGCCTCAGCCTCCCAGAGTGTTAGGATTACAGGTGTGAGCCACTGGCCCCAGATTTCTGCTTATAGTTTAAAGCCCATTTTTTCATCTTCTACGCTCAAAAGAGCTAGTCACCTCTAATATTTGTTAAAAGCCATCTAACTAAAAATGTAAGAATTTCTCTAGAAGTCTCCCTGACATTAATAGCCAATCAGGATGACATTACATCAAGTAAGCCAACAAAGGTTATATAGCTAGAGCCCAAAACATATCTAGTTTTACTAATCATTATTAAACTATTACAGATGACCACTTATGGGTTTAAACAAAGACTTGCTGAACTTGTTATGGTTTTTCACATCATCAATCCACCATAAATTTGTTCTATGGTTGGGCTTCCAAGTACCATCTTTTAAAATTTGTTTTTTTCAGATTTAAGAGGCACCCTTCATAGATAAATATTTGAAGGTCTCCAATTTAGAGTGATTCTCTCTTTTTCTCTCAACTGACACTTTCTTTTCTCCCTTACTCCTTCTCCCTACTCCCAACTCTAGTTCCAATTTCCACTTTCCTGTATGGTTTAAAACAAAAAGCACAACTAAAGTGCCTATCTAACTTTAGCATGCAGAAATTTAATGGAAACTGGGGATCACCCAATTCATATGTTTCTCAGACAGAAAAACTATTACTTTTTAGATAACTATCATTTAAATTAGTCTCAAAGTTTAGCACTAACCAACTATATTTTAAGTACACATCAATTTTTTTCTGTTTTGCAATTCTCTTCCAAATGATTTATTTTAGACTAATCTTCTAAGATAAAAACTATTCTTATCCCTTCATGTTCTAATTTCCAGTTAAAATTATTTTAATTTCTATAACTTCTCCTCAGAAATACTGTTCTCCCAGCCAGTGTCTTCAATTGCTTTTTGTTGTTTGGCCAAGAACAAAAATATTAAAGCCGAAAATCACTTACCAGAATTTTCAATAATCTGGATGCTAGTAATACTAATAAAATTTATGTTTTACTATGGCAGCATCTACAACAAAATAAAAGAGCTCACTCTGCCAATTAAATAGTGTAAACAAGAATTTCAGAATACTATTAAAATAATAGAACTTGGCCTGACAAGGTGGCTCACACCTGTTATCCTGGCACTTGGGAGGCCTAGGTGGGCGAATTGCTTGAGCTCATGAGTTCCAACCAGCCTGAGCCAGAGCAAATCCTCATCTCTAAAACTAGCAGGGCGTTGTGCCACGCACTTACCATCCCAACAACTCTAGAGGCTGAGGCAACAGGACTGCTTGAGCCCAAGAGTTTGAGGTTGCTGTGAGCTATGACGCCATAGCACTCTACCGAGGGCAACAAAGTGAAACTCCGTCTCAAAAAAAATAAATAAAAAATAAAGAAAGAATAAAACTGATATTTGTATCTTTTAAAAACTTTTTGTTTTTTCTTTTGGACAGAGGGTCTCACTATGTTGCGCAGTCTGGAGTGCAGTGGCATCATCATAGCTAAATGCAACCTCAAACTTCTGGAGTCAAGCAATCCTCCTGCCTCAGCCTCCTGAGTAGCTGAGACTATAAGCACGAACCACCATGCCCAGCTACTTTTTTTTGGTAGGGATGAGGGTCTTGCTATTTTGCTCAGGTTGATCCCAAACTCCTGGCCTCTAATGATCCTCCCACCTCAGCCTCCAAAATTGCCAAGATTATAGACATGAACTACAGCACCCAACAGAACCTAAAGCTGTTGCCCTGGCTAGAGTACCACAGCATCACAGCTCACAGTAACCTCCAACAACTGGGCTCAAGCGATTCTCCTGCCTCTGTCTCCCAAGTAGCTGGGACTACAGGTGCCTGCCACAATGCCCGGCTATTTTTTGGTTGCAGTCATCATTGTCATTTGGCAGGCCCAGGCTGGATTCAAACCCGCCAGCTCAGGTGTATGTGGCTAGTGCCTTAGCCGCTTGAGCCACAGGGACCAAGCTCTGGCTACTTTTGTTGTTGCAGTTGATGTTTTAGCTGACCCGGACTGGGTTCGAACCCGCCAGCCTCGGTCTATGTGACCAGCACCATAACCACCAAGCTACGGCGCCACCTGTATTTTCCACTTTAAGATTTAAGATATATATAGGCCGAACCAAATTTTAAAACTTTACTTAATGCTCATCAAGAGGAAACAACCAGTCACAGCATACTCATTAACAGAGTTCCAAGTGTGATTTTACCGCATACGGTAATCAAAGAAAGATTCTTGTATTTCAAAGATCCCTGTATTTCAAGGCAACTGTCAAAAAACAGAGCCAGGTTAGAGCCTAACTAGAAAGAAACCAGACTGGTACAATTTCTAAATGTTTATACTGATTAAGCTATAACCTCAAATGATCTATAATAATCCCACAAAAAATTATTAACTACAAAAGAAAAATACAATCTGAAATATTAAATTTCTCAATTACCACTAGCTGTTCACAAACATAAACCAAAGTTAATGGTAAGCCCATACAGTTCTCTCCTACCTTCCATTCCAAATTATAATCTGGCTAGAGATACAAAATAATCTAAAATTACACTTACCACTAGAACTTTCACAGAAGCTTTGTGAGGAATGGGAAGAGGCCTTCAACTGCTGGGCCTCCACACCTGGGCCTAGCTGCTTTGCATTAGCCTTTTTTGAGTCTTCAGTTAATGAGGTATCCGTTTTCTCTTGAGGCTGGGGCTGTTGTATCTCCTGGTCAGGTCTCAGAGGATCGTCTGCTCTCACTAACGGCAAGGGAAGCTGTGGAGAATCTTTCTCTACAGGTTCTTTTTCTGCAGTCATGGATTTCAGATCTCCTTCATATTCTATTCTCTTTTCTTCCTGGGCATCTAATCTATTCTCAGCACAAGGTTCTATTTCTGGAGCAACATCCTCCCACGACTGGGAATCTGAGCCTTTCTCCACACCCTCCAAAGGCTCACAAGAAACATCAACTCTGGGAGATGGCTCTTTGACATCTACAATGACAACACTTGAGTCCTCTGAAGTAGCTTCTTCCCAAGCTTCCTGATCTTTATGTTCTAATTCTTGGTCAAGTACTGGTAGCTTTTGGGGGGAATCGATACTAATCACACTGGTTTCAACTTCCATAGCTTCTGGGCATTCTTGTTTTGGAATTTCCTTTTGAAGACACAGCCCTTGGGACTGAGTTTCAGTCAGAGAAAGGTGTAATGGGACAGTCTCCATATTTTCTTCTTTGGGCTCCTCTCCTTGACTTTCACAAGGAGTCTCAGGGATTTCTTCCACCTCAGACTCTGAAGAACCCTCTTCTGGATGGTGTTCTTTAATTTCCATAGCTTCCTCCTGATCTAATACACTAGAGAGTGCTTCTGATTGAGTAGCAGGAGAAGGAACTGCCTGACTCCCTGAATCACAAGTAAGATCAATACAAACATCTTCTGCTACAGTTTCTTCTCTGCCTTTGCAACCAGTAGCTAAAATACTAATGTCATCCCTGGTCTCTGTGTCATCTCCCTTTGTTTTATCATCATTCTGACTCAGGTCTACTTGGCCATCCTGTGCTGGATTAATCAGGATACTATCATTTCCAGCAGAAACAAGCTTAGAATTGGGAACTGGAGACATGGGTTCAGTATCCTCAATCTGTGTGTTTTCTCCATCTTGATCAATCCTGTGAGAACTCAAGCTCTCCACCTTTGGGGACTGACTATACTCACTTGCAGAAAGCATCAATTTGCAAGAATCCCCTGTCAAAGATAAAGATAGCCCAATATCCTCAGTGGAATTCTTTGGTTCAATCTCTGAAGTTTTAGAACATTCAACAGTTAAAGATGAACTATGCAAATCTCCAACTTTCTTCCCATCATTTGATCGTTCCTCCAAACTTGGTGATGGAATGAAAATATCCTAAGGAAGAAGAGGAAAAAAAATCATCATTTGTTCATAATCATATTTCTTTTATATCTAATCTTTGCATTCATCTAAAATTTCTAAATCAATTATTTAAGAATTAAAGAACTCTAGACCATAAACTCAGAAACACAAAACTCACAATCACCAGTTTTTTCATCAACACAAGTCACTGTGTTTAGTGCTTTTCTTATGAAATTACTGATACAGAATAAGCAAAATTCAAACAAAAACTTAAAAGTACTATTTAATTTACCCTTTCAAAAATAGAAAGAAATTTAACTATACATGATCAAACTACTAAAATCATGTCATATATATGTGATGGGCCCTCAATTTCACAGCAATTTTTTAAACATATGCCTACATAGCCCATTTCAGTTCTCACAAAATGGGAACATGTACTCATTTTACTTCCACTATTTCTAAATATGCTGGCCATAAAGTAGATATAAAAATTGAAAGTTTACAATATCATTATAGTCAACAAAGAAATGCAAAGGAAAATCACAATAAAATACCATTACATACAACAAAAACAAGCAAAGTTTAAAAGGTTCACAAAACCAACTGATAGTGAGGATGTGGCACAAATGCAACTCTCATACCTTGCTGGTAGGAATGCAAATGTACCACCATTTTGGAAAACAGACAGTACCTTATAAAGTTAAATATACATTACTACATGACCTAGAAATTCTAATTGCAGGCATTTACCTAAGAGAAATAAAAATGCACGTCCACAGAAAGATGTGTATACAAATGATTATAGTAGTATGAATTACAATAACCAAAATGCAAATGTCTGTCAACTAATGAAGAATAAGCAAATTGTAAACACACATATTATGAAATACTACTCAACAATATAAAATATCAATACATACAACCACAGGAACACATCTCAAAATACAATAGAGCTCAAATACAAAAGAACATACATACTTTGATTCCAATTATATTAAATTCTCAAAAAAGCAAAACGACAGTGGCAGAAAACAGATGTGTGGATGGCTAGAGTAGGTGAGGGAAGCACACTGGGGAGTGGGAGATCAACCACAAAGAGTTACGAGGAAACTGTTTAGGGTGAGGGAACTGCTCTATACTTTGATGATGGTGATGGTTACACACGCGTATATAATTACCAAAATTCGTCAAACCATACAATTAAAATAACAATTTTACTTTATGTAACTAATAACATTTATTAAAAAAAAAACAAAGACATTTTTTATATAAAAATTTATTTATTTATGTATATACGTATGTATGTATTTGAGACAGAGTCTCACTCTGTCGCCCTGGGTAGAGTACCATGACCATGGGCTCATAATAGTTTACAGCAACCTCAAACTCTTGGGTTCAAGTGATCCTCTTGCAACAGCCTCCCCAGTAGCTAGGACTACTGGCACCTGTCACAACACCCAGCTATTTTTAGAAACCAGGTCTCGCTCCTGCTCAGGCTGGTCTCAAACTCATGAGCTCAGGCAATCCACCCACCTCAGCCTCCCAGAATGCTAGGATTACAGACCTGAGTCACCGCACCAGGCCTAGTTTTTCTATTTTTAGTAGAGATGGGGTCTTGATCGTGCTCAGGCTGCCGACAAACTTCCTGAACTGACGCAATCCACCTGCCTTGGCCTCCCAGAATGTTAGGATTATAAGCATAAGCCACCATGCACAGCCTATGTAAAAATTTACATTAAGTGTGTGTGACTTTGCCTAACATAAATGCTATAAAACTCTACACACAGCTGGTAAGACTACAATTTAATAGGATTTTTAAAATAATGAGGAATCAAAATAAGCAGCCAAACATTCTGTATATTCCATTTCTGGTATTTCAATGTTTAGTGTTATTGTTTATCTTATCAGATTGGAACAGTAGTCATAAATTTGAGCCTATTCATAGCCTCTCAGACATGACACTATAAATTGGTTCAATATTTCTAAATGACAATTTGGCAAAATACAATAGCCTTGGAATTCTATATACTCCTTAACCTAATAATTTCATTTCTGGGAAATTTATCAATGGAAACACACAGACATATAGCTACAAAATTATTCACTACTACATTACTATTTAGGATAGGAAACAGTATGAAATATCTTAAAGGTCTACTGATAGAAAAATCACTTAAGAATTATGATACATCTACATGATAGAATACTTTGTATCTACATACAATTATACTGTAGAAGGATTGGAAACCAGCCTGGGCCTGCCAAACAACAATGACAACTACAATCAAAAAATAGCCAAGCATTGTGGCAGGCACCTGTCATCCGAGTTACTTGGGAGGCTGAAGCAGGAGAATCTCTTGAGCCCAAGAGTTTGAGGTTGCTGTAAGCTGTGATGCCAGAGCACTCTACCCAGGGTAACGTAGTTGGTACTATCTCCAAAAAAAAGTGAATATTTTATTGTAGTCTTTTATATATTTTATGTAATTTTTCTTTCTTTTTTTTTTTTTTAAAGAGACAGAGTTTTACTTTGTCACTCTTGGTAGAGTGCAGTAGCGTCACAGCTCACAGAAACCTCCAGATCTTGGGCTTAGGCAATTCTCATGCCTCAGCCTGCTGAGTAGCAGGGAATATAGGAGTTCCTCCAAAAGGCCTGGATATTTTTTGTTGCAGTTTGGCCGGGGCTGGGTTTGAATCTACCACCCTCAGTATATGGAGCCGGCACTCTACTCACTGAGCCACAGGCGCTGCCCAATTTTCATGTATTTTTAAAGTTAATAAACATATCAAAAAAGTTGAGATGAGATGTTATTTCTGATAGGATAACTGATGATCTTATTTCTTTTACTTGTATATTACATATCTTCTGAAAGAAATATTTATTTTTTTCTCCTTTTGCAAATAATTCATTTTACAAACATTCACAGATAAGACATCACTAATAAAAATACAACTATGCTAGCTGGGCATTGTGGCAGATGCCTGTAGTCCCAGCTGCTCGGGAGGCTGAGACAAGAGAATCGCCTAAGCCCAAGAGCTAGAGGTTGCTGTGAGCTGTGACACCATTGCACTCTACAGAGGGCAATAAAGTGAGACTGTCTCTAAAAAAAAAAATACAACTACCTTTTTAAGAATGAAATTCAAATAACATAAAATTAACCCATTTTAGCCAGGCGTGGCGGCTCACACCTCTTATTCTAGCACTCTGGGAGGCCAAAGTGAGTGGATCGTTTGAGCTCATGAATTCAAAACCAGCCTGAGCAAAAAAAGTGAGACCCCCATTTCTACTAAAAATAGAAAAACTAAGGCAAAAGCATTACTTGAGCCCAAGAGTTGGAGGTTGCTGTGAGCTATGACATCACAGCACTCTACCCAAAGCAACAGCTTGAGACTCTGACTCAAAAAAAAAAAAAAAAAGGCTCAGCACCTGTAGCCCAATGGCTAAGGCACCAGCCACATACCCCAGAGCTGGTGGTTTCTAATCCAGGCCGGGCCAGCTAAACAACAATGACAACTGCAAAAACAACAAAAAAAGCCAACCATTCTGGTGAGCACCTGTAGTCCCAGCTACTTGGGAGGCTGAGGCAAGAGAATCACTTACGCCCAAGAATTTGAGGTTGCTGTGAGTTGTGATGCCATGACACTCTACCAAGGGCAAACACAGTGAGACTCTGTCTCAAAACAAACAAACAAAAAGAATGAGAGAAGTATTAACTATTAAACTATTTTCTACTAATCTTCTTTTTAGACCAGGCGTCCTCAAACTATGCCCCGCAGGCCACATAGGACCCACCTAGGCCAGATAATATCTGGCCTGTGGGTGTTTTTGCTGCCGCTGCCTGTCCTGCTTAGCAGCCAACTCAACAGGGCCCACAGTCTGGTCCTTCAATGGTCTGAGGGACAGCGAACGGGCCCCCTGTTTAAAAAGTTTGAGGACCCCTGTAAAGACTTTGCATCTTGGTAAAGGACCAAAATGACTATGCAATTAACAAGTTTATTAGAAACTTGATTAGCGGGTGGTGCCTGTGGCTCAAAGGAGTAGGGCACTGGCCCCATATGCTGGAGGTGGTAGGTTTAAACCTAGCTCCGGCCAAAAAAAAAAAAAACTTGATTAGCAGTTATCTCCTTATAAATATTTAAATCTTACAACATCAAAATGAGGCTGATTTGGACTCCAATCACCAAGGTATAGAAGAAAATAACAGATGTACAAGGGCTACGCAGTAAGACAAACATGTAGAAACTTCTTACCTAATAATGAAAACAGATAGAGTACTTTCAAATAAAAATCATGGATTGAATATACCCATACTCAGAAAACAAGGTTTTGTGAACCCCATTAATTAACGGTAAAGGATTTGTTTTTTCTTTTTGGAGACAGAGTCTATGTCACCCTGGGTAGAGTGCTGTAGTATCACAGCTCACAGCAACCTCCAACTCTTGGGCTTAAGCAATTTTCTTTTCTTTTTTTTTTTTTAATTTATTTTTATTTATTTATTTATTTTGCAGTTTTTGGCCGGGGCCGGGTTTGAACCCACACCTCCAGTATATGGAGTTGGCACCCTACTCCTCTGAGCCAGAGGCACCACCCGGCTTAAGCAATTTTCTTGCCTCAGCCTCCCAAGTAGCTGGGACTACAGGCACCTACAACACCCAGCTATTTTTTGGTTGTAGTTGTCATTGTTGTTTGGCAGGCCTGGGCTGGATTCAAACCCACCAGCTCCGGTGTATGTGGCTGGCACCCTAGCCACTTGAACTATAGGCACCAAGCCGGTAAAGGATTTTTTAAGTAAATGCTTTTAAGAAAAGGAGAAAAGAAGAAAAGCTAACTGCAAAAACATTCTGGAGGAATAGGAATCTGTTTAGCAGACTAATAAAAGCTGAATTCCTAAACCAGCAGTGGAGAAACCCAAGAAGAGTTATACCACAGTTTGATTTCCATATCCTCTCTGACTTATCCCAAGAGAGTAAAATAGAGTATCCCAGGACTGGAGAACACAAAGCAGAGTTATTAAAAAGTACCATATTGAAAACAAAGATTAAATTAAAACGTACATAATGAACAGAATCTGCACCTGCCTCCCAATGCTGCCTTTACCCAGCCCTCTTCCATTAAGAAACTTTTAGTATTTGGCCAGGAGCAGTGGCTCACGCCTGTAATCCTAGTACTATGAGAGGCCAAGGTGGGTGGATCGCCTGAGCTTTGGAGTTCAAGACTCGTCTGAGCAAAAGCTAGACCTCATCTCTAAAAACTAGCTGAGGATCAACTGGGTCCAAAAGTTTAATGTTGCTGTGAGCTATGACACCATAGCACTCTACTGAGGGCAACAAAGTGAGACTCTTGTCTCCAAAAAAAAAAGCCATGTCCACATACAAATCTAGTATAATGGCAGCCAGGCCTATACTCAGCACAGGAGGACTAGTCATTTTCCTAGGGTATGCAACCAGGGCAAGACAAGTGAAGATACTGACATTAGGGGGATAACAAACTCTAAGCACCAGCTCAGAGCTATTCATCATCTGTTTGGTATTTCATGCTTCAATATCAGCAAAAATCAAGATTATATCTGAGAAAAGACTCTAATTTGAAAGAAGTAAAAACAAGTAAAACTAATTAAAACCTATTTCGAAGAAACAGTGACTATTTCAGAAAGAAAAAGCATTTTTAAAAAACCTACTATTATTATCATTAGAGAGATAAGATAGCATACCCATAAATGCTATTATGGGTAATAATGCTATTTTTTTAAAGAATATTCAGAGGAAAAAAGAATTTAGATATTAAAAACCCAACAGTAGAAATTAATAATTCAGACAAAAATTAAAAGATGGGGTTTGGCACCTGTGGCTCAAGTGGCTAAGGTGCCAGCCACATACACCTAAGGTGGTAGGTTCAAATCCAGCCCAGGCCCGCCAAAACAACAATGATGGCTGCAACCAAAAAACAGCCGGGCGTTGTGGCAGGCGCCTGTGGTCCCAGCTACTTGGGAGGCTGAGGCAGGAGACTCGCTTGAGCCCAGGAGTTGGAGGTTGCTGTGAGCTGTGATGCCACAGCACTAAGGCTCTGTCTCAAAAAAAAAAGAATTAAAAGATGGTTGAACACAAGATTTGCATTGCACCTATAGGTATACATAAGAGAAATAAAACCATATCCTACCCAGGTACAGTGGTTCATACACTTTGGGAGGCTGAGGCAGGTCAATTACTTTAGCTGTGGAGTTGGAGACCAGTCTAAGCAAGAATGAGGCCCTGTCTCTACTTAAAACAGACAAATTAGCCAGGTATTGTGTCACATACCTATAGTCCCAGCTACTCTGGAAGCTAATGAAAGAGGATCACTTGACCTAGGAGTTTCAGGCTACAGTAAACTAAAATGATGCCACTACACTCTACCTGGGTGACAGAGCAAGACTCCGTCTCAAAAAAAAAAACCAAAAAACAAAAACTATGTCCACGTACAAATCTATGCATTAAAGTACACAGCTACACAGCACCATTATTCAAAATAGTCAAAAAAGGTAAACAAGCCAAATATCCATCAACTGATGGATGAATAAACACAGCACATACATACAATGGTATTATTCAGCAATAGAAAGGAATGAAATTCTAATACATGCTATGACATAGATGAACCCTGAAAAACATTATGCTAAAGGAAAGAAGCCAGTCACAAAAAATTATATGTTATATAATTCCATTTATATGAAACGTCCAGAATAGGAAAGTAGCTTAGGTAGTCTCAAAGGGCTGCAGGTGGAGGAAATGGAAGTGACTCCCAATTAGCATGGGATTTTGGGGGGTGATTAAAAAAAAGTTCTAAAATTAGATTGTGACTAATAGCTGAACAACTCTGAATATACTAAAAAGCATTAGATTATATACTTTTGTTTGTTTAGATTGCATACTTTAAATGGGTGAACCGTTTATATTGTGATTTTTTTTTAAATGGTTAAAAGAACTCATGCAGAAATTTGAAAAAGAGAGAGATGATGGAGTAGGACATAAAATTTAATAGTTAGAAGACTATTACAGTCAGGCATGGTGGCTCACACCTATAATCCTAACACCTTGGGAGGCTGAGACAGGTGGATTGGTGGAGTTCAGGAGTTCAAGACCAGCCTCAGGAACAGCAAGACCCTGTTTAC
>NW_003852445.1:10199124-10202332 GCF_000181295.1 Otolemur garnettii
AGTGAGGCTCTTTCTAAAAGACTATTGTAGGAGTTTCAATATCCAAACAATAGATATTCTATTAAAATAAAAAACAGAGAAAACAAAGGGAAGAAATTGAAGAGATAATTACATTTCTCTGAACTGCAGGACCTCAGTTTCTAAACTAAGAGGGCCTGCCAAGTGCCCAATACAAGGAATGAAAATAGACCCACCTCAAAGATCTGGAAATTTCAGAACACTGGGGACAACCTATAGGATTCCAGTGAGGAAAAAACAGGTCACATATTAAATATCAGGATCAGAATGGCTTCACAATTCTCAACAGCCTCACTGAACGTAGGAAGACAAAAGAGCAACGTCTACAAAAACTTTAAAGGAAAATAATTTCCAATCTAGAACACTATCCTCCTACAAACTACAAATCAAGCGTGACAGTATAATAAAGGCTACTAACCAATGTCCCCCATCAAATGAGGAAGTAAAGCAAGTAAGAAGACATGGAGCCCAAAAGGTATCCAACCCAGACAGATAAGAAGAATCTCCAAGGGCAACAGTAAAGGGTGGTGACAATTATGTACCAGGCATAGGGGGCAACAGTATAGATTAGAAATCAGGAGTCTCCAGGCTCAGCACCTATAGCTCAAGTGGCTAAGGCGCCAGCCACCTACACCAGAGAGCTAGCGAGTTTGAATCCAACCTGGACCTGCCAAAAAACAATGACAACAACCAAAAAATAGCTGGATGTTGTAGCAGGCGCCTATAGTCCCAGCTACTTGGGAGGCTGAGGCAAGAGAATCGCTTAAGCCCAGAAGTTGGAGGTTGCTATGAGCTGTGATGCTATAGCACTCTACACCCAGGGTGATGGCTTGAGGCTCTGTCTCAAAAAAAAAAAAAAGAAAGAAAAAAAAATCAGGAGGCTCCAAAAGAGGTTTCTCCAAGAAGTTAAAACAGACTGTTTAAGGCCTCTGGATAGCTTTAAAGGAAACTATGATAATTGATGGAGAGTCTAGAGTTGATTTAGTGAGATCCAAAGAAAACTAACTAAATAAAAAAGATAATTAGCAATTTCAGCAAGAAATTAGGCAAACATGGAAAAATAATCATAATCATTTCAGTAAAGGTACTCCTGAGAGGTTTTTTTTCCTGAGACAGAGTTTCACTTGTCACCCTTGGTAGAGTGATGTAGCATCACAGCTCACAGCAAACTCAAATTCCTGAGCTTAAGTGATTCTCTGGCCTCAATTTCCTGGGCTTAAGTGATTCTCCCAAGTAGGGGGAACTACAGGCACCCACCACAATGCCAGGCTATTTTTAGAGATAAGGTCTTACTCTGGCTCAGTGTGGTCTCGTACCTATATGTTTAGGCGATCCACTCACCTCGGCCTCCCAAGTGCTAGGATTCCATGCGTGAACCACTGCACAGGCCCTGAGAGATTTTCTTTAGGAGGCATACACTGCCCACTGGCTGAGCCATCTTAAAATGTAAGATCAAAGAAATCTGACTACAATTATCTTTGGTTCCCGCAATCTTTGAATTATGTTCAGAATCATTCATTTGTCTCAAATTTTCATTGCTGGTTTTATAGCTGCCTCTGAAGATAAATGTTGAAGGCAGAAAGTACACTGTTCTTCAAAGAGTCAGTTCTTCCTTGACGGGCCAGGCATCATTTCCTTTCACTGGTAAGGATACCTTTGCAAAGACATTCATTCCTATAAAAATCCAGTATGGCGGCTTGGAGCCCATAGCTCAGTGGTTAGCGTGCCAGCCACATGCACTGGGGCTGGTGGGTTCCAATCTGGCCCCAGCTTTCTAAACAAACAAACAAAAAAACAGCCAGGGATTGTGGCAGGCACCTGTAGTCTCAGGTACAAGGGATGCTAAGGCAAGAGAATCTCTTGAGCCCAAGAATTTGAGGTTGCTGTGAGTTGTGATATCACAGCACTCTACCAAGGGTGACATAGTGAGACTGTGTCTCAAAAAAAAAAAAAAAGTCCAGGATCATCACTGATAAACACCTATAACCATTTCTGTTAACATAAGCCCTAGAAAATTCTTCTCAGACCTCTGTACTCTGTGTCAGTAACTATAATTCATCTTTAAATCTTTTTCTTTTTGTCGCCTTCGGTAGAGTACCGTGGCATCACAGTTCACAGCAACCTCCAGCTCTTGGGCTTAGGTAATTCTCTTGCCTCAGCCTCCCAAGTAGCTGGGACTACAGGCCCCTGCCACAACGCCCAGTTTTTTTTGTTATTGTTGCAGTTTGGCCAGGGCCAGGTTTGAACCTGCCACCCTCAGTATACGGGGCCAGCCCCCTACTCACTGAGCCACAGGTGCTGCCCATCATCCTTAAATCTTGATGACCACTTTCTAATTTTCATAGACTGGACATGTACCACATGTACATGTACATGTTAGTATAGTAGGCCTCATTCTTTATGTTGACTACCTCTGTATATTCACATATAACTTTTTTTTTTTTGAGACAGAGTCTCACTATGTCGCCCTCGGTAGAGTGCTGTAGCATCACAGCTCACAGCTGTGTCAAACTCTTGGGCTTAAGCGATTCTCTTGCCTCAACCTCCCAAGTAGCTGGAACTACAGGTACCTGCCACAACGCCTGGCTATTTTTTGGTTGTAGTTGTCATTGTTGTTTGGCAAGCCCGGGCTGGATTTGAACCCACCAGCTCTGGTATATATATATGGCTGGCACCCTAGGTGAACTATAGGCACTGAGCCTAACTTTTTTTTTCAAAGAGGCCTAACTTTTTTTTTTTTTTGAAAGAGGGTCTTGCTATATCACACAGAGTGGTCTCAAACTCCTGGCCTCAAGCCTCCACCTAAGTCTCCTGAGTAGCTGGGATTATATAGGCTCATGTCACCATGCCCAGCTATTTTCACATATACCTCTGACAGAAAAATAAAAGCTAAGAAAAGTTGTACAGTGGTTGAATATCCATTTCACCTATAGGTAACCTTGTCTTTAATCCTTTCATTGCCAGCAATAGCTACTCTTGCAACAGTTAGTTGGCAAGCATAAGGCACTATTCCAAGCACTTTACATATATAAACTCATTTGACCTTCACAATTACCCTGTGAGGTTTAGTAGTATCAATATCCTTAAGGCTCAGTTTCTTTTTTTTTTTTTTTTTTTTTGAGAAACAGAGCCTCAAGCTGTCCCCCTAGGTAGAGTGCCATGGCATTACAGCTCACAGCAACCTCCAACT
>NW_003852445.1:10202838-10209817 GCF_000181295.1 Otolemur garnettii
CCCGCCACAACGCCTGGCTATTTTTTGGTTGCAGCCATCATTGTTGTTTGGCAGGCCCGGGCTCAGGTGTATGTGGCTGGTACCTTAGCCACTTGAGCCACAGGCGCCAAGCCCAAATTTTACTTTTAAATATATATTTTTGTCACAACACTACAAACTGAAAGGTATAAAAAAAGTTCTCCCAATAACACTAAAACAATTCTATTTAAAGTATTACAGGAACAGGCATCAAGATTGAACACATAATATAGTCACTTGGATTTAATTAAGGACAATGACATCAAATTTCATTTCTTTAAATATTTAAATATAAAATTATACAAATTAGATTAGTTTTCCCTTGCTTTTAGAAGAAAATTGCATCGGAAGGCTAAAATTCATGGACAACTTTGGTGAAATCCACTTAGAGCAGTGGTTCTCACCCTTCCTAATGCCGTGACCCTTTAATACAGTTCCTCATGTTGTGGTAACATAAAATTATTTTCATTGCTACCTCATAACTGTAATTTTGCTACTGTTATGAATCGTAATGTAAATATCTGATATGCAGGAGATCCCCAAAGGGATTGTGACCCACAGGTTGAGAACCGCTGACTTAGAGAAATAATACACAACTCTTTTTTTTTTTGTAGAGACCAAGTCTCACTTTGTCGCCCTTGGTAGAATGCTGTGACATCATAGCTCACAGCAACCTCCAACTCCCGGGCTTACGTGATTCTCTTGCCTCAGCCTCTCAAGTATCTGGGACAACAGGCGCCCACCACAATGCCCAGCTATTTTTTTGTTGCAGTTTGGCCAGAGCTGGGTTTGAACCTGCCACCCTCAGTATATGGGGCTGGCGCATGGGTAGAGTACTATGACATCTACAGTAATAATACACCCAATAATACACAACTTTTAAAAGGATAATATGAACACAATATAACACTGAAAATTATTATAACACCATGTCAACTGAAAAAAGTTTAAAGTTGTAGCCAGGTGTAGTGGTTCACACCTATAATCCTAGCACTCTGGGAGCCTGAAGCAGGTAAATGGACTGAGCAAGAGTGAGACTTCCACCTCTATTGAAAATAGAAAAATTGGCTCGGCGCCTATGGCTCAAGTGGCTAAGGCGCCAGCCACATACACCTAAGCTGATGGGTTCGAATCTAGCCCAGGCTCGCCAAACAATGATGGCTGCAACCAAAAAATAGCTGGGCATTGTGGCGGACGCCTGTCGTCCCAGCTACTTGGGAGGCTGAGGCAGGAGACTCGCTTGAGCCCAGGAGTTGGAGGTTACTATGAGCTGTGATGCCAGAGCACTCTACCCAGGGGGAACAGCTTGAGGCTGTCTCAAAAAAAAAAAAAAAAGAAAGAAAATAGAAAAATTAGCCAGGCATTATAGCAGGCACCAGTAATCCCAGTTACTTGGGAGGCTAAGGCAAAAGAATCTCTTGAGCCCAAGTTTGGGGTTGCTAGGAAGTAAAACACCACAGCACTATACCCAGAACAAGAGAGTGAAGACTCAGTCTCAAAAAGATAAATAAATAAAAATAAATCTTAAAAAAGATTACAGTTGTATCTTTGCTATAAACAACTTCATTTTTGATAGAGTCATGTGGGAAGACAAAAATGACAGTAGTAATTAAGGTGGAATAATGATTTATGTCCCCTTTTTATTTTACAGTAACATTTTTCAGAAAGTTTAAAGACAGAAAATATAAACATTGAAAATAAAAAATATATCAAGATGTTAAAAAACTCTGTAAATGTTCTAAAACTAAATTGTGATGACAGGTGCACAACTCTTTAAATTCCTTGAAATATCACTAAAGTATACACTTACAATGGATGAATTATACAGTATATAAATTATATATACCTCAATATATATATACCTCAAATATATATACCTCAATAAACCTGTTTTTAAAAATCTTAAGAGAAAAAAGACTTTCCACAATACTCACATGAGAAAACTCTGGCTGGGATGGGACAGGAAGTGACCCAGGAGTGAAGACTGGGGTGCTCTGAGATACTGGTGTTGAGGCTTGTGGTGACATAGTGGACTCAGGTAGGAGAGGAGGGTTTTCTATCTCCACTGGTTCATCATCTCCAAGTTTTTTCTGAAAAGGCTCTCTTCCTTCAGATAACACTGACATGTCCATTGGTTCATCTGGTTTAAAACAGGACAAACAAACTGAGAAATAATCCCTCATCAATATTACTCAGGTTTCAACACCACTAACAAGTAAATTACAGAAATTCCCACTCTAAAAATAAGATAATTTTTAGAAAAGCTAAAATAATAGTAGACTGGGTCCTAGAAATCTATCAATACTTGGGACAGGTGGCAGAAGCAGTCCATACCGATATTTTTAGGTATTGATTAAAACTGGATTCATCTGGGGATATCCACCCATTCATAAGAAATGCTAAATTACCTTGGCTCTCCTAAGCCCTTTTCCTGATTATAGATCAGTTTTTCACATTTTCTATACGAATGCCCAGATCATTGGCACCTAATTTTACCACTCTATGTAAATGTACAGTATTGTCACCGCTCCATGTAAATACAGTATGTACATATTTATAAACTCATCTTATTTGTATTAACAATTACTAACTACAGAGATATGAATGCTAGTACAAATACAGAGGAAGAAAAAAATCTATCAATACCAATTAGCACTGATTGTTATCAACCAACTAAGAAGTATTATAGAAAACACTAATCCTAACACAAATTTCTCAGGAGGGAACACACAAAACACTTTATTTATTTATTTATTTATTTGGAGACAGGAGCCTCAAGCTGTCCCCCTGGGTAGAGTGCAACCTCCAACTCCTGGGCTCAAGTGAGTTTCCTGCCTCAGTCTCCCAAATAGCTAGGACCACAGGTGCCACAACGCCTGGCTATTTTTTGGTTGCAGCCGTCATTGTTGTTTGGCAGGCCCGGGCTGGATTCGAACCCACCACCTTGGGTGTACATGGCTGGCGCCTTAGCCACTTGAGCCACAGGCACTGAGCCCAAAACACTTTATACCACAGAATACTACCCACCTATAGGCTGAGAACCCTACTTAGAAGAACCCTTGCTAGCTAGGCATTATATCTGATGTCATCCTCTTTCTCCTACTTATCTTACAACTTGACGCCAACCAGGCTTCTGGAAGACAACTAACAATATGTATAACATACTGTTTAACCCACTGTCTACATTCATTCTACAATTACTCATATCCCCATCCTCAATACCTATCTACCCTTGCTGCTTAGCTTGGCCTCAACCATATCAGTCTAATTATTTGGGATCTGGTGCTATAGGCCTTTAATACACTATAACAGCTGTGCTAAGTATTTTTATTTTCATTGAACCTTTTGAACTTCCTTGCTATGACAGAGCACATTAAGAACCTGGTGAGCAGGGTGGCGCCGGTGGCTCAAAGGAGTAGGGCGCTGACCCCATATGCCGGAGGTGGCGGGTTCAAACCCAGCCCTGGCCAAAAATTGCAAAAAAAAGACAAAAAAAAAAAGAACCTGGTGAACAAATAAATACAAAAGCATATACAGTCTCACAAACACTGATGCACATATTAAGCAAATGCATTAAATCTAAAATACAACTGACAAGGAGAAATGCAATGCGTTACATGGGAAAAAAAGAAAACTAAATCACATACATAATATGATGCCAACTGTGTAAAAACACTTTATATTTATGCACTGAAAACTATACTAAACTATATCCAGATTGTGCTATCACAGGTGATTTTTCTTTTCATTAATTTCCTATATGCTTGCTTTTTTTCTTTTTTAATCTCATTTTGTTGCCCTCAGTAGAATGCCCTGGTGTCATAACTCACAGCAACCTCAAATTCTTTTTTTTTTTTTTTTGCCCCACCCACCCCCAACCCCCACAACTTCAAATTCTTGGGCTTAAGCAATTCTCTTGTCCCAAGTAGCTGGGACTACAGGGGCCCACTCAGGCAATCCGCTGGCCTAGACTTCCCAGAGTGCTAGAATTATAGGCATGAGCCCAGCCTAATTTCTTATATGCTTTCTACAATAAGTACTGATTAAGTTTATAAACAGGGAGAAAGCATTTCTATAATTTTTGCATTATAAATAGAAGAAACTTCTAAGAATTAATTAAACTAGCATTAACAGAGTTTTATGTAGAATAATTTCACCTTTTTTTTTTTGAGACAGAGTCTCAAGCTATCACCCTGGGTAGAGTGCCATGGCATCATCATAGCTCACAGCAACCTCCAACTCTTGAGTTGAAGTGATCCTCTTGCCTCAGTTTTTCTATTTTTAGTAGAGACAAAGTCTCACTCTTGCTCAGGCTGGTACACTTTTTATTTTTAACTGAAGATGGCACTAACCATGTTATGCTTAGAATATTAGTCCATTTGGATACATAGAACTGATTTCAAGAGAAAATAGCCAGAGAGGCTCGGCGCCTGTGGCTCAAGCAGCTAAGGCGCCAGCCACATACACCTAAGGTGGCGGGTTCGAATCCCCAGCCCAGACCCGCCAAAACAACAATGATGGCTGCAACCAAAAAATGGCCAGGCGTTGTGGCGGGCGCCTGTGGTCCCAGCTACTTGGGAGGCTGAGGCAGGAGACTCGCTTGAGCCCAGGAGTTGGAGGTTGCTGTGAGCGTGATGCCATGGCACTCTACTCAGGGGGATAGCTTGAGGCTCTGTCTCAAAAAAAAAAAAAAGAAAAGAAAATAGCCAGAGATAAACTTTGTAGCAGAAAAATGTCTGAGATCAAAATTCTAACATGGATAAATTACACTTGAAAAACTCTTAAATATAAGTGTATAATTAGATTACTCAAGAGCAGAGATAGCAGGATATCCATTACAGATAAAAGCACAGGCTCTACAGGAAGCTGCCTGAGTTCAAATCCTGCCTCTATACCTTATTAATTATAAAATTTCTCTGCCTCCATTTCCTTATCTTACAAATGAGGATAAAAGTAACACTTCCTAGGATCCCTGTGAGGATTCAAGGTAAAAAACCACAGAGAAGCACCTAGAACTGTTTTGTAAGTGCTCAATAAATAAAAGCTATTACACCATTGTCTATACGTGAAAGAATGAAAAGGAGAAAATCATAGAATTTATTTGATAAGAATTTTTAGAAATTGTGAGAATTTAGAAATATCTTGAGTGACTAGGTAAGACACTAGGACAGAGCAAAAGAGGTTTAGAGAGTGAGAAAAATTAGCCAAGTGAAAAGTAAAGCTTTCTCGTGAATGATGTTAATAGAAAATCACTAAATCCTGAAAGGCAGAAGCTAAAAGTTTTTGACCAGGCATGACGGCTCACACCTGCAACCCCCAGTACTTTGGGAGGCCAAGATAGGAGGATCACTTGAGGCCTAGAAAATATAATGAGACCAATTTTCTACAAAAATTTTTTATAAAAATTAGTCAGGGGTGATAGCAAGCATCTGTACTCCTAGCTATGCAGGAGGCTGAGGCAGGTGGATTGCTTCAGCCCAGGAGTTGGAGGTTGCAGTGAGCTATGATGATGCCACTGCACACTAGACCAGGCAACAGAATGGGACCCTACCTCCCCTCAAATAAAAATAATATATATAGCAAAAATAACCTGCAAATACCACAAGGTCAATTGTTGGTTCTCTCTCACAAGAAACACATTAAAATGTTGCTAGAAACTATTAGGCTATTAGTAATAAGCCCAGTTCTTCCCTATACTAATTCATTTGAGTTCAACTTTTAAAAAATTAAAATTTTCCTTTAAGGACCTTTTAAAAAATTGAGACAATAATAAGAAATCTCAGAATGAGTGTTAGAAAAGTGAAGAACTAATAGCCGTTTACACTAGACTAGGCCATATCCCTGAAAGTTAAATAGATTTGAGTCCTACTGAATAGTGAATTTAATGTTCTAAAATACAAAGAAACAGCACATTTGGACAAGGTAGAAGAAGTGCTGCTTCTCTTCTAATCTGAGATCAACAGACAGATCAAGAGAGCTCACCTTTTCTCCCTTCTTGCTCTGTGGGACTGCTAGGAACGATAAAAGGGGTAGATCGGAAAGCATCAGGGGAAGGAGCAACAAGATCTGAGGAATTCCTTTGTATAAAGAGAGAATCATAGGTTACGGTTTTGCATTTTTATATTAGTTTTTACTCTTTAAAAACATCTAAGTCATTCAGATAAATACGTATTATCATTTCTCCCAAACAGCAACCTGAGGCCGGCAGAAAAACCACGAATACTTCAACAACTATTTCCCACACCAGACATTTCTAAAATAAGAAAGGGCAAATAAATGACCAGACACAGGGACATCATGATTGAAAAGCAGGATGAACAAGTACTAGGAAAAAATTCATTTGTAGATCTGAGACATAAAAAGTTTACTCCATTTTTTGCCTAATAACAGGAAGACCGTACACACTGTTTAAAACAAAAACAAAACAAAAAAAGAAGCAAATCTCTTTGCCCTCACACAGAAATTGAGAAATTCAACTACTATCAACTGTAACAACCTCCTCTCCACCCTATATTATTAAATGGAAAGAACTGCTAGTAAAATGGAAAAGGAGAATGCTTATTTGGATGTATAACGTTTTCTAAATAACTGGGCATTTTCCTAGTGAAAACTTTGGGCTACTATTATAAAACCTCCAAATGAGAAAACAGACTTATCTGTCTCCAACAGTTCCACTTAGTTCTCATCTTAAAAATTCTAAAGCCTACTTCTCCCTTTTAGTTTCAAAAAGACTTCTGGACTAGCTGTCAATTTCAGCTTTTTCAGCCTCAGGCACATGTTGCCTTAGCAAAAGCTACTGTTGGCTTACTTACGTGGAAAGACTCTCTTGAACAAAGGTCCTCTGACCAGACAGCTGCAGAAGGTGCAGAGTAGTGGCAGGTGTAGAAGCCAGAGAACACCCACCTTCATCCCTCGAAGGCGTACAGCAACCATCAGAAGCTACTGGAAAAAAAAAAAAAAA
>NW_003852445.1:10213267-10218805 GCF_000181295.1 Otolemur garnettii
CCCAGCTTCTTGGGAGGCTGAGGCAGGAGACTCGCTTGAGCCCAGGAGTTGGAGGTTGCTATGAGCTGTGATGCCACAGCACTCTACCCAAGGGGACAGCTTGAGGCTCTGTCTCAAAATAAAAAATATATTTGAAATTGCAATAAGCATATGACAGAAAAAGAAACAGCTACTGTCCATAATAAATTTACCATATGCATTAGCTATGATTCTTCACTATCTCATTTCCAAATGAGAAAAATACATTAAAATGGTTTTTATTGGTTTCTTTTTTGAGACACCCAGCTATTTTTGGTTGCAGCAGTCATTGTTGTTTGGTAGGCCCGGGCTGGATTCAAATCCTCCAGCTCTTATGTATGTGGTTGGCGCCTCAGCCACTTGAGTCACAGGCGCCAAGCCTTAAAATGTTAACTAATAATCGCTCCCAGAAAGCCCTTCTCACTAATTAGTCAGAAATATATTTTCCTGGGTGGTGCCTGTGGCTCAAAGGAGTAGGGCGTCAGCCCCATATGCCAGAGGTGATGGGTTCAAACCCAGCCCCGGGCAAAAACTGCAAAATAAATAAATAAATAAGAAATATATTTTCCTTTCATATCACAAATAAGTTTGCACACCAATAAAATGCTTTCTAACTTAAATAGCAGCCTCACAACTAAAATAAAAGTATAGATCTTTGGAGAAGAGGAGCTATAGCAACGAATCACTCTTGGTACCTGTTTTATTGCTATGGTCAAACAAGTCTTCCTGAGTTGACAAAATCTCAGGCTCTGGTGACTTCTGAACCTGCAGTCCACCTTCTAGAAGTTCTTGAGAACACATTTGTTCTTTTGGTTCCACAGCAGTAAGAGACACTTTGGGAGGAGAAGACATATCCTCTGACCTAGAAAATTTACATCACAATGAAAGAAGGTTCCTAAGTCAAATGATTTCATCATTTAACTAAAAAACTTTTCCTGTTTTGTGTTTTTAATAATTTCAAAAATTTCCATGGTTCTCATCTGCATGATTATCTACTGAAAATAAAATAAGCTATTCTTTACAATAAAACAAAGTCTTTCCCATTTTAAAGCCTATCTCACTCTCTCACATAACATTTCTTCAACTCTGTTCAATGCAGTGCGGTATGCCCTCTAGGTTTCTGATGGGTGATTTTGGAATTTTTGTTACATATGCTGTTATCTAGATCTGTATGAAAGATTCTGATCCAGACCACAAAGATACCAGTAAATAGAGCTGTCCAAACAATGACCTCAGAAAGTACTTTATGTGAATTATCCTCCCTACTTGTGCTATACACATCTTCCTCTGACCTTTTCCATTTGTTCTACCCAACCCAGACCCAAACCAAGACTGCTTCACACCTATACTATTAACATATATGAGATACTGGCTCGGCGCCTATAGCTCAACAGGCTAAGGCGCCAGCCACGTACACCAAAGGTGGTGGGTTCGAATCCCCAGCCCGGACCCGCCAAACAACAATGACGGCTGCAACCAAAAAATAGCCGGGCGTTGTGGCGGGCGCCTGTGGTCCCAGCTACTTGGGAGGCGGAGGCAGGTGACTCGCTTGAGCCCAGGAGTTGGAGGTTGCTGTGAGCTGTAATGCCACGGCACTCTGCCCAGGGGGACAGCTTGAGGCTCTGTCTCAAAAAAAAAAAACATATATGAGATACTCATTGCTGGCCCCTTTCCAGAGACTTGAGCTTCACCTATTACACCATTCCCCATACTACATAAAACAGCATTAACTAGCTGAAGGCAATATTCTAAAGAAAAAAGCCTAAAAAGTTAGTCACAGTTAAGCTGAAAGTTTTATCTTAGAAAGACAACTGTCCTTGATATTCAACTTTGTGCAGAAGAAAATAACAAAACAATACTCAATGTTTGTTAATCTCTTCCCACAAATTAGAAACATACTGATTTTCCTCTGCCACATCCAAACTTCAGCTGTTGGCCAGAAGCAATGCAGCTTTGGGTATAATAATCACTACAGACAGAGCAGAGGCATATTCCTCAATTTCCACCAAGTTAAGAGCCTAAAAGACTTGAGAAAATCCCTACATCTATCTGAACCATAACCTACCAGATGCAGGATACCTGAGAAAAGCAATCTAGGTGCTCTTCAAATATAGAAATAGTACATTTTCAAATATAATATTCATATAACACGTCACAACACTGAAGGGCTAGGAAGACTGTCCTCAGACAGACAGTGCCTAAATAGACAAAAATCACAAAGGAAGATTGGCAACCAAAGATTAAGGAGTCATGCCCACAGTTACAGCAGTAATAACATAGTATGCCTAAAGATGAGTAGACGGGCCTGGTGAGACATGCCTTTAGTCCCAAGAACTCAAGAGACTGAGGCAGGAGGACTGCTTGACTCCAGGTCAAGTCCACCCTCACCAACAAAGTGAAACCCATTTCTTTAAAAAAAAAAAAAAAAAAAAAAAGATGATGACTACTGGACCAGAAATACATCCAGTATAAGGAAAAAAAGGAAGGGAAAAAAAAATCAACAATTTCTTTCTTTTTTTTTGAGACAGGAACCTCAAGCTGTCCCCCTGGGTAGAGTGCTGTAGCATCACAGCTCACAGCAACCTCCAACTCCTGGGCTCAAGAGAGTCCCCTGCCTCAGACTTCCAAGTAGCTGGGACCACAGGCGCCTGCCACAACGCCCGGCTATTTTTTGTTTGCAGCCATCATTGTTGTTTGGCAGGCCGGGCTAGATTCAAACTCTCCACCTTGGGTGTACGTGGCTGGCACCCGAGCCAATCAACAATTTCTTATGTTTCCACCTACAAAATGAAATTTATGTAACTTGATAGCAAAAACTAAAATACCTTCTTTTTTTGAGACAGGGTCTCAAGCTGTCGCCCTGGGTAGAGTGCTGTGGTATCAAAGCTCACAGCAACCTCAAACTCTTGGGCTTAAGCCATTTTCTTGCCTCAGCCTCCCAAGTAGCTGGGACAACAGGCACCTGCCACAATGCCCAGCTATTTTTTGGTTGTTGTCATTGTTGTTTGGCAGGCCCAGGCTGGATTCAAACCCACCAGCTCCAACATATGTATGCAGCCAGCGCACTAGCCACTTGAGCTACAGGCGCCATCCAAAATATCTTTTAGAAAGAACATGGTTTACCTTTGAGATGGTGGATTTTGTTCTTCTACCACATGTACATCTTTACTGGACTGTGCTGTCACAGGGACCTCCTTACTGGGCTGTTCTGCCATGGGGATAGCTTCCTTGGACTGTTCTTCATGCTTAATTGCTTAAAAGAAGACAGGAAGGAGATAAGTACTAGAAGCAGTTCCAAAAGCTTTCTAAAAAACAAAGATTTTAGGAGAAATTAAGTTCAATTTAAAAATACACGTAGAGGGTGTCCAAAAAAATGTATACACATTTTAAGAAAGAAAATGTATTAAATTTGTAATACTCTGGCTCAGGTGCCTATAGCCCAGCGGTTACAGTGCCAGCAACATGCACCGAGGCTGGCAGGTTCGAACCTAGCCCAGGCCAGCTAAACAACAATGACAACTGCAACAAAAAAATAGCCGGGCATTATGGTGGGCACCTATAGTCCCATCTACTTGGGAGGCTAAGGCAAGAGAATCACTTAAGCCCAAGATTAGAGGTTGTTGTGCACTGTGATGCCATAGCACTCTACAGAGGGCAACATAGTAGTAAGACTCTGTCTCCAAAAAAATTTAAAAAATAAAAATAATGAATTTGTAATACTCAAGTTGCTTCTGCAATTATAAGAGGTGTTCAACATGACTCACATTCATCTTTTGTTATTAGTATATATTGAATATTATAATTCTAATATAGTTTTTTCCTCCTTAAAATGTGTGTGTACATTGGCCTGGTGCTGTGGCTCACGCCTGTAATCCTAGCACTTTGGGAAGCTGAGGCAGATGGATTGCTTGTGCTTGTGGAGTTCAAGACCAGTCTCAGCAAAAATAAAGACCCTGTCTCTACTAAAAATAGAAAACCTAGCCAGGCATTATGACGGGTGCCTGTAGTCCCAGCTACTCAGGAAGCTGAGACATGAGGATGGCTTGAGCCCAAGAATTTGAGGTTGCTGTGAGCTAAGCTGATGCCACTACACTCTAGCCTAGGCAACAGTGTGAGAAAAAAAAAAAAAAAGTATGTACATTTTTTTAGTACCCTATGTACATACAGGCATCATTCCAAAAAGGAAAGTAACCAATAACCCACTGACAGAAAACTTCAATCTATAAGCCATCAATTGATGAGGTTCTACCAGACAACTCTGCAACCTTACACTATCACTTCTAGATTATATTAACTTGGATAGCTATAAAACTTACTAAGGAAAAATAACTACCTCTATCATGGGAGAAAAACACTTATAAACAACTCCAAAGGTCATAAAACATGTTTCATACCAGTATTAGTATCCCCATCAGACACCCTGGTATAACCAGAGTTGGTGGTTACTGACTGTAGATGCTCTTTGTCCACTTCATATGGCATATTATGTTCTTCAACATCCTGACTCTGGGAAAGTTCTAGTACCCCAAAGCCTAACTGTGATGAGGCAGGATCTAGGAACAAAATTACAAGAAATTAGGTATTATCCCACGACATTATGCAATGTGCAATCTGCTATTCTCCAGAAAAAGAGAGTCATGTCAAGTCCTTCATATCAAAGAGCTGCCCCCCTCAATTTTTCAAAATAAATAAAAGCATTAAAACTGAGGGAGGAAAATGTGTAACGAAGTAAAAAATGTACATACTATCAAATCTTACAAGCACAGGATTTCAGATTTTACTTCTACCCCACAAAGCACACATTCCAAAAATGTTTGAAAAATAAACAAATAAAACAAAGAAAAGTCAGTATGTACATCTAATGAAGTACAAATTTCTGAACATTATATTATTTGGAGTATTTTACATTACTAGCAAATTTTGTAGTAACTCTCAGTTTAACCCTGAGAAATTTACAACTTGATAAAGCGGAGAAATTTAGACATCTGCATGCTCATGTTAAAGGAATTTACAACAATTTACTATTCTGAAAAAAGTATAAGGTTACCTTCAGCACCAAGGGAGTGTGTGGCATTGTCTAAAGTATCTTCTTCTTCTTTTTCCTTCTCTTCTAGCTCTTCCTCCTTCTCTTTCCCCACAGGAGGAGCAGATTCCACTGACATTCCCAGAATACTACACAGTAGAAAGATGTGTTCTCAGACAGAATAGGACACTTTACTCAAAGCACTCTGAATTTTATTATAACCCCCCCCACACACACACACAACAACCACCTCTTAACTAAATTTGAAAAGGTAAAAAGCTGGAGGTGGCACCTGTGGCTCAAAGGAGTAGGGCACCGGCCCCGTATACCAGAGGTGGTGGGTTCAAGCCCAGCCCTGGCCAAAAATACTGCAAAAAAAAAAAAAAGAAAAAGAAAAGAAGGGGCAATGCCTGTGGCTCAGTGAGTAGGGTGCCAGCCCCATATGCCGAGGGTGGCGGGTTCAAGCCCAGCCCCGGCCAAACTGCAAAAAAAAAAAA
>NW_003852445.1:10219812-10221116 GCF_000181295.1 Otolemur garnettii
CTCAGCCTCCCGAGTAGGTGGGACTACAGGCACCCACCACAATGCCCAGCTATCTTTAGAGACAAGGTCTCAACTCTGGCCCAGGCTGGTCTCCAGTCTGTGAGCTCAGGCAATCCACCGGCCTAGGCCTCCCAGAGTGCTAGGATTATAGGCATGAGCCACCACGCCCAGCAAGAGTTCCATACATTTTTGAAAGAAGGTCAAAAAACATAATAAAGACATTAAAAAACAACTAGCTAGGAAAAAATATCTGCAACAAATATAACACAAGATTAGTTTCCAGGGCCAGGCGTGGTGACTCACAACTGTAATCCTAGCACTCTGGGAGGCCGAGGAGGATGGATTACCTGAGCTCACAGGTTCAAGATCAGCCTGAGTCAGACTGAGACTCTTATCTCTAAAAAAATAGCCGGGCTTTATAACAGGCACCTGTAGTCCCAGCTACTCAGGAGACTGAGGCAAGAGACTTGCCTAAGCCCAAGAGCTGGAGGTCACTGTGAGCTGTGACCTCAAAGCACTCTACAGAGGGCGACAAAGTGAGACTCTGGCCATTCACTTCTACCTTTTGTAGAACTGTTCTCCTCTTCCTCTTGTCATATTTGCCTGAATTGTCATTAGTGGCAATTCTCTTCTACCTTTTGTCATATTTGCCTTGAACTGACTGACCCTGTTTCCCAAGGATATATCCGGCCCTCCAAGTTACAAAGATAATGTTTTGTTTCATTTTTGTGAAAACCTTTACTTGAGAATCTGTTCTTCCTCATGTCTCTGACCTCTAAATGCTGGCTGACTCAGTGAGCCCTTGGATCTCTTCTCCAGTTATACTTTATTCTCTGCCAGTAATAAATGAAGTAATTAATTAAAAAACAAAAATTTTTAAATACCGTACCACTGTTTACTATTACCTAAACCAAAGTGTGATTAAGTATCATCATACGCTGTTTATGAGAGTACAAATAAATGTATCCTTTTGGAGAGCAATTTGAAAAATGCATAAAAAGCTTTAAAAAATATTCATTACAGTAATTCTAATAATTTCAATTTTAAGAAATAATTTTAAATATGTAAAGATCTCTTTAAAAACTTACTTCTCAGCTCGACGCCCATAGCACAGTAGTTACAGAGCCAGCCACATGCACCAAGGCTGGCAGGTACAAATCCAGCCCAGTTCAGCTAAACAATGACAACTGCAACCAAAAAAAGCAGCCGGGCATTGTGGCAGGCACCTGTAGTCCCAGCTACTTGGGAGGCTGAGGCAAGAGAATCACTTAAGCCCAAGAGTTTGAGGTTGCTATGAGCTGTGA
>NW_003852445.1:10222298-10224969 GCF_000181295.1 Otolemur garnettii
GCGATAGAGTGAGACTCTGTCTCTACAAAAAAATAAAATGAAAAATGTTCATATTGTAAAGCAAGCAGATCAGCAAACATACAAACTTTTACATTCCACATCATGTCAACCACGCAAATCAAATGCATTTTTTTAAAAAGGGAAAATATGCCAAAATGTTTACAGCAATTAGCCTCTGGGTGGCAGGATTACAGATGACATTTTTGCTTTCTTGTAGCTTTCTACACATTTAATATTTCATACAAAGAGCATTAAGCATACCTTTAATAAACATAAAGAGGTAAAAACATAAATCTGCAAAGTTGGGAACCACAACTCAAAGAAGAGAAAAAGAACTAAGTAAAGATTTTCACAAAAATAAAACATTATCTAAGTAACTGGAAGGGCCAGACAGATCCTTGGGAAACATAGGGAAAGTCAGTTCAAGGCAAATATGACAAAAAGTAGAAGAGAACTGCCAGGCATTGTGGCAGGCAACTGTAGTCCCAGTACTCAGGAGGCTGAGACAAGAGAATTGCTTGAGCCCAAGAGTTTTGAGGTTGGGGTGAGCTATAACACCAAGGCACTCTACTGAAGATGACAAAGTAAAACTCTGTCTCCAAAAAAAAAAAAAGGTAGAAGAGAAAGAATGAAGGACAGCACAAAAACTACCCATCTTAGATCCCTCTCAGTCTCTTTTGATGGTTCTTCCTCATGTCTCTGACCTTTAAATGCAGGCTGACTCAGTGAGTCCTTAGACCTCTTCTCCAGGTATACTCAATCCTTTAGTGATCTTATCCACACTCATGATTGTGAATACTATAAATATGCTTATGACTCTTCTATTTTTTTTATTTTTTAAGAAATGAGGTCTTATTCTGTTGCCCAAGCTGCAGTGTAGTAGCCCAATCACAACTGACTGTAGGCTCAAATTCCTGGTCTTAGGGGATACTCCCACCTCAGCCTCCCAAGTAGCTAGGACCACTGACACACAACACAATGCCCAGCTTATTCTTTTAGTTTATTTTTTATACATACAGGGGATCTCATCATGTTGCCTAGAATGGTCTCAAACTCGTGGCCTCAAATGATCCCCCCACCCCCAGCCTCCCAGAGGTGGGATTACAAGCATGACCTACTAATACCCAGCCTGAGTCCCCAATTTAAATCTACAGCCTAGACCTTACCCCTGAGTTCCAAGACTTGCACATCCAACTATCTCCTCAACATGTTCAACTGGCTATTAAAAAGGCAACTCAATTTTAAAATGTCTGAAACTGTAATTCTCTTCCTACAGTCATCTCCCTGTTAACTAACAGTTATTCCGTCTTCTAGTAATGTTGCTTGAAAGAAAGACCTGAAATCAGCCAGGCACAGTGGCATGTGCCTGTAGTCCCAGCTACTCAGAGGCTGAGGCAGGAAGATCATTTGAGGCCACAGGTTTTAGGCTACAGCATGCTGCTATGACCACACCTGGGAATTGCTACTGCACTCTAGCCTGGGCAACAAAGTTTGTTTTTCTTAAGAAGAAAAAAAAAAAATCTACCTGGAATCACTGTTACCTCCTGGCCTCACATACTCCATATACCATTTATCACTGAATCTTATTTCCAAATACTCAGAATCTCACCATTCCATGTCCATTTCAACCCTGGTCCAGCCATTGTCACATTTTGCTAAATTATTTCAGTAGACTCCTAGTTGGTCTTTCTGCCTCTAACTTTGTTTTTCCTTCAACCTATACTTGATTCAGCAGCTTGAGTGAGCCTGTTAGAAACGTAAATCAGGGTCAGTGTGGTGGCTCATACTTGTAATCCTAGAACTCCAGGAGGCTGAGACAGCAAAAGACCCCATCTCTACTAAAAATAGAAAAATTAGCTGGGTGTGGTGGTGGGCCCCAGCTACCCAGGAGGCTGAGGCAAGAGGATTGCTTGGACCCAGGTGTTTGAGATTGCTGTGAGCTATGATGCCACAGCACTCTAGCCTAGAGCAACAGAGACTCTGCCTCAAAAAAAAAAAAAAAATTATATCAGATCATGTCATTCCTCTGCTCAAACCCTTAAATACCTTCCTATCTAAGAGCCACTTTTCTCACAATGACACGTATAAGGCCTTACATAATCTGGTTTCCTTTTTACTTCTCTAACCTTTTCAAACCCTTCTCTCAGTCACTCTACTATAGCCACATTAATCTTGCTATTTTTCAAATATTCCATGTGTAGTCACAGCTTAGGGACTTTGCACTTGCCATTCTCTGTGCATGGATTACACTTATTCCAGATAATAGCAGAGACACTCAATCTCTTTAGATTTTTAATCAAATGTCACATTAGTGAAGCATTCACTAGCTACCTACAAACTTTCAACTCTCTGATGCATCTTTTCCCCTTTCCTGCTCAATTTTTCTCTTCAACCCTTATCAGCATATAACATATTTTATCATGTACTGCTAATTCACATATAAGAATGTAAGCTACATTAAGGTCTACGGTTTTTATTTCTCCTGATCATTTCATATCCCCAAACACATAAGAAATACTGTATAAATATTTGTAAAATAATTAGGTGAATCAAAAGAGGCTTCAACTATATCATAGACAAGAAATAGTAGTATTAGAACTAAGAAGATAACCTCCCAAAGAAGTAAAACCACAACTAATATTGACATTATTCTATTTTTTTTTTTTTTTTT
>NW_003852445.1:10225162-10232963 GCF_000181295.1 Otolemur garnettii
CCACCTTAGGTGTACGTGGCTGGTGCCTTAGCCGGTTGAGCTATAGGCGCCGAGCCAACATTATTCTATTAAAAATCTCATCAAAATTAAAAAATTGTTCTACAAGAAAACCTACAAAGATGAATGAAAGACAATCTACAGTGAGAAAATATCTGCAAATCACATACTCTGCAAAGATCTAGTATCTAGAATATACAAAGAACTTTCAAAATACAACAGTAAAAAGAAAACCCAATTGGAAAATGGGCAAAAGACATGAACAGACATTTCAATGAAGAAGATGGCAGACGATAAGTAAGCACATAAAAAGATGCCCCACATCAGTAGCTATTAATGAAAATTAAAACCACAATGAAATATCACTTCAGACTTATGAGAATGAGTAAAATAAAAAAACAGTGGAACCCCAAATGGTGTTGATGACAAAGATAAATTAAATTAGATCACTCATACATTGCTGATGGGACTATAAAACAATACAGCCCCTCAAGAAAACAGTTTGGCAGTTTCATAAAACTAAATGTGCAACTACCATATAACCCAGCAATTGCCCACTTGGGACCTTTTTTTTTTTTTTTTGAGACAGAGCCTCAAGCTGCCACCCTGGGTAGAGTGTCATGGCATCACAGCTCACAGCAACCTCCAACTCCTGGGCTTAAGTGATTGTCTTGCCTCAGCCTCCCAAGTAGCTAGGATCACAGGCACCCACCACAATATCCGGCTATTTTTCGGTTGTAGTTGTCATTGTTGTTTGGCAGCCCTGGACTGGATTCGAACCCGCCAGCTCTGCTGTATGTGGCTGGTGCCTTAGCCGCTTGAGCTACAGGCACCAAGCCCCCACTCGGGATTTATCTTAGAGAAATAAAGACATGTTCACACAAAAACCTTTAAATTAATGTTTACAGCAGCTTTATTCATAGTAGTCAAAAACTGGAAATAGCCCAGATGTCCTTCAACAAGGGAATGGTTAAACTGAGATAGACACATACCATGACATATCTCTCAGTAATGAAGAGGAACAACTATTGACAGACAGAAAAACTTGGCTCACACCTGTAATCTTAGCACTCTGGGAGGCTGAGGCAAGAAGATCACTTGAGGTCAGACATTCGAGACCAGCAAGAGCAAGACCCCATCTCTATTAAAAATAGAAAAATTAGCTGGGCATGGTGGCATAGGCCTATAGTCCTAGCTACCCAGGAGGCTAAGACAGGAAGATTGCTTGAGTCCAGGAGCTTGAGGCTGCAGTGAGCTATGATGAAGCCACTGCACTCCAGCCAGGGAAACAAAGCAAGACTGTGTCAAAGAAAAACAAGCAAAGAAACAAAAACTTAAGATAGATCTCCCAAAAGTTATGCTGGTTGAAAAAAGCCAATCCTAAAGGTTTACACATGATATGATCCTATTTATATAACATTTGAAATGACAGAATTTGACAAATATAGAATGAATTAGTGGTTGCCAAGATTTAGGGGCAGAAAAGGGAGATGGGTGTAGCTATAAAAGGATAACAATCGGCATCCTACAGTGTTGGGACTATTCAGTATCTTGACTATAGTGGTGCATACATAAACCTACATAGGTAATAAAACTATATAAACCTACAGCGCCCATAGCTCAATGGGTAGGGCACTGGGCACATACACTGAGACTGGTGGATTCAAACCCAGCCTGGGCCAGATTAAAACGATGACAAGTGCAACAACAACAACAAAAAGAGCCGTTGTAGCAGGCGCCTGTAGTCCCAGGTACTTGGGAAGCTGAGACAAGAGAATCACTTAAGCCTAAGAGTTTGAGGTTGCTGTGAGCTATGACGTCACAGCACTCTACCCACGGCAACAGCTTGAGGCTGTCTCAAAAAAAAAAAAGAAAAAAAAACTGTATAACCTTAATATATACAAAGGGAAGTAAAACAGGACACATGAATAAGTGGATACAGTGGATTTTATCAATGTCAATGTGGGAAACTAAGCAAAGTGTACAAAGGATCTCTCTGTATAGTTTTTACAATAGCATATGCATCTACAATTATCTCAATTTTTAAAACATTTGACTGGGAAATAAAAATATTTGTATTTCTTTAGTATTGCATCTCATGACATTCCATGTTTAAGACCTTCAGTTTACATCAACAGGACACCAGATAGGGCAGGAAGATTTTTTGGTATTTTATGACACAAAGTTTTACAGATAATTTTCTTCAGAATGTAAACCTCAACAGATTATGTGTAACCTTTAATTCTTTTAAGTCAACCCCAAATTCTTAACCTTTGCCACCCTTGTACATGCAATTCACTCTCTTTGGAAAACTCTCAGACTGCATGCTTCTCCCCAACCCTTCAACTATGCCTAGCAAATACATATTCATCATGTAGATTGCATTCCTTAAAGAGCCTTCCCTTATCCCCCAGATAGAATTACACTTTTTCCCTTTTTACAATAATCACAATTGTAATTGAATAGCTATTGATATAATGACTTAACATCTGTCTCCCCTATTAAGTTATATGCTCCAGGATGTCAAAGCCTTTTTAAAGCATATGCCACAGTACCTGCACATTTATTGAATATAAGCATTCAAAAAAACTTTTTTTAAGAGAATGAGCAACACATTAACGCAAAAAAGGAAAAGAAGTAACATGGAACTTTTCTCAAACAGCATTACTTCACTCATAATGAAGAATAACATACTTCCTGTTCTCACCAATTCAAACCAGGATGTTGAGCCACAAAAACACAGACAAATCTGGCACATGTCCCTAAATAAGTATCATAAATTTATATGCCCAGAGAAAGCAAAGCAAGATAACACAGATGAGTGAAGCAACTGAATATAAGAACAAAAGCACAAGTACTGTGACAAATGACAAAAAAAAACCTGGCCTCAGAGTCCATGTACAACAGTGAGATACAGTGACTATGGCAAACCATAGGACTCATGTCCCATCTAAGCAAAGGCTGGCTGCTACTCACAGCTCCAGCCAACTGTTGCTAATAAAGACTAGCAATGGGAGAAGCAGGAAATCCAGATCTTATGAAAAATTTTCCCATTTTAAAATTCAATCAATTCAAATATGTTTTATTACACATGTAGGCCAACCAAATAAAACCTCTCTGCAGACCAAAATGAGCCCATCAATTTGCAGACTGTTCTGAAACATTCATTTTATTTGTTCATTTAGGAAGAAAAAAAATGATGTGCGAACAGAGTGGGAAAAAAAAAAACCCACACCAAAAACAACCCTATTAAGATAAAACAATAGTCTTTAACCACCTCAAGCCAACACTCTCTTCTCTAACACCCCTTTCTACCCTGACACCCAGAGACTACTGAAGTTGTAGACGGTCTCCTTTGACCTTAGGAGAATTGAGGCAGAAGACTGAGAGGCACACACTAGTTAAGGAACTCAAGAGCCTGAGACATGAGGTTTGTCTAAGGCCGGGCATTCAAGGCTGCAGTGTGCTAATGATTGCACTTGCAAATATCCACTGCACTCCAGCCTGAGCAACATAGTAATGCCCTATCTCTAAAAATACATAAATAAATAAATAAATAAAGTTGAGGCATTCAAGTAAGAAGGACCCTGTTCAAAGCCCAACTCTGACACTTATTAGCAATATATTCTAGAATAAGTTATTTAATTTCTTTGCCCATCAGTTTTCCCCCCTGCATAATGGAAATAATATAATGTCTTCATTGTATAGCCACTTTACAGATAGAATTCAATGAGATTATAACGTATGTGAAACATCCAATATGGGACCTAACACAGAGGATGAACTCAAAAAATGGACACTATAAAGACATACATAAGACATGGTAAGAGTTGAATACTGTTTAAGGTATGAATTAAACATTCTGAATCTACAACTGGTGAGGTACTTTGGTTGTAGGTGGAAAACATGCCTACTAGTTTTGGTAATACTCCTAAATATTTTTGATGATTTTTTTTCCTACTAGGAAGTCATATCCATAATAAGAATTAGTGCTTATTTTGCTTCACATACACAAGATCATAATTTGAATAATGTAGGAATAAAAAGTATAAAAAATATTACCTTCACAAAAGAGATTCCAACTATCAGTATGAATACAATACTATCTAATACCATCCTCAAGTCCCACTTCCTAATCCACACACAAAAAAGATTAATCCTTTTATCCTGTAAGCAATAGAGAGAAATAAGAGAACTGATATGTTAATAAATTTAAATAAATGCTTTTAAATGTTACATACTTGCTGGTCCTGTTTGGCTGAGGTAACTGTTCAATGACCTGACTGATGGAGCCACACACATCCAAATGAGAAGAATCCATAGACTCTGAAAAAAATATTTTGGTATTAGTACAAAAGGCACATATTACCAAACTTTAATTAAGGACTACAGACAATACCAACCTAATCAGTGACGTCAGAATGTCAACTTTTGAGTGCCTACTATGTACCAGATACCACACTAGGCTTCTTTACATATTTACCACAAACACACACAATTTAAATCAACTTGGCTCCAACATAAGAACACACACAAAAAAAAAATGCAAAAGAGACTGATAGCTTTAAACACCTCACCTGCAGCCTTGTTTTCTTTCAAATGTTCATTGAACCGGCTATTACTATCTCCCTCTTCCTCTCCAGCTGTTTGTTCAGGCTTAGACACAACATCCTGGAAAACATACATATATAATATCCCCAATATATATGAAATACTCCAAAATTAGGCATACTATTTGTGAACATGTTGATTTCATTTTTCCAACCTTCTTTATCAAAAAGACAGTGATTTCCTAAACAATTATGTTTCCTGGTTGGTCTAGACTTGAAAAAAAAATTTGCTCACTTTCAAACAAGACATCACTCACCAATACGGGATTCTCTTTGTGTGTCTGGAGATGAGGAAGGTGTCGAGATAGCACACCGAAGTGAGAACCAGAATCATCTTCTAGAACCTGGCTTTCCGGCTGAGAATCTTCAATTATCAGGCAAGGAGTATCTTGCTGAGAGAAATCTGAATCCAACTGACTTCCTGTAGGGTCCATCTGCTCCCCTGGAATGGAATAACAAAAGATCAGTAACCCACAACTACCCTTCTTCACGCAGTCTTAGCCTAAATAATGGGGCGGAAGTACACGAGCTGGGAAAGGGGACCAGTCCATGTAACTCCTCCAATTATATTACATTTATTAGCGCTGCTAGCACTTTTCTATCATGCCTCCCAAGCCCTCGATTCCTCGTTATTTACAATAAGCCTACCTATCCCTCTCTCTTTTTCATCACCTTCCCGGAGACACCCTTTCCCCTCCTTCCCAACCTCTTCTCTCCCCGCCCCTTTTTCCATCCCCCCCCCCAACTCTCTCGACGTCCTTCTGGCGCCTTTACCGCCCCCCAAAAGATCTCTTTGTAACCTCTCTTCTGCAGAACCCCCACAGCCCCTCAGGTTTCCTCACGACCACCCAGCCTTCCTAGCTACTGCTTCCCCACCCCCTCCTCAGGGCCCTCCAACCCCTTCCCCGTCACCGCCGCCATGCTTGCCACCCCGCCCCCTCCGGTCAGCCATCCCTTCAGTCCCGAAACCCAGGCCTTCAGAGCCGATTGCGCCCCCAATTTCTCTTCAAACTGTACCAGGCATCACCGCGGGAAGTCCCTCGCGCTCGAGCTAGAGGTCTCTGCTCGCTCCCCAGGTCCCTCCAGCTCTATCCCCAGGTCGCCGCTGTGGCCACCGCCGCCACCGGCCGCAAACTCCCCCTTTTCCCGTCACGTCACGCAGTACCAGATCGCCCATTCGCGGCTGCTGCCCGCCACTCAAGAAATCCTGTGAATGATAGGTGGCTGAAGCAGAGTGCCCCGCCCCACGCAAGAAAAAGGAGCACGGCGGTGCGTTTCCATGGCAGCATGGACGTTGCAGGCCCTCCCCCTAGCAGAGCCAGAGAATGACAGTATCCTTGAACCGAAGGGACCTTGAGAGGGCGTGAAATATATCCCCCTGCCTTCAGGACGATTATATTTACCACTACCCAGACATTTGAGGATCTCTACCTGCTTTCTGTTGTATCGTGCACCTTAAAGTCCCTTCCCTCACTTTCTTCCAAGAAAATAGTTTTCCGGCTTTCTAATAAAAGGTAAAGAAGAAAATTGAGGATGGCTAGTACCTAAGAGCTGGTGAAATGGGAGAGAGATGACGCTTTATTCTCAATACAGGCTTAACCTTTGTCAACCAGCATCCCTTTTGTGGGCCTCTACGTGAATTCAAGGATCTGACAATTGTATCTCTGACAGGTTTTTGGTTTGGGGGGACCTTGAGGGGAGGTCTGGTTTTCCTTTTTTAACATTGACGGAGAGCCCCAGTAAGCCATATTTCTTCCTATTTCCCTTTTCAGCCTGTGATATAGTTCAGGCTTCACATTTGTTTATCATTGCCCTATAGTTTATGGGATTGCAGCCATAACTCCAGACATGTTTTGCACCTCCCATTGAGAGAATTAAGCACCATGGTTCTCAAACTCCATAGTGAAGAAAGCAGCTAACCAGACGACCTCGAAGCTCCCTCCAAGCCTTGAGATCTATTATCCTAATTATGGTGCCAGGGTCTTATAGAGGGTGTGGCAGCTGTGATAAGTATTAATGAACTAGGCCCTAGAAGGCATATGTATTTGTTTTGTTTTAATTTAAGTGGTAGTTGGATCTGGTATAAAATACTAGCCAGAGTAGCTGTAGGTAGGGAAAGTACCTAGCATAATGCCAAGCATATACATAGTAGGCATTTACTAGGAGGTAGTTTTCACTATCTTAGGCTCAGATTTATTTAGGCACAGCCCAATCATGATTCTCCATTTCTGCAAATACCCAATTCAGCACTTGATATAGGCAAAGCTGAAGAGGAGCTTTCTACCAATCTTCTCCCTGCTGCTATAAATTACAGCAATCATATTTTCCAAACCAAAACCAAAGCATGTTGTTTGAATATATGTTACTTAAAAGAACACAAGAACTGACTCTTTGAAATGAAACTGTCCCAAATAATCTAGTCTATTGTTGCTATAATTATTAATAGAATATAATTAGGGTCTTGAGAATGTTTTATTAGTGGAGCTAAAATGAAACGGACTACACAAAGACACATCTTCTTAAAATCATTTACAATTGACTCCTCTCATTCTCTACTTCTACTGCTGTAGGGACCAGGTTAAGACAATATTAACCATTCCAGGTGGACAATGAGTTCATCTGCTCAACTTAAGAGGGCACAAATGACCAGGTCCTATTAAGGGCAAATAATGATCTTGATTCCCATAAAAATTCCCCCAAAGTCACTATCTTTTTGCTGTTCTTCTCTAGCCTACTATGGCATTTCCCCCTTCCCAAGTGAAATATAAACAGATAGTTTTTAATCATCTGACAAACAACTATATGTGTTTGTCAAAACTCATAAAACTGGGAGGGGGGCACCTGTGGCTCAGTGAGTAGGGCAGCAGCCCCATATATCAAGGGTGGCGGGTGCGAACTTGGCCCTGGCCCAACTGTAACAAAAAATAGCCAGGTGTTGTGATGGACACCTATAGTCCCAGCTACTCAGGAGGCTGAGGCAAGAGAACCACTTAAGCCCAAGAGCTGGAGGTTGCTATGAGCTGTGATGCCATAGCACTTTACTGAGGGCGACAAAGACTCTGTCTCTAAAAAAACCTCATAAAACTAAAAAGTGTAAATTAAACTTCAATAAACATGACTAAACAGATAAATAAATGAGCCGAGCTATTACATTAGTAAATAAAACGGGAGTCTTTTTTTTTTTTTTTTTTTTT
>NW_003852445.1:10233224-10236343 GCF_000181295.1 Otolemur garnettii
ATTCTCTTGTCTCAGCCTCCCAAGTAGCTGGGACCATAGGTGCCTGCCACAACACCCGGCCAGGGCTGGGTTTGAACCCTCCACCTCCAGCATATGGGGCCAGCACCCTACTCCTTTGAGCCACAGCTATTCCTTCACCCAGCTATTTTTTTGTTGCAGTTTGGCTGGGGCCGGGTTTGAACCCTCCACCCTTGGTATATGGGGCCGGCCACAGGCACCACCCCAAAACAGGGGTCTTTAAAAAATGAACACTTTGAAGAAAAACTGTGAATTCCTTGTTAGGCAGTGTGGCAATTAAATTAATCATTAAATTATCCAGAAAGATCAGAAACTATAGACAGAATGGTCACTCACCGAGGCTGTGACTAATTATAGCTAGATGACCCAAAGGCCTTTATTGACTGCTAGACTGCAAAGAACAATCATCACACCTATCTATCTACAGGTACGTCTTTATCTAAGCCACCTCAGATGAAAAGAAGTCTAATCTACATCTGATGTCCTCCCAGAGAAGAAAACTCCATCAGCCACTATATTAACTTGCTTTAAAGTTTAACAGACCTCATTGTCAATGTCCTCTAATAATCTAACCTAAATACTTTATTCTAGAGCTTAAACTTTCCTCTCATATTATCTTTGACTGGTATCTTTAAAACCTGGATAGATGGGGTGGCGCCTGTGGCTCAGTGAGTAGGGTGCCGGCCCCATATACTCAGGGTGGCGGGTTTAAGCCTGGCCCCGGCCAAACTGCAACAGGAAAAAAAAAATAGCGCTGTGGCGGGCACCTGTGGTCCCGTCCCAGCTACTCAGGAGGTTGAAGCAGGAGAATCACCTAAGCCCAGGAGTTGGAGGTTGCTTTGAGCTGTGATGTTACAGCACTCTAATGAGGGCAACAAAGTGAGACTCTGTCTCTTAAAAAAAAAAAAAAACCTGGATAGATGTCATTAAGTTGGGATCATTTCATTTAGTCCCATAATTTCATAGTAAATTTTAACAAATCAAACAATAAATGTAAGTGCTACATGACTTAGTTTGTCTTTTTCTGCCCCCCTTTTCACAGACTTCTCTATGCAAAAGAACCTCAGCTTGTTTATTTTTTCCATACAGGTATTATTCACCGATATTTAAATTTGCTTCATGGTTTTATGAAAACTCATAGTTTTGGAGCTTAGTGGCAGAGAACTACTGAAGAGAATCTGATAAGTATTGAATTTAATAAGAGGAAAACAATTCTATATGCCCATTAAGCTGTAATATTAAAGTATTATTACATGCTGACCTAGTTAATCTACAATTGTTTCTGACAACTCACCCGCCTTCTGTTGCACTTGGACCTATACAACTGTGTCCTTCATATACCAATGATATAATTAATAAATAACATGCATTATATCTTTACTGTGTACTATACAGGTACTATGCTGTTTTACGTGCATTATCTCACCTAATAGACTCATAACTCTGTGAGGGTTATAGATGAGCAAACTAAAGTTCGAGGGGATGAAATAACTTGCACAATGTCTCAGAGGTAATGAGTCAGATTTTGAACTCCGTCTGTATAAGTGCAGAGGTTTTATCCATCTATAATTGAGGAAGAGTAGTGACAAACTGCAAAACAGCTGACACAAAGCTTTTTGTGTGTTAGAATCTATTTTTATTTCAATATTGGACACAGGTATCCCTAATGTTCTAGAAATTCACAATATTAAAATGTGGGGCGGCGCCTGTGGCTTAGTGGGTAAAGCACCGGCCCCATATACCGAGGATAACAGGTTCAAACCCGGCCCCAGTCAAACTGCAACAAAAAAATAGCTGGGCATTGTGGTGGGCGCCTGTAGTCCCATCTACTCAGGAGGCTGAGGCAAGAGAATCGCCTAAGCCCAGGAGTTGGAGGTTGCTGTGAGCTGGGTGATGCCACAGCACTCTACTGAGGGCGAAAAAGTGAGACTCTATCTCTACAAAAAAAATAAATAAAAATAAATAATTAAAATGTGAAGAAAACAGTCAAGAAACTGAATACTTATCAACTCCACAACTTTGCAAAGGAGTTAACGAAGAGAAAGCGATATAATTAAAATGCAAAAGCAGTCAATAATTGTCTGTGAAGCTATATTAACCTCCTAACTCTAGGTTGATATAAGTACTTGCCACTCCTTCAGCAGAAGAAATCTCAACTGGTGTGCATCTTATCTCTACAGAACTTCTTCCTGTTCATTTTCTTAAGTAACTTTTCTTTGCTTTCTTTTTTTTTTTTTTTGGAGACAAAGCCTCATTACGTCACCCTTGATAGAGAGTTATGGCATCACAGCTCACAGCAACCTCAAACTCTTGGGCTTAAGTGATTTTCTTGCCTCACCCTCCCAAGTAGCTGGGACTACAGGCGCCTGCCACAGCGCCTGGCTATTTTTTTGTTGCAGTTATCACTGCTGTTTAGCTGGCCCAGGCCAGGTTCAAACCCACCAGCCTTGGTGTACATGGCCAGCACCCTAACAACTAAGCTATGAGCACTGAGCCTCCTTTTCATTTTTTTGTGGTAAAATACAGATAGTATGAAATTTACCATTTTGACCATTTTTAAGCGTACAGTTCAGTGGCATTAAGTACATTCACATTGCTGTGCAGCCATCACCACTATCTATCTCCAGAACATTTCATCTTTCCAGACTGAGGTTCTGTAACTCATTAAACAGCAACTCCCTTTCTCTCCTCCCAGCCCCTGGCAACTACCATTCTACTTTTTGTCTCTGTGAATTTGCTGCTCTATGTATCCCATATAAGTGATTCATACAACATTTGTCCTTTTTCATATGACTTATTTCACCTAATAGAGTGTTTACAAGATCCATCTGTTGTACCACTTTTAGCTCTTATTTTATAGTACTGGCTTCCAGGGAGTTAGGGGTTAGAAAGCTGAGGTGGAGAAGAGTCAGATCTCTGGAGTCACAGGCAGAGAATTTAAGGAGGGAATCAACAACAACATCAAACATTACCGAAGTCAAAGATAATGAGGTAATCTGGCTCGGCGCCTGTGGCTCAACCAGCTAAGGCGCCAGCCACATACACTTGAGCTGGCGGGTTCGAATCTAGCCTGGACCTGCCAAACAACAATGATGGCTGCA
>NW_003852445.1:10237905-10242955 GCF_000181295.1 Otolemur garnettii
CAGAAGAATCACTTGAGCCCAGAAATTGGAGGTTGCTGTGAGTTGTGATGCCACAGCACTCTACCCAGGGTGACAGCTTGAGGCTCTGTCTTAAAAAAAAAAAAAATCTGAAAATTGAAAACAATTCCACTTATATTAGGTACCTAGAACAAAGCAATTTCATAGAGACAGAAAGAACTGTGGTTGCCAGGGGCTGGGAGGAGAGAAGAATAGGAGTTACTGTGTAATGAGTTACAGAGCCTCAGTCTGGAAAGATGAAAAGTTGTGGAGATGGATGGTGCTGATGGTTGCACAACAATGTGAATGTACTTAATACCACTGAATCATACACTTAGCAACGGGTTTAATGGCAGCATTTATGTTACATGGATTTAACTACAATAAAAAGGTTTTTGTTATTTATTTATTTATTTATTTTTTCAAATTAATATGAGGGTACAATTTTTAGGTCATGTTGTTGTCACTTCCAGGGTAAAGTTCCATTTTTAGAAAAGCCCCTCACCCAGGGGGTGTGTTATATACCCTCACAATGTGCACATTAAAAGTTTTTCAATGAGAAAAAGTTTTCAATGAGGCAAAACTAAATTTTAATATTTAAAGATGCATACATAGATCATTAAAGAAATTTAAATAAGATTGCAATAAGAGCTAGAATGGTTAATTTCAGAGGAGACAGAGAGGTTGTAATTAAGAGTTACATCAGGTGCTTGGAAATGTTCTATTTTTCATTGGAGCATTACACAGGTTTACTATTTATAATTCATAAATCTGTACATTTGTATTTTATTTTGGTGTTATATTTCACAGTAAAGATGATTCAAAATAAACAAATATCACTGCTAAAACTCATAATATGGTGAAAAAGAGAGTATTTACATGATCTCAAAGTATCTTCCTAAAATGTACTGAATTATTACAAAGAGAAAAGTAGCAAATTTCTAGTGAAGGAACCTCAGCTTCACCAACTCAACCAAGTGATCTCAATTAACATCACCAGTAGAGGACAAAAATGCCATCAGGTGTCACTTGTTACAATGCACCTTAATTATCTCTCTGCCGACAACCTATAACCTGATTGTGAAGGAATGGCAGGTAAACCCTGATGTTTGTTATGTGTTCTACAAATAAAGCCCAGGTTCTTTTTTTTTTTTTCCAGATAGTCTATGTTGCTCTTGGTAGAGTGCTGTCGCATCACAGCTCACAGCAACCTCCAACTCTTGGGTTTAAGCGATTCTTTTGCCTCAGCCTCCCAAGTAGGTGGGACTACAGGTGCCTGCCACAACACCCGGCTAAAAGCCCATATTATTCAAAGAGAGAGACAATGAGAGAGAGAAAGTCAAGGCCAAAAATGACAAAGACAGACTGAGGAAACATTACAGATTTGAGAAGACTACAAAGACAAGACGTTTAAATGCAATATGTGATCCAGAATTGAATCCTGGACAGACCTTAGTATTTCTTTCTATAAATCACTCTAATGAGAGCACTGTGATGTTTGAATAAGGTCTATAGATTATATATTGAATTAATGTTATTATCCTGATCTTGATAATTATACAGTAGTTGTTTTAATAAAAGAGAGAAAGAACAAGAGAGAGAGTGAGAGAGGGAGAAAGAGAGAGACTGACGCCAAATTATCCAAGTTTGGAGCTGGGCAGACTTGGTTAGGGCAATTGTACAAGAAAAGTTAACATGCACCCGACAAAGGAATAGAAAGAAGAAAAGAGCCTTTAGAAACTTCCAGGAATCAGAGCCAGTATAGTAGAAAGTGAGAAAAATTCATCTTGCAGATTAAAAACAAAACAAAACAGCTATTCCTAAACTCTTAAGTCCCAATGGGGAGAAGAGAGTTTTTATGTTCTGCGGCTAGGGCTAAGAAAGTTAGAAAGAATAGGGCGGTGCCTGTGGCTCAGTGAGTAGGGTGCCAGCCCCATATACGGAGGGTGGCAGGTTCAAACCCGACCTTGGCCAAACTGCAACAAAAAAATAGCTGGGTGTTGTGGTGGGTGCCTGTAGTCCCAGCTACTTGGGAGGCTGAGGCAAGAGAATCGCCTAAGCCCAGGAATTGGAGGTTGCTGTGAGCTGTGATGCCACCACATTCTACTGAGGGTAAGAAAGTGAGACTCTGTCTCTAAAAAAAAAAAGAAAGAAAGAAATTTAAAAAGGATATAAGAGAACACTAAAGTGAGCAAGGACACCACTGTGTCCTAGAGGCTAAGCTGTGAAATGTTTACTCATCTCTCTGAGGTGTATGTGTGTATACTAAAAGTAATGTCATGTCCCCCCAAGTGCCTGTTCTTGGATCCTACTCCCCACATCATTATTGTTCTTTCCTACTCTAGTCTGAGTCACCTGACCCATCTCCCTCCTGTAGTATCTTAAATAAGGTCAGGTCTCAGAGATTGATTTGGGCCGTACAGAGCTAGTGTGCTTCCTAGTGGCAAGAATAACAGTTAATGCATCTCGACCCAGCTCAGATACATGGATAAGCTCATCATATACAGTCTCAGGAACCCAGAGCAAGTAAAAAATCTATAGCACTTACCAAAAATTTCTTCATAAATTCAATTTCAGCTGTTAATTTCAATATGCTAAAATGCAAGGCACCATTTTTGCTCCAAGGTAGTGGTGGAGAGGGAACAGAATATAAAGATGAGTAAGATCTAGTGCAGGGGTCCTCAAACTTTTTAAACAGAGGGCCAGTTCACTGTCCCCCAGGCCGTTGGAGGGCTGGACTGCGGGCTCCAGGACAAGTCAGCTGCTAAGCAGGACAGGCAGCAGGCAGCACCTCGTGGGCCAGATAAATGTCCTAGGCGGGCTGCACGTGGCCCGCAGGCAGTAGTTTGAGGATGCCTGATCTAGTGCCTAGCGCCAAAGAACTTACAATCTATGTAGAAGATAAGACATATACAAATAATCATAACATAAGTTACAATAAAAATTCTGTAGGAGTTCTGAGAAAGAAATCAAAAAAAGGAATTTTAGTCATATGGTTATGAGTATTTGTTGAGCACTTACAATGTTCTATTTACTCTCACACTCCTTTCTTGATCTTACCTAGTCTCACTGTTATAAGTGCTACTATATGCCAATGACTCGCAACTTATCTTCTCCCAAATCCCAAATTATATACTTAACTGCCTGTTCAGTATCTCCATTTGAATATCCAACTGACTTCTCAAGTACAACATGCTCAAAACTGAACTCACCTTTCTACCAAACCTGCTCTAACTATAGCCTTCTCCATCTCAGCTGATGGCAGCTTCATCCTTCTAGTTGCTTATAACAAAAATCTTAGAGACATTCTATTTTTCTTTTCTTTTTTTTTTAAGAGACAGAGTCTCACTTTGTCGCCCTCAGTGGAATGCCATGGCGTCACAGCTCGCAGCAAACTCCAACTCCTGGGCTTAGGCAATCCTCTTGCCTCAGCCTCCCAAGTAGCTGGGCCACAATGCCCGGCTATTTTTTTGTTGTAGTTTGGCTGGGGCCAGGTTTGAACCCGCAACCCTCAGTATATGGGGCTGGAGCCCTACCCTCGGAGCACAGGCATCACTCTTATTTTTCTTAATAGAAGAAAGTTTTAAACCCATGTTCTTATCCAACTTTAACAATTATCGACACTCAATCTTACTTCATCTACTTTACCACCCACTTCCCCTCAACTGATTATTTCTAAGCATATCCCAGATATCACATAATTTTATTCACAAACACGTATAAGATTATTTAAAATACAGACTCCCTTAAACATAAGAACATCATTAACATGCCCACAGAAAGTTAATTTCTTAATGTTATCAAATATCTTGCATTAAAATTTCTCCAATTGCTTCATAAATTTTACAATTTCAAATGAGGTTTACACATTGCTTTGGGATAACACTTAACTCTCTTTTAATCTGTAAATTTTTCCCTCTTTATTTATCTATTTATTTCCTGCAATGCATTCATTTGTTGATGAAACCAGATTTTAAAATTTATGAAATTATGGATTTTTTTGATTGCATTCCTCTGGTGTCATTTAGCATATTTCTTTGTCTCTTTTATTTCCTACAAGTGGGCGGTTAGATAAAAGGTTTGTTGAGATCCATTTTTCTTTTTTTTTTTCTTATAGGACTACTTCATAAGCAGTAGACTATACCTACTACAACTCATTAGGAGAAGACAACATCTGGTTGAACGTTATTTTTGTCTCGCTAAAATTAATTCATAGGTTCAAATGTTGCCAACTATTTATATGAGGTGTCCTCAAACTATGGCCCAGGGGCCACATGCAGCCCGCCTAGGACATTTATCTGGCCCGCCAGGTGTTTTTGCCGCTGCTGCCTGTCCTGCTTAGCAGCCGGCTCATCCCAGGGCCTGCAGTCTAGCCCTCCAATGGTCTGAGGGACAGTGAACTGGCCCCCTGTTTAAAAAGTTTGAAGACCCCTGATTTATATGATAGCTTTTGGGGGAGGTCTTGTTCTGTCACCCAGGCTGCAGTGCACTGGCATCATCACACCTCACTATAACCTCCAACTCCTAGGCTCAAGTGATCCTCCTGCTCGAACTCCCCAGTAGTTAGGACTATAGGCACGTGCCACCACACCAGGCTACAGGTGATAGTTTAGTAGTCATTGACAATTATTGCCTAGATGCATTATTTTGCAAGAAACTGCAAAATGGATATTTTCCTTTTTCCATGGTATCATCATAGTTCACTGCAACCTCACACTCCTAGGCTTAAACAATCCTCTTGCCCCAGCCTCCCAAGTACCTCTCAAAACATGTTGGTGTTTTTCTAAAACTATTATATGTAGTATAATGAAAATTTATGTTGATATTAACAGAAACCAAGATGTCAATCATAAGAGAAAGAGATACAAATATAAAATCAAAAAAGTTAGGTAAAATTCCTGAAGTCCTATAATTTAATTGAAAAATGCCAAACAGGCTCGGCACCTGTGGCTCAAGCTGCTAAGGCGCTAGCCACATACACCTAAGGTGGTGGGTTCGAATCCCCAGCCCGGGCCCGCCAAACAACAATGATGGCTGCAACCAAAAAATGGCC
>NW_003852445.1:10243115-10245588 GCF_000181295.1 Otolemur garnettii
AAAAAAAAAAAAAAAAAGAAAGAAAAATGCCAAACAATGACCAGTCTACTAGCAATCAAACATCTAGATCAGTGGTTCTCAACCTTCCTAATTGCCATGTTGTTACAAATGGAAAAAAAGGGTTGCAACCCATAGGTTGAGAACCACTGACCTAGACTGTGGTCTCTAAATACCATTTTCCACCATCATGAACCTGTACATCTTAGCATCTGGGTCTGGAGCATGAAATAGACAAGAATAACCTGGAACAACTTATTATACTGGAAAGCAAGGACTGCTGGAATCATGACCAAAGGACTCAGGAACTAACCTGAAAGGACTCCCACAATCCAAAAATAGCACCATATGGATTTCGAAGGGAATAACAACCATAGTACTTGCAATAACAATGAACAATAACACGTAATAGTAACATATTTGTATTTAATCACAAAATTCATGAGTTCATAGTTACACTAAAAACAGAAGTGTCACTAGTCATCTTTGGAGTATGTTGCATAGCCAACTCATTATTTTGAAAACTAGAAAATAAAGAGAAAGACTCAATCATTTATTATGCCTTTCCTTAGGTAATCAAATATTTGATGAGGGGAAAGTTATTTACAGAATTCCAGCTAAAACATGAAAATAGTATGTTAAAATTTAAAAATCCATTTTCCCAAACAATATTAAAAAATAATTTTTTTTAAATGATGCTGGATAAAGTAGACATCCACATGCAAGAAAAAAAGTCCAGATACAGATGTTACATGTTTCACAAATATGAACTCAAAATGGATCACAGACTTAAAATGTAAGACACAAAACTATGAAACTCTTAGAAGATAACATAGGACCAGGGGTCCTCAAACTTTTTAAACAGGGGGCCAGTTCACTGTCCCTCAGACCATTGGAGGGCCAGACTGTGGGCCCCGGGACGAGTCAGCTGCTAAGCAGAACAGGCAGCTGCGGCAAAAACACCCAGCGGGCCAGATAAATGTCCTAAGCAGGCTGCATGTGGCCCGCAGGCCATAGTTTGAGGACACCTGACATAGGAGAAAATCTTTGGGACCTTAGATTAGGCGATGAATTTTTAAATACAACACCAAAAGCACAGTCCATGAAAGAAAAAACTGATGTTGAACTTCATTAAAATTAAAAACTTCTGCTCTAAGGATGCGTGCAGTGCCTCACATCTATTACTCTATATCACTTTTGGAGGCTGAGGCAAGAGGATCAGTTGAGGCTATGTGTTAAAGACCAGACTAAACAACATAACCAGACTCCATCTCTCCAACAAACAGAAAACTTAGCTGGGCATGATGGTATGCCATGCCATCAGGAAAACAGCAACAAGAAACAGTTGGGGGTTGTGACAGGTGCCAGTAGCTTAGCAGTTAGGGTGCCGGCCACATACACAGAGGCTGGTGGGTTCAAATCTGGCTTGGGCCAGCTAAAAGACAAACACAACTGCAACAAAAAGAAAAATAGCCGGGTGTTGTGGCAGGCACCTATTGTCCCAGTGACTTGGGAGGCTGAGGCAAGAGAATCGCTTAAGCCCAAAAGTTAGAGGTTGCTATGAGCTGTGACACCACAGCACTCTACCCAGGGTAACAACTTGAGACTCTGTCTCAAAAAAAAAAAAAAAAAAAAGGAAAAGGAAAACATTTCAATATGGTTACTAATGAGATGACCAATAAAAACAGTTTAACATTTTTTTGCAGTTGATTGTTTTCCTCAGGGTATATCCCTCTAAAAATCTTTAGTTAAGATTATTACTGGGTACAGTAATTCCAGCACTTTGGGAGGCTGAGGCCAGAGGATTGCTTTAGGCTAGGAGTTCGAGGCCAGCCTGAGCAACATAGCACGACTGACTCTTAAAAAAAAAGAAAAATTAGTTAGATGTGGGAGCATATGCCTTTAGTCCCAACTACTTACAAGGCTGAGACATGAGGATCCCTTGAACCCAGGAGTTTGAAGTTGCAGTGAGGACTGTGAGGCCAGCAAGACCCTATCTCAAAAACAAACCAAAAAATAATTAAATAATTGTATTTTAAAGTCATTTGAAAAATAATTTTACCAATTTAATGCAAAGGTTGGTTTCATTTTGTTTTTGATTTTTAGTGCCTAATTTATTTTTCATAGCTCACAGGAACCTCAAACTCTTGGGCTCAAGAGTGATCCTCCTGCCTCAGCCTCCATATAGCTGAAACTATAGGCACACAACAACATACCCAGCTGGCTAATTTTTCTATTTTTAGTAGACATGGGGTTCTCACTCTTGCTCAGGCTAGTCTAAAACTCCTGACCTCAAGCAATCTTCCCTCTGTGGCTTCCCAGAGTGCTAGCATTACAGCTATGAACCAGTGCACCTGGCCTATTTTGATTATTATTTTTTTTGAGACAGAGCCTCAAGCTGTCCCCCTGGGTAGAGTGCCTTAGCATCACAGCTCACAGCAACCTCCAACTCCTGGGCTCAAGCTAGTCTCCTGCC
>NW_003852445.1:10246564-10249898 GCF_000181295.1 Otolemur garnettii
CCCGCCACAAGGCCTGGCTATTTTTTGGTTGCATCTGTCATTGTTGTTTGGCAGGCCCAGGCTGGATTCGAACCTGTGAGCTTAGATGTATGTGGCTGGTGCCTTAGCCACTTGAGCTACAGGCGCTGAGCCCTATTTGTTCATTCTTACCGACATTTGAAGTAACTAGTCTTTTTAATTTTTGCATTTTGTGAATGCTAAGTGGTATTGTATTGTGGTTGTAATTTGCATTTCCTTAGGACTAACAATGTTAAAACACTTTTTTGAGTACTTATTGACCATTTGTATACCTTCTCTTGTGAAAATTTATTCAAATTGTTGGTCCACTTTATAATTGGGTTGTCTTTCTTATTAATTTGTAGGAGATCTTAAAAAATATATTCTAGAAAAAGTCTTTGTTGATTGGCCATTATAATTTTGTTGTATATTTATGTAAAACATTTATATGTTTCCAAAGTTGAATGTACAAAATAACATACATTTTTAAAAGTCCACCTTCCATCCTTGGCGGCTTTACAATCTGCTTCTTCTCTCCTCCTATAGATAACTTTTTTTTCTTTTAACGTTTCTTCACACTGACAATACCAAGTGATTTCTCTTTGGAGTTATTATGTATTCCTGTCATCTCTCATTTCTCAATTGATAAGGCAGAAAATAGGTTGGTTCTATCTTTAAGATATCAGGTGTCTAGAATCCCATAGAAACTCACCATCTCCACTGACAACACTCTGGTCTGAGCGACATCAATGGTTAGCCAGATTACTCCAAGTCCCTGACTGGCTTCCCACTTTAATCCTTATAACTCCTACAGTCTATTCTGAACATTGTAGCAAAATGATACTGTAAAAACCTAGGTTGAATCATATCACTCCTCTGTTGAAAAGCCTAAAAACGTTCCCCATTTCACTAAGAGTAAAAGCCAAAGTCCTAATAATGCCAATAAGACCCTACATGATCTGGCCTCTATTTATCTCTCGATCTCATCTTATTCTTTCTCTGACTTCTCTGCTCTATTTCTTTTTTATTTATTTATTTTTCCAAGTCTAACTATTTCTTTTTTTTTTTTTTTGAGACAGAGTCTCACTATGTCACCCTCAGTAGAGTACTGTGGCGTCACAGCTCACAGCAAGCTCACACTCTTGGACTTAAGTAATTCTCTTGCCTCAGCCTCCCAAGTAGCTGGGACCTGCCAAAACGCCCAGCTATTTTCGTTGTTGTTGTTGCAGTTGTTTTAGCTGGCCCAAGCCGGGTTCAAATCTGCCACCTTCGTTGTATGTGGCTGGCACCGTAACCATTGTGCTACAGGTGCTGAGCCAAGTCTAGCTATTTCTTGAATGTACAGGGTAGACTGCTACATTAAAGTCTTTGTACTGGCTATCCTTTCTGCCTGTAACACTTGTCTACTAGATATCCAACAGCTAACTCTCTCGGTTCTTTCAAGTCTCTTCTAGTGTCACTTCCTCAAACAAGCCTACACTTACCATCCTATTTAAAATCACTAACTGCTAGGTCCAGGCACAGTGGCTCATGCCTATAATCCTAGCACTTTGGGAAGCTGAGGCAGGTGGATTGCCTGAGCTCACAGGTTGGAGATCAGCACTGAGCAAGTGTGAGACCCCATCTTTAAAAACTAGCCAGGCATTGTGGCAGGCACCTGTGGTCCCAGCTACTCTACTCAGGAGGCTGAGACAAAAGATTGCTTGAGGCTGGCCTGTAGCTCACATACACTGAGGCTGGTGGGTTAGAACTCGGCCTAGGCCTGCTAAACAACAATAACAACTACAAAAAAAAATAGCCGTGTGTTGTGGTAGGTGCCTGTAGTCCCAGCTACTTGGGAGGCTGAGGCAAGAGAACTGCTTAAGCCCAGGAGTTTGAGTTTGCTGTGAGCTGTGACACCACAGCACTCTACCAAGGGCAACATAGTGAGACTCTGTCTAAAAAAAAGAGAGAGAGAGAGAATTGCTTCTTGAGTCCAGGAATTTGAGGTTGCTGTGAGCTATGATGCCATAGCACTTTACCAAGGGCAACAAAGTGAGACTCTGTCACACACAAAAAAAGTAATAATGAAAATAAAAATAAAATTGCTAATTTCTCCAGCCCCTTCATTACTCTTGTCCATCACCATTCCTACCACCATTCACTATCACCCTTACTTTATTAATTTTTTATTGTATTTATTCATTTAGAGACAGAGTCTCACTCTATGCCCTGGGTAGAGTGCAATCCTCTTGCCTCCTGAGTAGCTGGTACTACAGGCACCCACAACAACACCAGGCTAATTTTTCTGTTTTTATTTATTTATTTTATTTTTTAAGACAGAGTCTTGATTCCTATAATGGCTGCTTCCTGGAAGGCTGTGTCACGTGGAACTTCTTAGTCTTAACATCCATTCTGGAGCTCCAGAAAAGGAAAATTTTCAAGTCTGATAGAATTATAATATATATAAATCATTTCCTTGGAACCTTCAGCCCTCAAGATCCCAACATCATGCCTACAGTTTCCATACAGTTGATCTTAGTCCTCACTTCACTGCTGTTGGTGTTGCCTGTTGTTGAAGCAATAGAGGCTGGAGATGCCATCGTTCTATTATTGGGTATAGTTCTAAGCATCACAGGCATCTGTGCTTGCTTGGGGGGTATATGCTCAAAAGAGAAATGGACAGATGTGACTTTGGAGGAGCTCCTGAATCAAACCTTGCCATAAAAACCTTTGTGCTGTTGAGACTAAACATGAGCTTTGGTGTCTGAAAGTTTCCAAGAAACAGTAAATAGGAGAGTTTCATATTCTTCGTTGTTTCCCTAAAAATGGGAACAAATTGATACATAAATGGGAAAAAAAATGTTTTCTTTACAAGTTATACACTAAATAATTCAGCCTATACTTTATATGTGCTGGTTAGAAAGGGGGTCAAAGAAGTAAGATAGTTGAAATTTACATAAGCAATTCATAGTTTTAGGATTTTCAAAGCACGTGAGGCAGGAAGAAGGAAGCTTTTGCCTAAAAACCAAGGAAATCTCCACTGTTAAGTTACAGTCACTGCCTCCTGAATTGTTGAGGAGTCTTTTCTCCTTATTTTTATTATACTTTTGTTTTATCACTCAAGTTAATATGGTACTTAGATATCACATTTATCTCTGGATAAAAAACATTTAGAAAGATGTATTCGGCTCAGCGCCTATGGCTCAAGCAGCTAAGGCGCCAGCCACATACACCTAAGGTGGCAGGTTCCAATCCAGCCTGGGCCCACCAAACAACAATGATGGCTGCAACCAAAAAATAGCCGGGCATTGTGGCGGGCGCCTGTGGTCCCAGCTACTTGGGAGGTGGAGGCAGG
>NW_003852445.1:10249981-10282477 GCF_000181295.1 Otolemur garnettii
AAAAAAAAAAAAAAAAGAAAGATGTATTCAGTATATCGAATATTGAAATAGAAAAAAGATTTAATGTGAAAACAAAATCCTTTACATTAACCTTGAAATGGAGAAGACATCTAATTTGAAAAAGAAATAAATTTTATATTAATTAACTGATTAACATCTCTATGATGAGAAGTACTATATTAAATATAAACCCATTGTGTTGTAAGTTGAAAAAAAAAAAAAACAGAGTCTTACTCTGTCACCCTGGTGACATGTTGAGTACCATGGTGTCCTTGAGTACCTCGTGTCCTCGTTCACAGCAACCTCAAACTCTTGGGCTTGAGCAAACCTCTTGCTTTAGCCTCCTGAGTAGCTGGAATTATAGGTGCAGGCCACAATGCCTGGCTAGTTTTTTTTTTTCTGTTTTTAGTAGAGACGGATGCCACCTTGCTCTTGCTCAGGCTGGTCTCGAACTCCTGAGCTCAGGTGATCCACCCACCTCAGCCTCCCAGAGGGCTAGGATTACAGGCATCAGGCACTGCACCTGGACCTTTTTTTAATTTTTAGAGACTGGGTCTTGCTATGTTGTCCAAATTGGATTCTAACTCCTGAGCTCAAGGGATCCTCCTATCCCTCCTGAGTAGCTGGGACTACAGGCATAAACCACCATGCTGCCCAGCCCTATTTTTTCTTTTTGCCACAGGACTAATCATTTTCTGACAAACTTTGTCATTTACTTATTATATTCATTGTTTATTATTTCTTTCCCCCTTTAGAATGTAAGCACCACAAGAGGAAGAACCTTTGTGTGCTCCATTTGCTGGCACACTGTAGATGCTCAATAAATATTATGGAATAAATGAATGAATCCAGGCTTTGTCCTAAGCTAAGGTGACCAGATTTTAACATCTGTAAGGGGGACAACATGGCTGGGGGGCGGGGGGGCAGAGCAGGGGCACCGGGCAGGGGCAGGGCAGGGCCTGACAACAAGGCAAACTTTGATAAGTAGTTCTCGATAATCACTTCTCAACAATTATTTGTAATTATTACAGTTTAACATTATAAAATTAACAAAAATAATATAAAACTCATATTCTGGTGAAATAGCCACATGGCAACCAAAAACCGTATATTCCCTTCTTGTTCTCCAGCCTATTCGTGCATTCTTTCCAAAAATCGGGACTTTTTTAAAACGCCGGGGGACGCAGGACAAATTGTTGAAAAGCAGGACTGTCCCGCCAAAATCAGGACGTCTGGTCACCCTATCCTAACCCTATGTAAAAAGTCATCCCACTTATTCTCATACTAATCCCTATAAAATCAAGTGCTACTATTATAATTTTGTAGATGAGGAAACTGAAGGACAGAGAAGGCAAGCCACTTACCCAAGTTCACATAGTTCGCAAGTAAGGAAGTTAATTTCACAGAAGAAGCTGTGTTCAAATTAGGTTATACACAGTAAATTCTTTGTGGAATTGGTTGAAACCTTATTTCAAAAACAAGGTTAATCATAAAGAGAAAGGTAAATAAATAAATCTCTAGATGAGAATTAAGAAGAACAAAGCATTTGAGGAAAAAGGGAAAGCCTAAACAGAAAATACAAGAATGACTGAGGGAGAGGCCAAGCGCGGTGGCTCATGCCTGTAATTCTAGCACTCTGGGAGGCAGAGCAGGTGGATTGCTTAACCTTAGAAGTTGGAAACCAGCCTGAGCAAGAAAATAGCCAGGTATTTTGGCAGGAGGCTGTAGTCCAGCTACTTGGGAGGCTGAGGCAAGAGAATCGCTTAAGCCCAGGAGTTGGAGATTGCTGTGAGCTGTGATGCCACGCCACTCTACCCAGGGTGACATAGTGAGATTCTGTCTCAAAACAAAACAAAACAAAAAGAATCCAATGTACTCAATTCTATACGAAGGCAGTAGATGATCTAATGGGAGGAAGGGAATGAGGGATGGGGAGAGGGCAAGAGGGAGGGGGATGAGAGTTCCCAGTATATGACACACCTCTTGGGGGTGGGACACAATTACAAGAGGGACTTTACCTAACAAATGCAATCAGTGTAACCTAATTCTTTATAACCTCAATGAATCCCAAACAATAAAAAATATAAAAAAAGAAAAGAAAATTCTTAGAGGCCCTTGCAGTAAGAGGTAGCTTTGCTCAGACTAAAGAAAAAGATGGAGTCAGGGGTCACCATCAAACACTACTGTCCTTTTCACAGGCTAACAAATAGACAAAGGAAGATGGTGTTGATAAATCTTCTTTTTAACTTTTGGACAGTGGTTCTCAACCTTCCTAATGCCTCCTAATGTCGAAACCCTTTAATGTTCCTCATGTTATGGTGACCCCCAACCATAAAATTTTTTTCGTTGCTACTTCATAACTGTAATTTTGCTACTGTTATGAATTGTAATGTAAATATCTGATATGCAGGATGTATTTTCATTGTTACAAAAGGGTCGCAACTCACAGGTTGAGAACCGCTGCTTTTAGGGATCACCTTCTTTTTTCTTCTTTTTTTTTTTAGAGATAGAGTCTTACTTTATCACCCTGGGTAGAATACCATGGTGTCACAGCTCACAGCAACCTCCTACTTTTGGGCTTAGGTGATTCTCTTGCCTCAGCCTCCCGAGTAGCTGGGACTACAGGTGCCCACCACAACATCTGGCTATTTTTTTACTGCAGTTTGGCTGGGGCCGAGTTTGAACCCACCACCCTTGGTACATGGGGCTGGCGCCCTACCCACTGAGCCACAGGTGCTGCCTGGGGATCACTTTCTTAAATAGAGAATGTGGGGTGTGAGGAGGAAGGAAATTTTCTTTTTTTAATTTTAGAAACAGGGTCTTTTTTGTGTGACAGTGTCACTTTGTCACCCTGGGTAGAGTGCCATGCCATCATTACTGACAGCAACCTCCAACTCTTGGGCTAAAGTGATTCTCTTGCCTCAGCCTCCTGAGTAGCTAGGACTACAGGCACCCACCACAACACTCAGCTATTTTTAGAGACAGAGTCTCGCTCTTGCTCAGGCTGGTCTTGAAACTGTGAGATCAAGAAATCCACCTGCCGGCTCAGCACCTGTGGCTCAAGTGGCTAAGGTGCCAGCTACATACACCTAAGGTGGCGGGTTCGAATCCAGTCCAGGCCCGCCAAACAACAATGATGGCTGCAACCAAAAAAAATGGCTGGGCATTGTGGTGGGTGCCTGTGGTCCCAGCTACTTGGGAGGCAGAGACAGGAGACTTGCTTGAGCCCAGGAATTGGAGGTTGCTGTGAGCTGTGATGCCATAGCACTCTACCCAGGGGGATAGCTTGAGGCTCTGTCTTAAAAAAAAAAAAAAGAAAAAAAGAAATCCACCTGCCTCAGCCTCCCAGAGTGCTAGGATTACAGGCATGAGCCACTGTGCCTGGCCCACAGTCTCACTCTTGTTACCCAGGCTGGAGTACAGTAGCATGATCATAGCTTACATCTAGAACTCCCAGGTTCAATCTACCCTCCTTCCTCAGCCTCCCAAATAGCTGGGATTACAGGAAGGCACCAAAACACCCAGCTAATTTAAAAATTTTTTGTAGAGATGAGGTCTCACTATATTGTCCAGGCTGATCTCAAACTCCTTATGTCAAACTATCCTGCCTTGGCCTTCCAAAGTCCTGGGACTTCAGGCACGAGCTGCCACAGGCAGCCCAAATGTCCTCATTGTCCTATGCAATGCTCTGCAGGCAGAAGTAAATCCAATGTCTTTGCTCTACCCATTTATTTATGTGAACAAATAATTAGGAGGAATTAGGAATTATTCAACATATGTTTATTGTGGGCCTCCTCTGTGGGTCAGACATAGTAATAAATTCAGACTTCTCCTCCATCTCAATCTTTTAGAGGTTATTTTATTCCATGCCTTTGCAAATAAACCAGCTGGTCATGCTAAGATGTGAATCTATAGCTGCTGGTACCTACGCATTATAATCATAGCATTTTCCCTAAAAGCCAAGGATAAGCCTCTGACACAGCAATTCTGTGATCCAATATATCTCTCTCTGTGTAAAGTACACTTTATAGGCCGAATTAAGTACAGGGTGGGAATCTGAGCTGTATGCAGCTCTCTTTGGATTTTTACTTGATAATACCATGCAATCCATGAGAGCAGGCCAGAGTTCTACTAAACTCTAGAGCTCAGAACCAAAAGAGCTCCAACCCCCCCCCCCAAGAAAAACTAATGACACTCCCTGGGCTAGAAGTAAGAGAAGAGACGGCATCCTTTTTTTAATGAATTATAAGAGCTGTCTTAAATCTTATGGAGACCTTAAGCATTGAAAGGATTATGATGTCTTTCTCTCCCACACACATAATTCAAAATAAGAGTAATTGATTGCAATAATTTTTCTCATGACAACTTCAATACTTTATTTTAAATACAAATATGAAGGCTTGGCATGCTGGCTCACGCCTGTAATCCTAGCACTCCAGGAGACCAAGAGAGGTGAATGGCTTGAGCTCAGGTGTTCCAGACCAGCCTTGAGCTCAGGTATTCTAGATCAAGCTGAGCAACAGCTAGACCCCATCTCTACTAAAAACAGAAAAATTAGCCTGGTGTTATGGCTGGCACCTGTAGTCTCAGCTACTCTGGAGGCTGAGGCAAGAGGATAACTTGAGCCTAAGAATTTAAGGCCGCTGTGAGCTATGATACCATGCGCCATGGCACTCTACCGAGGGTGAAAGGTCTGTCTCAGAAAAAAAAAAATACAAATATGAAATTATTTTCAGAAAAACCTTACAGATGCTCTTCCTATTTTGTTAAGGGTGTACTATTTAATTTGCCTAGTGGTTGATTTATCACTATACATTATGACCTGATGAAGGCCTAGGGGCTTGGAACGTCCTAAGTAGTTTGAACTTCACCAGAACCACAATACCTTTCATACCATTTGAGATTTATACTATCTTCTGTCTTGTATCTAATCCAGAGCATACCCAGGAAAAGAGCCTTTAATAGTGGCCAGGCCAAGTGGCTCACACCTGTAATCCCTGCACTTTGGGAGGCCAAGGTGGAAGGATTATTTGAGGCCAGGAGTTCAACGCCAACCTGAACAAGAGAGAAACTTTGGCTCAGCACCTGTGGCTCAAGTGGCTAAGGCACCAGCCACATACACCTAAGGTGGCGGGTTCGAATCCAGCCCGGACCCACCAAACAACGACAGCTGCAACCAAAAAAAAAAAAAAAAAAAATAGCCGGGCATTGTGGCAGGTGCCTGTGGTCCTAGCTACTTGGGAGGCAGAGGCAGGAGACTCACTTGAGCCCAAGAGTTGGAGGTTGCTGTGAGCTGTGATGCCACAGCACTCTACCCAGGGGGACAGCTTGAGGCTCTGTCTAAAAAAAAAAAAAAAAGAGAGAGAGAAACTTTATCTCTACAACAAAACAATTAGTCAGGTGTGGTGGTTCACACCTGTAGTCCCAGCTAATTGGGAGGCTGAGGCAGGAGAACACTTGAGCCCAGGAATTTAAGGTTACAGTGACCTATGATGATGCCATGGCACTCTAGTCCAGCAGAGTAAGACCGTTTCAATTAAAAGAAAGAAAGAAAGAATAGTGCCTTCCTCTTGCACCTCTTCTAACATCCTTTTTTAATGCTAGATCCTGAGAGACACCTTCCACAATTCAATCGTTATTCATCTCACATAGGTGTAGTTCAAAAGCCGTGGTTATGCAACTGTATCTGCCAATTTTGCTCCAACAAGACTGTGGAAGAAGCTACAGAATGGGGTAGTTCCCAAATGTTTGATCATACCTGGTCAGTCCAGGAGGTCAACAGTTAAATGAACAGGGAAATGAAACACTATAGTGGGCTCAACAGCCACCACACCCCACTATAGTGCCTCATAATTATGTAGCTCACAGGTCCCCACTAATCTGTACTACAGCCTGGTAACAGAGTGAGACCCTGTCTCTTAAAATTAGAACAAAAAAATCTGTGATTAATATGGTGATGACACTGGATACTAAGATACCAAGAAAAGAGGGGGATAATCAAGAGAAATTTACAGCTAATCTTTCTGTGACATTGCCTGCTTTAGGCAAAGCACCTATAAAACACTCATCCAGAGCAAATATGCAACTTTAGAATTAAAATTGTAGTCTATATTTGCATCTGTAATTAATAAAACCCAATTTTAGCAAGGGCCAAGATCATAGGCCTGAATTTTTGCCCCTATCAGTGGCAAAAAGCATTGAAAGGATTACGATGTGTGTGGATCAGTGTGCGATCCTTCCTTATACCATTCAGATCTATTGTTTAACGTCTTTGTCAGACTTGATGAAAGCAGAGCCTATGGTTAATCGCTGCTGACTCTTATAGGGAGACCCTGTGCTAGTTAAAGGCATCACCTCTGCAGTTGCTATGGAAACTGTACCCTTCCCCCCCACAACCTATTCTGCTTCCACGTGGCATTCTTTTTCCTAATTGAACATCTTCCCATGCTCTTTTCCAGATTCAAATCCTCAGATAGTGGGGAGAAGGAGGTGGAGGTGGAGGTGCAGCAGAACATTGTCTCATGTGTCATACAGGATGGAGACATCCCCATCACCTGACATTCAGCCAGGACTCTTATTTCCCCCTCTCTGCTGGAAAAAGGATTTTCAGGGACACATCCAGATTGGTTGCAGAATGGACCGGCTGTTTTTTTCTATTGTATGTGCTCCAGGATAGGAGCCAGAACTGCTGTGAGATACGTAGGACACTGCCCAATCAGACTGTAGTTCGTAGGCAGCCTTGTGGAATCAGGTACTGTGCTCCTTTCTACCCTGTACTGTCCCCAAAGTGGAAGGCAAATGGTCCAAACAAGTGCTGCTGGAGCCCTAGGCTGAAAGACAGACTGTCTGACTTTATATATAATTTCCAAACGATTCAGTAACCTGGGTAAGAAGACTCTGTACAGACCAGGTGGAAAGACATTGAGAAATGGAGGAAGATAGATTTACGGCATCACTTTTACCAAGATGTTCAGTCATAAAACAGTGCCAGGTCTCCTCAGTCCTTTCCCTTTCTCCGGTTCTGGAACTGTCGATCTCCCTGGGAAAGTATATCACAGTCTCTTAAGGTTATTCATCTCTTTGGGTAACCTTCCCTCACTTACATCTCACATCACTTGTGGCTGGGAAGGTTTTTCCTGGGTTTTACTCAAATCCCCCTTGCTGCAGTCTGAGCTCATTGCACTCCAGTCCTGCACTCAGCAGAGATGGAGACTAGCCAGCCAACCGCTATCGGCATAACAACTCACCAGGGACTCAGGACCGGAAGGTCATTCTGTCCCCTCCAATACTGCGCAGCCTTCCCGAGCACTCAAAGGGCCTGGGCCAAGGAAGATGGGGAAACCGAGGATGGAGACCAGGGCTGTGGCAGGCAGTAATTAAAAAAAAAAAAAAAGTGCCAAACAATAATACACACAGAGATGGAGACAACGATTCAAACTTGGAGACAGAGGGACAAGATGGCTCCCCTCAGTTCGGGTGAGGTTGCGGAATTGCTAGACAGTACTTATCAGGGACAAATTCTAACTAGAAGATTCTTCTGGCGCCGAGGCAATCGACTCGCCCTTCCACTCGGTCCCTCGGAGCCCCCACTCCTGCATAAGTCGGAGGGGGAGCTCCCTCTATAAAACTGGTGGGTGGGGGTTGAGTGGGCGACCACCACACCCTGGCCAAACAAGACCGCAGTCTGAACGTCCAGGCCCCAGCCCGGCCCCTGCGGCGTCTGTGCTCCGCCCCCTGACCGGCAGCAGCCAATGAACGGCATCTGCCACCGGCCTTTAAGAACCCAGCGTACTCTCCCTGCAGCCGACGCTGCCTGCCTAGCACTTCGCCGAGTTTCCATGGAGACCGAGGCCGAGCCCGCGCTGCCTCCCAGCGTTGTCATGGAGACAACTCCGGGGCTGGGGCTCCCAAGGCCCGCCGGCGGCGCTCAGTTGCCTCAGAACCCTGCGGAGCCGCTGTGCGAGGCCGGAGCCGCGGTGGCGGCTGCACGCTGGGACCTGAGGAAACACTCTTTGCTCATCGTGATTGGTGATATCGGTACAGAGAGTCAGCTGAGGGCCGTGCGGGCCCACCTTGAACAAGGTGAGCCGCTGTCCTGGCTGGGCTTGAAACCCCCCATCCCGTGCTTCTCCGCCATCTGCATTCACCTCCCCGTACACAGGTCTGCATCCTCCATCCCTAGTGTGCACTTCCTGAGATTGGCGCCCCTGTCACCTGCATCTTCCATGCCATGTGTCCATGTCCTCCCACGATGCTAATAGCTCGTTTCTCCATCCTTTCCGCACAATCAGTGGCGTTCCGCAATCTCCTTGAGGTAGTGGAGCTCTGAACAGCCCCAGGGCCCTTCTGGGGCCCTCTCCTGCAGTGTTTTGGGTCAGATATCCTGAAGGTCCTCACCATCCTCTGTAGAGTCTCCATGTCCCTATCTTTACGTTTTTTCTTTAGAGTCCTTGAACCAGCATAATGTACTTTCTGAATACCCTGTACAAATCTCAAATCACTAAATGTCAGAGACCAGCCTGAGAGAGTGACCTTCGGAGATGCAAGCTCTTCAGTCCTTTCCTCCCTCCCCAGTTGCTGTGCCTGTGACCGTGCCTATGGCGCAGTGCTGCGGAGCCACCTGCAGTGGAAACCAGCCATGGAGGGGTGGAGGTAGGGAGGGGGGCATAGAAGGAGAATCCAGAATCTTCCTTATCTGTAAGATTGGAGAAGCCAGCCCCAAGTATCTTGGAATAGGTTCTTGGGTGTCACCTTCACCACAACTATGCAACCTTGCAAGAAAAGTCTACCTACAAACTCTTTATTTTATTTATTTTGTTTTTTGAAACAGTGTCACTCTGTTGCCCAGGCTAGAGTGCCATGGTGTCAGTCTAGCTCACAGCAACTTCAAACTCCTGGGTTTAAGCAATCCTCCTGCCTCAGCCTTCTGGGTAGCTGAGACTAGAGGCTTCTGTCACAGCACCCAGGTAATTGTGTTTGTTTTTAGTAGAGATGGGGTCTTGCTCTTGCTCAGGCTGGTTTCAAACTCCTGAACTCAAGTGATCCTCCTATGTCAGCCTCCCAGAGTGCTATGATTATAGGCATGATTACCGCAACCAGCCTCAAACTCTTTAATGACTTAGTTTAGTCTAAACTCTGCCATCTTCCCTTTGGCTCAGGCAAAGCAGAGAAAAGGTGCAGGTTGGAAGATAGACATGGGCACAAGCCACCTTTCTTAGACATCTCTGAAGCTGATCATAGAAGCTGTCTATAGCCTCTTCCGCTCCTTACCTCTTCTTCTGTGAGCTTGAAAGTGTGTCCTGGTGGCACCCACAGCTCAGTGGGTAGGGCACTGGCCACATACACCAAGGCTGGTGGGTTCAAACCGGCGTGGGCCAGCTAAAACAACAATGACAACTGCAACAAAAAAATAGCTGGCATTGTGGCAGGTGCCTGTGGTCTGAGCTACTTGGGAGGCTGAGGCAAGAGAATCACTTAAGCCCAAGAGTTTGAGGTTGCTGTGAGCTGCGACACCATGGCACTCTACCCAGGGCAACAGCTTAAGACTCTGTCGCAAAAAAAAAAAAAGAAAAGAAAGAAAGAGTGTCCTACAGTCCCATCTCCCTGACCTTATCCTTGAACCTTCTTTGTTTCTTTTTCTCTCACAGGGATTCTCTCCTGGAATATTGACTTATCATCCTTCGACTTGAACCAACAGTTGAGACTCTTCATTACCCGGCACCTAGCTCACTTCTCCTCAGAAGTCAAAGGTTAGGACTACTAGTATTATTTCAATCTTTTGCATGAGAGCTGGTTTCCATGGCAGAGCTGGCCTTCTGGGAAGATTGAGTGGGGAAGGGAGGGACCTCTGAGAAGAAAGTTGAATTCCATAGCTATTCCCACATACCCAGTACACTTTGCAGACACATGGTCAGATAGTGAAGAGAACCGGGAGAACATAATCTCTCACTGAGTGGCATGCATTAAACAATGAGGTACTTCTCTTGAGTGATCAATCATCGACCAAGCAAAAATCCATGCTGTTCATTTGTGTTCCCCTTTCTGCATACCAAAACCACCTTGCCTCCCTTTACAGAGACCCAAGAATCTCCCACTCACCTTGCCAGACCCTTACTTAGCATTTTCCCTCAGGCTACACAGCCTACCCTTCAGTTTTCAGGGTTTCTGATTCTTTCTTCAGCTTAGTTAACAGATTTCCAGAGCAAAGCAAAAAGTATGATAACCTACAAAAAGTAGGATGGTAACAAAGGATGATGAGCACTATCAAATCCAGGGTGAAAGGAGGAGACTACAGGTGCCTGCAATAGCACCTGCCTAATTTTTTTCTATTTTTAGTAGAGAAGAGGTCTTGCTTTTACTCAGGCTGGTCTAGAACTCCTAAGCTCAAGTGATCCTCCCACCTCAGCCTCCCAGGGTGTTCTGATTACAGGTGTGAATTTACTACCACAAGAATAAGTTACACTCTGAGATTTGGCTCTGAGATCAAAGCTCACAGAATGTACTTTCTTGTTCATGGAATGGGAGAAATGGGTTAGAGATTTAAGAAAACAAGATTTTTAGGAACTGTCATTCCATAACAGATGTCTGTGGGGAGACTGTAGAAAACCCTATATTCCATTATAAAAGTGCCAGGGATCAAGTCATGTTATTAGACATGTTGACACATCAATCCCTGTAGCTTTATGGAATATAAAATCCATCCAGCTCAACAGCCACTGTAACCAAATGACTGCATTCATAACTTACACTAGATAATCAGTTATCTAGTATAGTAGTGACCTCTCTTTCTCTTCCTGATCCTCCTCCAAACTGCCATCTTTGCTCATTTCCTGATCACTGATGCCTCTAGAGATGCTGCTGGAAAACTGGCAAAAACAAGGTTAATATGACCAAAGCACATTATCTTAGGAATATGTGCAGCAATTAATAAAAATTTAGGCTGGCATCTTCCCGATGTGACTGGCTTCCTATAAAGCCTTCCACTCAGTCTTGGTGCAAGAGTGGATGCAAGGATGACAGAGAATGAAATTAATGACTGAATTGAAGCTTGGGGATTATCTGCTAATGTTAATAATTCACACTGAATTCTTCCAACCTATCTTTTTGGCCACAGAGACTTGAGCATAGGCTGTTTCTGGAATGATGTAAGAAATGAACAGAAGTTAAGCCAAAGTAGACATTCTTCAGATTAGGGTGTAGGGATGCTTGGGAAGATGCTTGCAAAGAGATGCATAGTTACCCTAAGGCACTTCTCAGAAACAAGCACTGATATATAAACACCTATAGAGCTTTTCAAAGAGTTTTGCCATGGTGTTCTCAAGGGGCTTAGGGCCATATATCCAAGATCAAGGCTTACTTTAGCATACTGATTTTTTTTTTTTAGGATTGGACATTTTCATGGTGGCCTCTCTATGTCCCTGGAGAATAGTGGAGAATTTCCTGGAAAAACCCACATAGCTCAAGACAGCCACAGCCCCAACCCTGCTGACTCCTCTTTCAGCTGTCCCCACAAACAACAGTTAGCCCAGAGCAGCTGCAGATACTACCCTTCCCTTCTTCAGCCTCTTATTAGGAAGAAGGGAGAGGGAACCAGGCAGCTGGGATAGGTTTAAGGAAATATGCAAACACCTTATGACTTGACTTTTTCTGCCTACCACACAAGATGGGCTACCATTCCTATCACCTATTCACAACCCCTGGGCCAAAATACTGAGAATGGGGACACAAATATATCCTACAATGACAGGGAGAGGGCAATTATTCCTAAGCATTGCCCCCTTCACATTTACACATCTACCCACAGAAAAGGCCCCCTCTGAAGGAGAGTCAGTGGCCCAGCTCCTTCTAGTGGTCAAGTCTGGTAAAAAGCTTGCAAAGGTGGCTTTTGTACCAGGTAGTCTCTAGTGGTGACTTAGTACCTTCTTTTCTAACTCTTGTAAAAAAAATCTGGAGCCTCTGAGCATTCTAACACAAACCAGAAACAATTAGGACAGTGGAAAACTGTGTTTCAATAACATCGATACTTTGCTATTGGGTACCTATAGGAAATGGAAGGAATTTCATAATTCATAGTTAATATTCTAAGACTCCCCAAAACATAGCCTGAGGAACCAGTTTGGAGGCCTTCTGTGTGACTCTCCTTTACCACTGATACACTCAGGTACTTCTGCCAATAGGAAAGACATCCTGGATTAATACAGCATTGTTGTCTGAAATAGAAAAGCAGGGACATGAATAGAACTTCAAGTCTCATGATGTAGGCAACTCCAGTTCTGGATTTACCTGGAAGCTAAGGACAGTACAAAGTTGGTCTGGTCTGAGATCCTGATTTAGCATTTTCATGATCACCTAAGTGACCTCTCAGAAATCTTCCGCAAAAGGGAGATGGACTTCCAGTGGCATTTATTTTTTTTTTTTCCAGTGGCATTTATACACTGCAGGTTTAGGATTCTAGAAGTGAAGGTGCACTTTTTCATCTTTTTCTTTGTTTTTTTTTTTTTTTTTTTTGAGACAGAATCTCAAGCTGTTGCCCTGGATAGAGTGCTGTAGTATCATAGCTCACAGCAACCTCCAACTTTGGGCTTAAGTTTTGTCTTGTCTCAGTGTTTTGTTTTTCTTCTATTTTTAGTAGAGATGGGGTCTCGCTTTTACTCAGGCTGGTCTTGAACTCATGAGCTCAAATAATTGACCTGCCTTGGCCTCCCAGAGTGCTAGGATTACAGGCGTGAGCCACCACACCCAGCTGCACTTTTTCATCTTTTGTGCCGTTTGAAACTCACAGCATTATTGAAGGATGGTATGAATATTACACACATTTTATAGCTCAGGAAGCAAGTTCTGAAAGAGGTTATGTGGCTTATTTAGCAGCATGATTAGTAAAATAGTAGAGTTAGGTCTCAAATCCAGAGTTTCTGATCCTACTTTGCATTTGAGCCCAAGTCTGTCTCTCTTCTTTGGCATCTCATCATTTCATTGCAGTTAGCCTAGGGACACAAAGGGTAGAGGGCTGGTTGTGGTAGGTGGCTGTTGAGAGGGTAAGGGCTGAAGGAAAACTCCATTCTGAGTTGGAACCATGCCCAGGGTGTGATCCTTGGGGGTGGAAGCTGAGAATAAGGGTGGGGGCTCTGCTTTGGGCTAGGAAATATTGTTTCATTCTCAAGCCAAATGTCTGTACTTGAGTGTCCCTCCTAACACACTCCAGAGAGCCCTAGAAAGCAAAGAGGAGAGGGAAGGCTTGAGGTGGGATGAAAATAAGAACTATGAAGCAGGAGAGAGCATTTTCCATTTGTGATGCTCAGAACTGCCTGTTTTCATTGTGCATCTCTGCAGATGGCCTCTTCCATCCAAATGGGGCTGTTGCCATTGTTGCTGCTTTGCATCCCCGGATCTGGGCAAAGATTGTTCCCCCTCTGTGCTCCCCACCCCCTAAGAGTACTGGTGACTCAGCTTCTCTTCTCTTCTGGCTGCAGTTAAGGGGGGGTTGGAGGATGCTGAGAGCAGAGACTATTTTGGCTTCTCTGACCTTCAAAGGCAGTTTTGGCAGCCTGGGCAAGGGTGGAGCTCATGCTGGGATGTGAGTGGGTGGATGTCATTGTGAAAAAGGCCTTAGGAGCTTGGTCAGGACTAGGCAGGGTGAATGGGAAGAGGGCAGGGAAGGACTATGTGAGAGCATGGGCATCACCCGGTTGGAAGTGAGTCCTATAGTTCTCCAGATCCTTCCTTTTGAATCCTAGAGCACTTCACTAAATCTGAGACAAAGGTAGAGACTAAGGAAAACAGGGCCAACATTAGAAGATAATATAAGACAATATTAACATAATATTATCTATAATAACAGGGCCAACCAAGATAATATAAGTAGAGATGGCAAAGACATAGAAAGTTGGAGAAAACAGGAACCCAACCACCCTACAAAGTCATTACAAGATTTATTTTAATCCACAGTATAATTTAATTGCTTGGGCCTGGGCCCTGATGATCCTCCTTGATCATTGTTAACTCCTTCAGTGAAAGGTATAAAGCTCCCTACCCTTTCAGAGACCGCTTCTTTATACCCAAAGACTCAAGAATCCCAAGAATCAGTGCCTATGTGGTTACTATGCTATCCTGCATTGCCATGGAACAGCATGCAGCAACCAGCAACTCTACTATTTTACTAATCCCTGTGCCCTACCCCATGTGGGCTAGGGACCATGTGTCCACTCCAGAATTTCAAACTACCCTCCAACCCTAAAATGAGACTAGTTTCTGTAGCTGTGGTTCAGAACAGCTCAGAGCATCTCATCATCCCCTACCCTTCTCTAAAGTAGTTTTTAGCCTCCACCCCTACCCCTTGCTTTTGGGCCCCCAGCCTTTGTCTCCTGCTCCTCCAGGGATTGAAGGTCACTCCCGGTCCATCAAATGGGAGAGGCAGCAGATGGTTTCTAATAGAAGGAGAAGGCCCTTGTGGACCATGCCTCCTATACCTCCACTTTGTGCCCTAGCATGGAGCTTTGATCTTTTGGCTGGTGCTAAAAGAGCATTTTTTAACTAAGCAGGACTGGGGGAGAAAGGTTCTGTGGACTATAGAAGATCACAGTGGCTGCCAGATAATCCCTCAGTCCCACAGAACCAAGCAGGACAAGAGCACTGACACTGTGAAGGCAAAGAAAGAGTTAAGTCTCCAGTGCCTTGTCACAGACCGGCCCCTCTTCCCCGCCCTGGCACCGCCCTCCCCATCAAGTGCCCCCCCCCCAGTCCCACCCCAAGTGCCGCAGACTCTTCCCTGAAGCTGCCGGCTAAGGCCGGAGCTGGAGCTGCCGCCTCCATGAGAGGCTTCTTCCCACACCCCAGGGTAAGAACCAAACCAAAGGACTTGGCATGGGAGCTGGGGGTTGCGCTATGATAGGGAGGTGGGATTGGGGTAACAGGAAGGGAGCTGGTACCTATCTGGTATGTCTGGAACCCAGCAGGGTGGGCAGGCTGGGGGAATGGAGAGAGAAAATGAACATTACTGGCTTGGGGCCAGTCTGGACCCGGAATCACAGGCCAAGGGGGCTGTGACAGGGGAGATGGGAGATATCAGCCTGGGGGGAGCCACAGAGGGTGGTGCCATTGGTTTTGCCTGGAGGCCCACAGTGCTGGAGGAGTTTGGGGGCTATGTCTTTGGTCAGAGGCAGAAGAATATGAGAGAAAGGGGGATGTTATGGGAATCCGCCTAATGGGAGGGTCCCTGGGTATCAGCTGCTGGATTGCTCAGCTGCTCCTATGTTGGGGATGAGCGGGGCACTGAGTTTTTGCCAAGTAAGGGAAGGTGGGGGACACCATGGCAAAGAACAGGGAGGAAAGGGTCATTAAGACGTGGCATATGCTTCCTCACAGTCTGACCAGTTTGCAGTGGGCTCCCCCTACCCTATTCTCTGCAGCCAGCTTGAGGCTGGGACTCTAAGCTCCTCTTCCTGGCCCCCTTGAGGCCATCCTGAAGGTTGAGAGCACTCCCTCCCCAGCAACTGCTCTGTGATTTCAGATTCCAGTCCTGTCAACCTCACAGGTTCCCAACCTCAGCCCCACCCCCACCTCATCTCTGCTTTTCCCAAGATGGGGGCTCTTGAACAGAGAAGCTAGTTTCTTCTCCCTCTCTGTGGCCCCCCCATCCCCACCCCCCATGCAGAGGCAGCCAAGAAAATGACTTGTCATGCTGGGGTGGGGGGTGGGGGCGGAGCTGGCGCCTGAGCTCAGCGCGCACACTCACACTCACACACTGCGGCAGACTGCAGCTGCCCGGCCGCCCCCCCTCCCCTTCTGTCTCACTGCGGAGACACCTGCCCTCCTGCCTACTCAGCCTCGGCACCCGCCGCCCACCCCACCCGGCACTGGCCCAGCACTGTGTGCCCCTACCTCACAAGATGGTCCTTTCCAAAGAAAAAGGAAAAACAAGTCAGTTCCCTTCTGTGAAAGAGCTGGGGGAGCAGAAGAGAGAAACAGGGCTTTCTCCCAGGCCTGGAAAAGAGGAGCACAGGATATAAACCACATAGTTGCAAAGTCAAAACCACTCTCCTGGGAAAGGGTTAGGAATGGGGTCTTATGCCGGGACAGGAGCTGGGAAAGGAGAAGTCTTGCGCTTAAAATCAGGGGACGGTGTGGAGTGGAGGAGAGTGGTGCATAGAAAGCAAATCAATCTGTACCATAGATATTTGTCTTTCTGACCTTCCCAGCCCAAATGTGTGAGGGAGACCTCTTGCCCTTCTGAAGCTGAACCTTGCTGTCCTTCACCTGCCTAAGACTCCCCCTTGTTTGTGTCTGAGTTTGGTCTTGACTCTGAATTTACATAAAATGTTCTCTCAATTCCCAAGTTAATAAAGGAGAACACTTTAACTCCTCTTGGACCCAACCCACCCTGTATGGGGTCTGGTCTTCTCACACCATCGCAGTTCCTTTCCCCTTGTGCTGCCAGATCTGTCTGATCCTGGTACCGTGGCTCTTCTTAACAAAGGCCTGGCCCTAGGCTCCTCTTGTCCAAACTGCAGGTAGAGGAGAGAGCTGGGTCACAGAAGAGGGTCTAGGGAATGGATTATGAACCCTCCCACCAGTATCCTCCAGACAACCTACTCCGTAGGCCATCTGTTGGAATCTCTATTTGTTTTTTTTTTTTTTTTTTGAGACAGAGCCTCAAGCTGTCCCCCTGGGTAGAGTGCCGTGGCGTTACAGCTCACAGCAACCTCCAACTCCTGGGCTCAAGCGAGTCTCCTGCCTCCGCCTCCCAAGTAGCTGGGACCACAGGCGCCCGCCAAAACGCCCGGCTATTTTTTGGTTGCAGCCGTCATTGTTGTTTGGCGGGTCCGGGCTGGGGATTCGAACCGGCCACCTTAGGTGTACGTGGCTGGCGCCTTAGCCGGTTGAGCTATAGGCACCGAGCCGGAATCTCTATTTGTGATATAAACTTCACTGTGTGCTGCACTTGGGAAAGGGGATCAGAAGGGGATGGAGGGCAGGGGCAGAAATGGTAACACTCTTCTTCAGCATCTTCTGTCTGATCTGCCACTTTCTTTCTTTGTTGCGTGGCTTGGTATTTCATGTGAGTCTGGAGAAGGGAAGTAGATGGGGGATTTAGGGATGTCTTATGGCCTAATGCTCTGAATTTCTTCCTTATTTGTGGACCCCTCGCTCCCTATCTCTGTGGTAGAAGGCCCGTAGGAGAGGGACAGGGATGAGAGGAGGGATGTGTTGTATGGTAGCGAACCAGGCCTCCCTGGAGCCTGGAGACATGAAGAGGAGGTGGGAGAGAGCTGTGAAACCTTTGGGGGTGGAAAAAATATGATTACATACATGTGTGTGAATGTAGTCTTGGCCTCTGGGAAACCAGAGAACAGAACAGGAAGTTAAAGTCCTGTGTCCACTCTTTGAATTATAGAACCCTAAGGATTTAGATCGCACAGGCTTCTTTGAATCTTCTGGAACAGGAATTCTGGCCTCAGGTGGCGGGCTGAAAGGAAGGGTGAGGAGTCTGTAGATAGTACACAAAAGCTCATATTTCCTTATTTCCAGACACTCTGCTGGCATGAAAGCCCAAGGCAAAGGAAAGCTAGTGAGGAGAAAGCTGAGTGAGAAGCATCATTCCAGGAACCCTCTCTCCAGCTGAGCCCCCCAGCCCCAGGCAGCACCAGGAGCTTAGTGCTCCAGAGGGACAAAAGCTTCTTGTAAACAGGGCAGTCTGAAGAGAGAGTTCCAGGCAGAGGGGTGGGGGCACAGGCAGCAGAGGGTGTGGCAGATAAAGGGAGGGAGAAGACAGCCAGTGTGAGAGGGGAGGTAAAAACCCTGAAAGGGAAGACCCAGAGGAGCCAGTTCCTAGAGCTCACCGGGCAGCATCCAAGGTGGCAGGGTCTAACAAGAGCCAGGCTTCTGAGTCTGAGCCCCATTTTCCAATAGTGCAGTCCTGCCCCCACACAATGCCTCTCTATTTTAGCCTACCTGCTCTCTTCAGTACAAATTCCTACATCTCTCCCTCAGGCCAAAGGACCCTCTGCCACCAGAGTGAGATTCTAGAGACCATCATCCTGGTAAACCCCAGCGCAGACAGCATCAGCTCTGAGGTAAGGCCAGGGACTGCACTCATCGTTGCCAGTGGTACCACTTTGTGGCCAAGATTTCCTCTCTCTGCCATCTAAGCTGCTTATGATTCCCAGCCCTACTCTGGAGGAACTGTGGGGGACACCAGTGGGGAGCATGTCCTTGCAGTACTGGGGGGAATCAGAAACATTTAGTGCTTTTCCCTGGATTTCCTACATCTGTGATAACTCCCCTTTTTTTTGAAACAGAGCCTCACTATATTGCCCTTAGTAGAGTGCTGTAGCATTACAGCTCACAGCAACCTCCAACTCGTGAGCTTAAGTGATTCTCTTGCCTCAGCCTCCCAAGTAGCTGGGACTACAGGCAGCCAACACAATGCCAGCTATTTTTGTTGTTGTAGTTCTCACTGTTGTTTAGCAGGCCCAGGCTGGGTTCGAACCCACCAGCCCTGGTATATGTGGCCAGCGCCCTAACCACTGAGCTACAGGTGCTGAGCCATCACTCCCTTCTTCCATTCCAGGTTCACCATCTTCTTAGCAGTCCATCAGCTCACAAACTACTGATCTTGAGTGGGCAAAGTTTAGAGCCTGGGGGAGACCTCATCCTACAGAGTGGCACATACTCCTACGAAAACTTTGCCCAGGTCCTTCACCACCCGGAGGTAAGTTCCATGCCTGCATGTCTGAGAGGGGAGATATGGGGCACAACTAGAGCTGTAGACAGTTCCAAGGAAGAGAAAGTCTCATATTGCTTGACCATTAGGGACCCTGGCAAAAATGTAGTTCACCTCAAAAAGAGGTGGAGATTAGGGGATTGAAATAGAGGCAGTCTGAGCAAGATAACCCCAATGATCTGACCAGCCTCCTATCTCCCATTCTTCTAGATTGCCCAGTTGCTCAGCAATAGAGACCCTGGCATCCAGGCCTTCCTCACCGTGTCCTGTTTAGGAGAGGGTGATTGGAGCCATTTGGGACTATCCAGTTCCCAAGAGAACCTGCACCTCCGGCTAAACCCTGAGCCCACGCTGCCCACCATGGATGGTGTGGCTGAGTTCTCCGAGTATGTCTCTGAAACTGTGGATGTGCCATCCCCCTTTGACCTGCTGGAGCCCCCCACCTCAGGAGGCTTCCTCAAGCTCTCTAAGCCTTGCTGCTACATTTTCCCTGGTGGTCGTGGGGACTCTGCCCTCTTTGCTGTCAACGGTTTCAACATCCTGGTAGATGGTGGCTCTGATCGCAAGTCCTGCTTTTGGAAGCTAGTGCGGCACCTGGACCGCATTGACTCTGTGCTACTCACCCACATCGGGGCAGACAACCTGCCAGGCATCAACGGACTCCTGCAGCGCAAAGTGGCAGAGCTAGAGGAGGAGCAATCCCAAGGCTCTAGCAGCTACAGCGACTGGGTGAAGAACCTCATCTCTCCTGAGCTTGGAGTTGTCTTTTTTAATGTGCCTGATAAGCTGCGGCTGCCTGATGCCTCCCGGAAGGCCAAGCGCAGCATTGAGGAGGCTTGTCTCACTCTGCAGCACCTGAGCCGCCTGGGCATCCAGGCTGAGCCTCTGTACCGTGTGGTCAGCAACACCATTGAGCCTCTGACCCTGTTCCACAAAATGGGTGTGGGCCGGCTGGACATGTATGTCCTCAACCCTGTGAAGGACAGCAAGGAGATGCAGTTCCTCATGCAAAAGTGGGCAGGCAACAGTAAAGCTAAGACAGGCATCGTGCTGGCCAATGGGAAGGAAGCTGAGATCTCAGTGCCCTACCTCACCTCTATCACTGCTCTGGTGGTATGGCTACCAGCCAACCCCACTGAGAAGATCGTGCGTGTACTTTTTCCAGGAAATGCTCCCCAAAACAAGATCTTAGAGGGCCTGGAAAAGCTTCGACACTTGGACTTCCTGCGTTACCCTGTGGTCACGCAGAAGGACCTGGCTGCTGGGGCTGTGCCTACCAACCTCAAACCCAGCAAAATAAAACAGCGAGCTGACAGCAAGGAGAGCCTCAAAGCCACTACCAAGACAGCCGTGAGCAAGCTAGCCAAACGGGAGGAGGTGGCAGAGGAAGGAGCCAAGGAGGCTCGCTCAGAGCTGGCCAAGGAGTTAGCCAAGACAGAGAAGAAGGCAAAAGAGTCATCTGAGAAGCCCCCAGAGAAGCCTGCCAAGCCTGAGAGGGTACGGACAGAGTCAAGTGAGGCCCTGAAGGCAGAGAAGAGAAAGCTGATCAAGGACAAAGTGGGGAAGAAGCACCTTAAAGAGAAGATATCAAAGCTGGAGGAGAAAAAAGACAAGGAGAAAAAAGAGATCAAGAAGGAGAGGAAAGAGTTCAAGAAGGATGAAGGAAGGAAGGAGGAGAAGAGGGATCCCAAGAGAGACGATAAGAGGAAAGATACTAAACCTGAGGTCAAGAAGATTTCCAAGCCAGACCTGAAGCCCTTTACCCCTGAGGTACGTAAGACTCTCTACAAAGCCAAGGCCCCTGGAAGAGTCAAGATAGACAAGAGCCGAACTGCCCGTGGGGAGAAGGAGCTGTCTTCTGAGCCCCGGACACCCCCAACCCAGAAAGGGACTGTATCATTCCCAACAGTCAGTGGGCCCCGGGAACTGGCACTATCCTCACCAGAGGACCTCACGCAGGACTTTGAGGAGATGAAGCGTGAGGAGAGGAGTTTGCTGGTTGAACAGAGGGATATAGGACTTGTAGAGAAATCACTCTCTGTAGATACTGCAGAGGTAGTACCCTCAAGCACAGCTATCCAGGGAATACCACCTTTTGTCCCAGGGCCAGGACAAGAACAGCATGTGATGAAGGAGAAAGAGGCTGTTCCAGACATCCCTAAGGAACAAGGTGGTAAGGACAGAAGCCTAGACTCTGGAGCTGAAACAGAGGAAGAGAAAGATACCTGGGAGGAAAAAAAGCAGAGAGAAGCAGAGAGGCTCCCAGATAGAACAGAAGCCAGAGAGGAAAGTGAACCTGAGGTAAAGGAGGATGTGATAGAAAAGGCTGAGTTAGAAGAAATGGAGGAGGTGCACCCTTCAGATGAGGAAGAAGAGGAAGAGACAAAGGCTGAGAATTTTTACCAAAAACATATGCAGGAAGCCTTAAAGGTAACTCCAAGGGGCAGGGAGGCTCTTGGGGGCCGGGAACTGGGACTCCAGGGCAAGGCCCCTGAGAAAGAGACCTCGTCATTCCTAAGCAGCCTGGCTACACCTGCAGGAGCCACTGAGCATGTCTCTTATATCCAGGATGAGACAATCCCTGGCTACTCAGAGACTGAGCAGACCATCTCAGATGAAGAGATCCATGATGAACCTGAGGAGCGTCCAGCTCCACCCAGATTCCTTACAAGTACATATGACCTCCCTGGGTCTGAAGGTCCTGGCCCCTTTGAAGCCAGTCAGCCTGCAGATAGTGCTGTTCCTACCACCTCGAGCAAAAGCTATGGAGCACCAGAGACTGAACTCACCTACCCCCCCAACATGGTGGCTGCTCCTTTGGCTGAAGAGGAACATGTGTCCTCAGCCACCTCAATCACTGAGTGTGACAAGCTTTCTTCCTTTGCCACATCAGTGGCTGAGGACCAGTCTGTTGCCTCACTTACAGCTCCCCAGACAGAGGAGACAGGCAAGAGCTCCCTCCTGCTTGACACAGTCACAAGCATCCCCTCCTCCCGCACTGAAGCCACTCAGGGCTTGGACTATGTGCCATCAGCTGGTACCATCTCACCCACCTCCTCATTGGAAGAAGACAAGGGCTTCAAATCACCACCCTGTGAGGACTTCTCTGTGACTGGGGAGCCAGAGAAGAAAGGAGAGACTGCGGGGAGAGGCTTACCTGGGGAGAGAACCATAGAAGAGGAAGAGATGGTAAATGTAGAGATGTCTGACAAACTTTGCAGTCAATATGGAATCCCAACATTTGGTGCCCCTGGGCATGTCCTACATCCCGGGGAACCAGCTCTTGGAGAAGCAGAGGAACGGTGCCTCAGCCCAGATGACAGTACAGTGAAGATGGCCTCTCCTCCACCATCTGGCCCACCCAGTGCCACCCATACACCCTTCCATCAGTCCCCAGTGGAAGAAAAGTCTGAGCCCCAGGACTTTCAGGATGTGGGCTCCTGGAGAGACACTAAGCGCACACCAGGTGTGGGCAAAGAAGATGCGGCAGAGAAGACCGTCAAGCCAGGACCTGAAGAGAGCACAGGGGAGGAGGAGAAGATACCTTCTCCCAAGAGCCCTCAGACCCAGGAAGGCCCCCTCAGCATTGGTGAGGGACATATAGGCTGTACCATTCAGCTGTTGCCAGAACAGAACAAAGCAATAGTCTTTGAGACTGTGGACGCAGGAGAGTCTACAGGCCCAATTCTAGAAGCAGAAGCCCTTTCTAGAGGTTTGAGAACATCACCCCAAGAAGCTGGCGAGCCTCAGAAAGATGAGGTTCTCCAATTTCCTGACCGAAGCCTCTCCCCTGAAGAAGCAGAGTCCCTTTCTGTCCTCAGTGTGGTCTCTCCAGATACTGCCAACCAACAGTCCACTCCCAAGTCTCCTTGTGGCCTGAAAGAGCAGTACCTACACAAAGACCTTTGGCCAGAGGTGTCTCCAGAAGATACTCAGTCACTTTCTCTCTCAGAAGAGAGTCCCAGCAAGGAGACCTCTTTGGATATCTCTTCTAAGCAGCTCTCTCCAGAAAGCCTTGGCACTCTCCAGTTTGGAGAACTAAACCTTGGAAAGGAAGAAAAGGGGCCACTGATGCAGGCTGAGGATACCTCTTACCACCCAGCTCCTGTGTCTGTTCCAGAGCCCCATGCAACCATGTTGTCACCTCCCTTATATGGGACTGGATATTCTGCAAAGGCAGACTTCACAGATGAGAGCCTTGACAGAAAATTACCTGCCAGCTCCTTCTCTGACTCTCCACTGTCAGGTGATGGGAAGCACTCACCGCGGGCAATCACAAGCCCTGGTGAACACATTCTGACACCTGATAGCTCCAAGAGTCCTGAGTCTTTGCCAAGCCCTGCCATGGAGGACATTGCTATGGAGTGGGAAGGTAAATTTCCAGGGTTGAAAGATAGAACCCCAGAGCAGGACAAGGAGCCTGAGCCAAAGGATGAAGTCCTTCAGCAGAAGGACAAAACTCTGGAGCAGGATGTTGCAGAGCAGAAGGATACAGCCATTCATAAAAAAGATGAGACACTACAAGAAAACAAGATTGTGAAACAGCAGGATGAGGCTTTCCAACAAAAAGGCAGAGACTTAGACCAAAAGGAGGCAGTGTTAGAACAGAAGGACAAGACCCTGGAACCAAAAGACAAAGATATAGAACAAAAAGACAAGGCCCTGGGACAGGACAAGATCCTAGAAGAGAGAAATAAAGCCTTAGAACAAAGGGACACCACTCTGGAACAGAAGGACAAGGCCCTGGAACCAAAACAGGGAGAGTTAGAACAAAAAGATAAGATCCTGGGACAGAAGGATATGATCCCAGAGGAGAAAGACAAAACCTTAAAAGTCCAAGACTTTGAACATAAAGGCAAGTCTCCAGAGGAAGATGTCCTTGAACTTAAGGGCAAAGACCTAGAACAGACAGACAAAGTCCCTGAACAGAAAGACAAACCCCAAGATAAGGATAAGGGTTCAGAAAAGAAGGATCAGGTCTTAGAACAAAAATTCTGGGCCTTGGGACAGAAGGATGAAACCCTGGAACAAGACAATGAGGCAGCTGAACAGAAAGGTAAGGCTCTGGAAGAGAGGGACAAAACTCAGAGACAGGAGAGCCTAATACAGGAGGATAAAGCCATGAAACCAAAGGAAAAGATCCTAGAGGAAAAATCCCAAGAAAAAGTCAAGGCTGTGGAACAGAAGGAAGAAGTTCTTCAGGAGAAGACCAAAGTTCTGGGACTAGAAGAGAGCTCCATGTGGGAGGGCAAGGCTAGAGAGCAGGAAGAGACGTATTGGAAGGAACAGGATGTGGTCCAGGAGTGGCAAGAAACTTCTCCAGCCAGAGGGAAGCCAGTTGGAGAACAGAAAGAGCCTGCCCCGTGGGAGGACACAGCTCCTGAGCAGGAGAACAGGTACTGGAGGGGCAGAGAGGATGTGGCCCTGGAACAGGACACATACTGGAGGGAGCTAAGTGGTGAACGGAAAGTCTGGTTTCCCCATGAGCTGGATGGCCAAGGGGCCCGCCCACGGTACAATGAGGAGCGGGAGAGCACTTTCCTTGATGAGGGGCCAGATAATGAGCAAGAAGTACCCACTGCAGAACACACACTCCGGAGCCAGTGGGCCTCAGATTTCAAGGATTTTCAGGAGGCCTCACCACAGAAAGGGCTGGAAGTGGAACACTGGCTGGCTGAGTCACCAGTTGGGCTACCACCAGAGGAAGAGGACAAGCTGACTCGTTCTCCTTTTGAGATCATCTCCCCTCCGGCCTCCCCACCTGAGATGGTTGGACAGAGGGTTTCTTCAGCCCCGAGACAAGAAAGCCCAATCCCAGAGCCTAAGCCCATGCTGCCTATGAGGAATGAACCCACCACCCCCTCATGGCTGGCTGAAATCCCACCATGGGTGCCCAAGGACACCTTGCCCCCTGCACCCCTCTCCCCAGCTCCAGCTCCCCCCACACCTGCCCCAGAACCCCACACTCCTTCACCCTTCTCTTGGGGCACAACTGAGTATGACAGTGTGGTGGCTGCAGTGCAGGAAGGGGCAGCTGAGTTGGAAGGTGGGCCATACTCCCCACTGGGGAAGGACTACCGCAAAGCTGAAGGGGAAAGGAAAGAAGAAGGTGGAGCTGGAGCTCCTGACAGCAGCCCCCAAAGCTCAAAGGTCCCAGAGGCCAGCGAGAGCCATGTCTCCAGGGATGCTGAGCAGCCTGAGCCAGAGCAGAGGGAGCCCACACCCTATCCTGATGAGAGAAGCTTTCAATATGCAGACATTTATGAGCAGATGATGCTTACTGGACTTGGCCCTGCATGCCCCACTAGGGATCCTACACTTGGAGCAGCAGCAGATTGGCCCCCACACCTCTCAACCAAGGAGGAGGCTGCTGGCCGAAACACATCTGCAGAGAAGGAGCTTTCATCTCCTGTTTCCCCCAAGAGCCTCCAATCTGACAGTGCAACCTTTAGCTATGCAGCCCTGGCAGGACCCACTCTACCCCCAAGGCAGGAGCCTGCGCCAGGGCTGGGTGTGGAGCCTAGCCTCACTCCCCCTGCAGTGCCCCCCCGCGCGCCTATCTCCCTGAGCAAACGTTCAAGCTCCCCTCTTAATGGTAACATCCTGAGCTGCAGCCCAGAAAGGAGGACCCCATCCCCCAAGGAATCAGGCCGGGGTCACTGGGATGACAGTACTAGTGACTCGGAGCTGGAGAAGGGGGCTCTGGAACAGCCAGAGAAAGAGGCCCAGTCCCCAAGTCCCCCTCATCCCGTTCCTATGGGTCCTCCCACATTGTGGCCTGAAACTGAGGCACATACCAGCCCTTACTCAGACTCACACCTGGGGCCAGTCCGACCCAGCCTGGACTTTCCTGCTTCAGCCTTTGGCTTCTCCTCATTGCAGCCAGCTCCCCCACAGCTGCCCTCTCCAGCTGAACCTCGATCAGCACCCTGTGGCTCCCTTGCCTTCTCTGGAGATCGAGCTCTGGCTCTGGCTCCAGGACCTCCATCCCGAGCCCGGCATGATGAGTATCTGGAAGTGATCAAGGCTCCCAGCCTAGACTCCTCGCTTCCCCAGCTCCCATCACCTAGCTCTCCTGGGGCCCCTCTTCTCTCCAATCTGCCACGACCTGCCTCACCAGCCCTATCCGAAGGCTCCTCCTCTGAGGCTACCACACCTGTGATTTCAAGCGTGGCTGAACGCTTTCCTCTAGGCCTTGAGGCTGTGGAGAAAGGGTCTGAGGAGCTGGACCCAGAAATGGAACCAGCTGCTCACAGCCTCTGGGACCTGCCTCCTCTAAGTCCAGCAGTCCCACCTTCAGTGGACTTGGCCTTAGCTTCAGCTCCAAGTCTGCCTGGAGACACAGGTAATGGCACTCTCCCTTGCCACCTAGAGTGCTCTGGGGAAGCCACTAAAAAGCCAAGCTCCTTCCAGGGTTCCTCTGGGGATTGTGCGGCCAATGGCCCAACTGAAGCCAGCCCCAAACTCCCAGTCCCTGCCCCAGCCAAGGCTGAAAAAGAAGAGGCTGAAGCCTGTCCTGCCTGGGAACGTGGGGCCTGGCCTGAGGGTGCTGAGAGGAGCTCCCACCCTGACACACTGCTGTCCCCTGAGCAGCCACCGTGTCCTGGAGAGGGCTCTGGTGGCTCATCCAGCAATCTCTCTCCTGAGGTTGAGGCTGGACCCCAGGGATGTGCTGCCGAGCCCCGGTCCCACCATGGGGAGCTCTCCCCCTCCTTCCTAAACCCATCTCTGCCCTTATCCACGGACGACAGTGACTTCTCAACTGAGGAAGCTCGGTTGGTAGGAAGAGGCGGGTGGCACCGGGCAGGGGGGCCAGGGAACACAGGGGGCCCATGCCCTGTGGCTGATGAAACACCCCCCACATCAGCCAGTGACTCAGGCTCCTCACAGTCAGATTCTGATGTCCCACCAGAAACTGAGGAGTGTCCATCCATCACAGCTGAGGCAGCCCTCGACTCAGATGAAGATGGGGACTTCCTGCCCGTGGACAAAGCTGGGGGGGTCACTGGAACTCACCATCCCAGGCCAGGCCATGACCCACCTCCTATGCCCCAGCCAGACCCCCGCCCATCTCCTCCCCGCCCTGATGTGTGCATGGCAGACCCTGAAGGACTTAGCTCAGAGTCTGGGAGGGTAGAGAGGCTACGAGAGAAGGAGAAAGTGCAGGGAAGAGTAGGGCGCAGGCCCCCAGGCAGGGCCAAGCCAGCATCCCCTGCACGGCGTCTGGATCTTCGGGGAAAACGCTCACCCACTCCTGGAAAAGGGCCTGCAGATCGAGCATCCCGAGCCCCACCTCGACTGCGAAGCACTGCAAGCCAGGTTACCCCAGCAGAGGAAAAGGATGGGCACAGCCCCATGTCCAAAGGCCTAGTCAACGGACTCAAGGCAGGACCAAGTAAGTATTTCATGAAGAGAGGGTGGATGGGGGCTGGGTATAAACTGATCAGAGTCCAGGAGTGAGAAAGAGGGGGAAGGTTGCCAAAAGCGGTCAACTTTTCCTCTATAATGAGTCCTGGCTTGTCTCTACAGTGGCCTTGGGTTCCAAGGGCAGCACTGGCCCCCCTGTATATGTGGATCTCGCCTATATCCCGAATCATTGCAGTGGCAAGACTGCTGACCTTGACTTCTTCCGTCGAGTGCGTGCATCCTACTATGTGGTCAGTGGAAATGACCCTCCCAATGGCGAGCCAAGCCGGGCTGTGCTGGATGCCCTGCTGGAGGGCAAGGCCCAGTGGGGGGAGAATCTTCAGGTGAGTAGCAAGGGATACCAAGGAAGTAGCCTGGTCAAAGCTCACTCAGAGGCACAGTCCCTATTCATAAAGGGCTAGATCTTTTTCTATGAGCAGCCAGGCTGCTTCTGAGATCATCAGCTGCTCCTTCCCCCTACCTACCTTCCCTTCATGTTATCACATCAGGCATGTTTTATCTCCTTCCTAGGTGACTCTGATCCCCACTCATGACACAGAGGTGACTCGTGAGTGGTACCAGCAGACTCATGAGCAGCAGCAGCAACTGAATGTCCTAGTTCTGGCAAGCAGCAGCACCGTGGTCATGCAGGATGAGTCCTTCCCAGCCTGCAAGATTGAGTTCTGAAAGAACTGCCTCCCTGCCCCATGGATCCTCTCCCCCAGCTCCTTTAGAGAATGGCTAATACTGAGTCCTCTGGGGTTGAGGGAGATGGGAGCAGGAGGGGAGGCAGATGTCTTATGGGGTCTTGTGTTGGGCTAAACAGGAGGGGTTGTCCTTCCTCCTCATCCATTCTTGAGAGGAGTCTCAAAACCAAAGGTAACAGGAATATGATAGGGAGAGGGTACAAATTAGGATAGAGGTCATCTGAGAACCCTGGGGTGATACTGTCTCCTTGTACTGTCAAATCCTAGTAGTGGGTGGGGAGTAAGGATGGGCCTCAGAGAACAACTTCCTCCCTCAAGTAGGGAGATCATTATCTCCAACCCCAGGGACCGCTTTATCTTAATCTATTTGTTTAGCATCCCAGGAAGGATTTCAAATAGTAATTTATGTGACCTAGAGGCAGGATACTGTCAGTGAGGTGCCCAGAGCTCCACCCTTTTCTCCATCTCGCATCCCCTCATCCTCCAGGTGCCTGGGGGTGTACCACTGCTACACAGTCCTACTGCTTCCCTCAGTATCTGGATGTCTCAATCCAAAATGTGAAGTCTTAGACCAATAGACTGGTGAGAGGAGAAAGGAGCTTATCTTCCAGCCCCTGCTTCATACCATTCACATCCCAGGGCTACATCTGGATCAGGCCTATTGGGCAGCACAAAAGGACAAGGACAGCCCAGCCCCAATCCCAGAATTCTTCAGAACTCCCTGACCCTTTGAAGTTTTTACTCATCCCATTCTAATTATCTGGATCCCTTCTCATCCCCTGCCTGGCTTCTCTGCATGTGGTCATCTGCTGTGGCCTGGTGTGTAATGGGTTAAAAATAAGCCGCTGCTTGACATGACATCTGAACATTTGACACCCCGGCAATGTGTGACTCCCGCAACATTCCACTCTACCACCCTGCAGCTAATATGGGAACTCTGGCTGCCTCTCCAAACCCAAACTCTTGGACATAAGATCTGGAGGGTGGAGGCCAGGCCAGAGGACTTGAGAAAAATGAGAGGGAGGAAGGAAAAAAGGAGAAGAAGCTGAGCTATAGCTTAATTCCTCCAGAGTGAAATGAAAATGGGCTGGAAATACCATCCTAAGAGAGGACCTCACCCCAAGCAAGCCAGTGAGCAGCCCTGCCAGACTACTGCTGGACTGAGAGACCCAGATGCTGATAGCCATGTGGGCTCATCTTCTCTGCCAAAATGGGAAACCAAAATGAGCCCAATTTGTGTTCTTCCTAGCTCCCACCCTCCCCGTGCTGCTGTGCTCTGCTCTTCCCCACACTTCCCTGCTGTAGTTTCCAGCTGCTGTAACGGAGCCGCCTCCAACTCTAACAATAAATCAAGTTCATTGCAGATGATGTAGTGCTGCTTAGGTTTTTTCTGATTCCTCACATTACTTAGTTGCTGGGCTCTGGCTTCTACCTCTCTGCTTCAACCAGTCTTATCTTTTATCTTAGAAGACCCCGAGTTGATTACTGGAAGCAATTCCAGGACCCAGGGGAGCCAGAGAATACAGGGTAGGTAAAGGGAGAAAAAGGGGGAGCCAGCATAATTTCTGAAGATGAGTAAGAATGCCTGAGTATGGGGAATAAGAGCCTAGAGTGGGGACATATATTTGGTTTGGAGGAGGGGAAAGGGGACTAGGGCCTCTTGGGGAAGAAGACCTGCATTCCATGGGGTCAAGAGCTGATGACCAAATAACCAGGATCAGAGACCCTGGATAGGGAAACACCAAAGAGGTAAGCAGTTGAGGGGCTCTAAGAGACCTAGAGCCTATTAAGGTTGGACACCTCTTGCAATGCAGACAGGATTTCCATGAAGTAAAAAGTTAAATTTTTCCCCCTCCAGTGAAACCCTTTATAGTTCTGAATATGTTGGGAATGGCCAGGTTACAGATGTACATATTTGGGGAGGAAGGTATTCTAGCCCCCCTGGCATTTTGGGTTCTCCCATTGTAAAGATACTATGTAGGTGGAGAAAGGGCCTTTATATAAAATCCTGACATTCCAAATCATCAAAGTGAAAAGATTAAGAGAGTGATTCCAAGGATTTGGTGAGAAGGCATGTAACCTCTGGGGCTTCACGGAGATACAACCTCTTTCCACCCCTACACCCAATATTCCACTCATTAAAGACACTTTGGAATGGTGGGATGATTGCTACAGGGACCTCCTGGGATGTCCAATCTCTATATTTTTATGGCCCATTCCCATTCAACTATAATGGCTTTTGACTGATTCAAATTAATTCAGTCACAGGTATAATCGACTCACAGTCATATTCATTCTTGAATTCACAAGGACATCATCACCACCACATTCTCATAATTTTATATTTATTGAGCAGTCATAATGTTTTGCCACCGCCCCCCCCAGCTCCAGTGATCCATTACCAATCCCACCCACCCCATTTCCATCCCCAGATCTTTGGGAAAAGCTTTATAATCATGTCTGGCCCTAAAGACACAATGATAGAAGGACAAACTTCTTGGGAACCCTGGAGTGTTTGGTCTTTGGCCAGTCTGTCCCTGGTACAACTATAGAAATATATATATTTATTAAATCTTTGCTTATATCTGTACAATATTGATCTTTGCTGATTTCTTAAAATAGAACGTGATTCTCTCTATTACAGTATCTCCTAAGCCAAACAGCCCCACAACAAAGGAGGCCCAGCTTCACAGATTGCCCAAGAATCCTCTAGACCAGCAGTTCTCAACCTGTGGGTTGCGACCCACAAGAACTATATGAAAGGGCCGCAGCATTAGGAAGGTTGAGAACCACTGCTCTAGACATGAGCATTTTAAGTAGTGACTCAGAAATGTGCACAGCCATCTAATACCTATTTTTCCCTACAGCTACTGACCAGAGGTACAAGACTGGGGCACAGAGGGCACTTAGGGATGATGTGGAAACACCCATAAGCCTAGTTTAAAGATTAATGGCCATGATAGATGTTTATTTGAGAAGGGGACTCTATTTTCCAGACATTTCAGATGGCCATTCTGCGCCCACCTGAGGAGTGGTAGCAAAGACAAAAGTCCCCCTGAATGCACATACGGTCTAAGGGTACCTTGAGAAGTTATGAATATTTCCCCAGAAAAGTGAAGACCCTGGAGTCTCTCCCTTTGCATTTGCTGTCACCAGATGGTAACTTCAGCAGTTAAGTGGCGTTTCCTTTAACAATCCATGATTTCCTGCAGTGGTTAAAGTAGGTTGGGTAATGGCAGACCAGCCCACCCCAAGGAAATCCTATTCATGTCTAATGGCTAGGGGAATAGCTGATTTTGGCTACTTTGAACTTGAAATTTGCTCCTCCCCAAGTAAAGGTTTGGCACAGTTATGTTTCATGCCAAGAGAATTGCTTTCTCAGACACCTCTGGTGAGAGCCAAGGCCTCATGCTGGCTGGTGAGTTAGCCAAGAGAAAAAGGTTGCTGGTTCAAATGGCTAGTATAGAATGATAAAACTTGTGAGAACATAATTAATTATATGTTGCTGGTGGAAGAGGTGAATGCTAGTCATGGGCTGGAGACTGGCTTTGAGGGTTTGGATCACCAGGTAGATGCTGGACTTGAGGAACATCCTCTCCAGACAGCTGGTCAATCACCTCAGGGACTACCCAAGAATGCTGATTAATTTCCTCAGGGACCTCCCTAGTCTGCAGATCAGTTTCCCCAGGAAACTCTTGGGATGGTTTATCAACTTCAGGAATGTTGTCTTGAGACAACAGATTGATTAAAGAAGTCTCCTGGATCAGCCTGCCAACCTCTACAGAGAACTCCTGGCAAGGCGGGCTGAGCTCCTCAGGGCTCCCTTGGGCTGGCCTACCAACTTCCACAAGAGTTTCCTGGACCAGGCTCTTATCCCCTACAGGGAACCCATGGACCAGCCTGCCAAACTCCGAAGGGACTGCTTGATATGGCTGGCTGATCTCTTCAGGGTTCTCCTGGGAAAGCTGGCAAACTTCCTCAGAGATATTCTGGCACAGTTGGCTAGCCTTCTGGCATGACTGGCTAGCCTGAGGGACTTCCTGACATGTGTGGTTAAGACTGTCATGTCTGTCCTGGCATGGCCGGCTGATATCAGGAACTTTCTGGCATGGCTGACTGACCTCCTCAGGGATGTCCTGGCATGTTTGGCTGATGTCAGGGACCACCTTAAATGGCTGGCTGACCTCTTCAGCAAGCTCCTGGCATGGATGTCTGGTTTCCATAGGTGGCATCTGTGAAGATTGGTTCAGTTCAAAAAGCTCTTGCTCCCCTTCTATGAATAGCTCTTGTGTTTCATTCCTGAGGGTCTCCTGGAGCAGCCCAAGGCCTTGACGTTCTTCAGTCACATGTGAATTTAGGGAGGGTTGATCATTGAAGCCAAAATGGGAGTTACCATCCACTGCAGTAGGAGAAGAAGGACCAGCACTGGACACAGTGCTTGAAGGGCCACTGCTATCTGTAAAGCAAAGTCAGGTGGCCAAGTCAAACAAGCTGGAAGAGGAGGCTCTATGCATTTATTTCAAGTGCTAGAATGTGTGGCATATGCTACTTATGTCTTGAGGAAAGAGGGTCTTACTTTTTCCCAAGTTATGCAGAGATTGCTAAGTTTGCCTAGCTCAGGAATTTTCACCCTAACCTAATGTATATGCTTTTTTTTTTTTTTTT
>NW_003852445.1:10282641-10296244 GCF_000181295.1 Otolemur garnettii
TTTTTTTTTTTTTTTGGTTGCAGCCATCATTGTCGTTTGGCAGGCCTGGGCTGGGGATTCGAACCCGCCACCTTAGGTGTATGTGGCTGACGCCTTAGCCGCTTGAGCCACAGGCGCCAAGCCACCTAATGTATATGTTGAGGGTAACATTAAGATATAACTAAGGCTTCAGAACAAGAGTGTTAAGGCCCCCTATCTTTGAGAAATAAACCTCCTTGCCAACTCCAAATTCCTATGGCCCCTCAAAGTTAAGACCCTGTAAGTCTTGGGACCCTTTAAATTCCTACTTTACCCCAGTGGTTCATAATTAGGGGTACATACCAATTTGTATAAGACCTCAAAAGTACAGGCAACCAAAGCAAAAAATTGACAAATGGAATTACAGCAGGTTAAAAAGCTTCTCCACAGCAAAGAAAGCTATTGAGTAAAGTAAAGAGACAACACAAAGAATGAGAAAAAATATTTGAAAACTATACATCTGACAGGGATTAATAACCAGAATATATAAGGAGCCAAAATAACTCAATAGTAAAAAAACAAATAATCCAGTAAAAAATGGGCAAGAGATCTGACAGACATTTTTTCTAAGGAAGACACACAAATGGCCAACAGGTATATGAAAAATGTTCAACATCACTATCAGAGAAATGCAAATCAAAACTACAATGAGGGCAGCACCTATGGACTTGAGGAACATCCTCTCCAGACAGCTGGTCAATCACCTCAGGGACCACCACTTGCAGTGAGTGGGGTGCCGGCCCCAGCCAAATTGCAACAAAAAATAGCAGGGCATTGTGGTGGGCACCTGTAGTGCTACTTGGGAGGCTCAGGCAAGAATATTACCTAAGCCCAAGAGTTTGAGGTTGCTGTGAGCTGTGATTTCACAGCACTCTACCAAGGGTGAAAAAGTGGGACTCTGTCTCTAAAAAAAACCTACAATGAGATATCATCTCACTCCAGTTGAGATGGCTTTTCTCAAAAAGACAGGCACTATGTGGTGGGTGCTTGTAGTCTCAGCTACTCAAGAGGCTGAGGCAAGAGAATTGGCTAAGCCCAAGAGCTGGAGGTTCCTATGAGCTGTGACACCATGGCACTCTACCAAGTGCAACAAAGTGAGATTCTGTCTCTAAACAAACAAACAAACAAAAAAAAGATAGGCAATAATAGATTCTGGTGAGAATATGGAGAAAAGGGAACCCTCTTATACTGTTGGTAGGAATGTGAATTAGTATTAGTACAGTCATTATGGAGAATAGTAAGGAGGTTCCTCAAAAAACCAAAAATAGAACTACCATATGATTCAGAAATCTAAAAAAATCAGTGCATTGAAAAGAGATCTGCACTCCCATGTTCACTGCAGCACTATTCACAATAGCCAAGTACAGAATCAACCTAAGTGTTCATCAACAGATGAATGGAGGCCAGGAGCAGTGGCTCACTGTGTAATCCTAAAACTCTGGGAAGCCAAGGCGGGTAGACTGCTTGAGTCAGAAGTTAAGTCCAGCCTGAGCAAGAGTGAGACCCCCGTCTCTACTAAAAATAGAAAAACTAGGCTTGGTGCCTGTAGCTCAGCAGCTAGGGCGCCAGCCACATACACCAGAGATGGCAGGTTAGAACCCAGCCTTTGCCTGCCAAACAACAATGACAGCTGCAACCAAAAATAGCCAGGTGTTGTGGTGGGTGCCTGTAGTCCCAGCTACTTGGGAGGCTGAGTCAAAAGAATCACTTAAGCCCAAGAGTTGGAGGACGCTGTGAGCTGTGACACCACGGTACTCTACCAAGGATGATATAATGAAACTCTGTCTCAAAAAAAAAAAAAAAGAAAAGAAAAGAAAAGACATGAAAAACTAGCTGGCCAGGTGTGGTGGCTCACGCCTGTAATCCCAGCACTGTGGGAGGCTAAGGAGGGTGAATTGCTGGAGCTCAGGAATTCGAGACTCGCCTGAGTGAGAGTGAGACCCAACTCATGGAAAAAAATGAACAAAGCCAGCTGGGCGCTGCAGCCAGTGGTTGTAATCCCAGCGGCTTCCAGAGGCTGACGCAGCGGGATGTCCACAAGCCAGAGTCTGAGGTTGCAGAGAGCTACCAAGCCACTGCACTCTGCTCAGGGGCATGGTGGGGGGGGACTCTGTCTCAACAACAACAACAACAAAAAAAGAAAGAAATAAAAAATAAGCAATGAAATAAAATAAAAAAACAATAAAAAGAAAAACTAGCTGCACATTGTGGTGGGTGCTTGTAGGTCCAGCTACTTGGAAGAATAAGGCAAGAGGACTACTTGAGCCTATGAGTTTGAGGTTGCTGTAAGCTATGATGCCACAGCACTTTACGCAGGTCAACAGAGTAAGATTCTGTCTCAAAACAAAAACAAAAACAGATGAATGGATAAAGAAAACTATGATATATATACAAAATGGAATATTATCCATCCAAAAAAACAAATAAATCTGTTTGCACCAACATGGATATAACTAGAGGTTATTATGTTAAGTGAAATAAGACAAGTACAGAAAAACAAGACAGGAGAAGGAAATGAAGAGAAATTGATCAATGGGTACAATATGGTTTGACAGAAGAAATAAGACCCAGTATTAAATAGATCAGTAGGATGAGTATAATTTACAATAATCTATTATATATTTCAAAATAGCTAGAGGAGAAGAATTGAAAGAATTCTTGGGTAGATATCCCAAGTACAATAATTTGATCTTACAAATGATACTAATGTATTAAATTATCTCATGTATTACTATTACACATTCAATTAAAAATTGTCTAAAAGTTTCTTTTCTTTTCTTTCTTTCTTTCTTTTTTTTTTTTTTTTTTGAGACAGAGTCTCACTGTGTCACCCTCAGTAGAGTGCTATGGCATCACAGCTCACAGCAACCTCAAACTTTTGGGCTTAAGTGATTCTCTTGCCTTAGCCTCCCAAATAGTTGGGATTACAGGCACCCCCCACAACACCTGGCTATTTTTTTTGTTGCAGTTGTCATTGTTGTTTTAGCAGGCCCAGATCGGGTTCAAACACGCCAGCCCCAGTGTGTGTAGCTGGTGCCCTAACCACTGAACATGGGTCCTGAGCCTGTCAGAAAGCTTCTTTAACTACAAATTCCGAGATTCCATCTCCAGAGATTCTAATTCTGGATCATAGGTGAGGGAAAGGGAAAAGGACGAGGGCAATATCATTTTGTTGAAACACTCCCAATTGAGTAGGATGTATATACCTTTTGTCAAGAATCATTCTTTAAAGTGATCAATGTATTTCTGGGGTAGAGGTAATCATTATTAAGAGCCCAAGACATAAGTAAGCAGGAAAACATAGAAAAACCTTGTAAATAAGAATAATAGGAAAGAAAATGATTTACCCAAAGATAGAAGACTGCCACAGAATCTCTACATGGCAGAAGTTCTTAATCTTTCTAACTCCTTAGAGGCACTATTGAAAATTATAGATTATCTTCCAGGAAAAAATGGACATGCAAATATTCACACTAATCTTTATATATGATTCTTGAGGCTTATAGATTCTACCCTGAAACCTATCCATGGATTCAAAATTAAGACCCTGTAACTCTTGTGCAGATTATATACACAGAAAACAAAGTGAATTTCCCATATCCTGAGAGTAGCATAAGAAAGTCCTTAGAATCTTAAATCACACTGTGGAATGATTCCTACCACAATCTCTACTTCTACATTGACCTCTAGTAAGAGAATAACCTACTTTTCCCTTTGTAAACACCATAACTATTGATAGTATTAAAACTATATATTAAAGCACTGTAGTTTCAATAATGATAGATTCTGGAAACAGAGGGTACCTGAATAGATTATCATCAAAGAAAACCTAGAAAAGCTGGCAAATCTGAGCCTGCAAAAGCTGTCATTGAGTTTGTAAGGCATGTTAGGTATCTCTCTTTTATCTTTTATAAAGGAGCAGAGGAGGTACGCTTCAAACAGAAAAGAGAGGAAAATGGTTTGGGCATAAGGTAAGAGCCATGGGGCCTATTTCTGGTGCAGACAGACCTTAAAGAAGATGCTTATTGGGTGAGCATGGTGGCTCACACCTGTAACCCTAGCACTTTGGGAGGGTGAGGCAGGAGAATCTCCTGAGCTCAGGAATTCAAGACCAGCTTGAGCAACACTGAAACCAAGAATGAAACCTACTTGGTTTCTCCTATGAAAATAAGAGAAAAACCAAATTAGTGTTATGACAAGCACCTACAGTCCTAGCTACTTGGTAGGCTGAGGCAGGTTCATTGGAACCTAGGAGTTTGAGGTTGGTGTGAGCTAGGCTGATACCATGGCAGTCTAGCCTGGGGCAATATAGTCAGACTCTATCTCAAAAAAGAAAAAAAAGATGAACTCAGTGCCTGTAGCTCAGTGGCTAGGGCACTGGCCACATACACTGGGGCTGGTGGATTCTAACCTGGCCCAGGCCTGCTAAAAACAACAATGACAACTAGAACAACAACAACAAAATAGCCAGGCACTGTGGTGGGCACCTATAGTCCCAGCTACTTGGGAGGCTGAAGCAAGAGAATCAAGCCTAAAAGTTTGAGGTTGCTGTGAGCTATGATGCCACAGCACTCTACCAAGAGTGACATAGTGAGACTCTGTCTCAAAAAACAAACAAAAAAGATGTTTATCAATGAGAATACACCCCTAATACCCAAACCAAGGTATAAATGGAAAAAAGAAAAAGAAAAGATGTGAGCTAAACTTTACCCAAATATAAAAGTAATCTTAATATCCAGCTTGTGGTTTAATTCAGGAAAATCAAACAGGTCAGACAGAAACAGAAGAGGGATAAGAATAAGATTTCAGGGGTGGCACCTGTGGTTCAGTGAGTAGGGTGCTGACCCCATATACTGAGGGTGGTGGGTTCAAACCCAGCCCTGGCCAAACTGCAACAAAAAAATAGCCGGACATTGTGGCAGGTGCCTGTAATCCCAGCTACTGGGGAGGCTGAGGCAAGAGAATCACCTAGGCCCAAGAGCTGGAGGTTGCTGTGAGCTGTGATGCCATAGCACTCTACCAAGGGTGATAAAGTGAGACTCTGTCTCTAAAAAAAAAAAAAAATAAAAAAAAATAAGATTTTAGGGGAGCAGAACCCATAACATTCCAGGAGAGAGGTAAAAAGGGCAATATCAAGACTAGCATAGGATAATATGAAATTCAGGGAAAGAATTCTTGGTGTCAGGGAGGAAATTTTCTTCCTCATGCAGGGTGCCATAAGAAGGGCAAAATTCTGCAACTGTTAACCCCAATGCTGAAATATAAATCTTTGCTTCCATCCTATCCAAGTAAAGTAATGAAAGGCATGTTTGATTTCAGGAGGCAGGATGATAAGGAAAGGATGTTTCGAGTGGCGCCTGTGGCTCAAGGAGTAGGGTGCCAGCCCCACATACCAGAGGTGGCGGGTTCAAACCCAGCCCCAGCCAAAAACTGCAAAATAAATAAATAAATAAGAGTGGCTTTAAAAAAGGATGCTTCCCTCAGTGGTGCCTGTGGTCCATATATAGCCCCACCTCTGATTACTACCAGTATCTTCCCCTCCTTTCAGTCACCTTAAGAACTTCTTGTGGCTCCCCTGTTCACATAGTTACCAAAAATAACTAGTGATAGGCTAGAGATAATAAAAAAGAGAGGGAAAAACCAGCACCTCAACTTCAACTAACTAAGAACAGACAACCTGAGAGAAGGGACGTGTAGAAATAAGTAGCAGATTCTAGTTTCCTGTCCTGGCTTTTCTAGATGTCTAGGTTACCTGTTAGTCATCTTTACTGGAGAAAACTGTAGAGATCAAATGGGGACTGGAGGAGAATGAAGTCTCTATCTTTTTCTCACCTTTTGGAGAGAGCCACTCTCCCAATTCAAGATAATGTCCTAATATCAGAGAAGAGTCTCACTCAAACGAGATAGAGGGAACATAGAGGACAGATGTGCAGGGGGTGAATAAGCAGGCTCTCTTAGAAGTGGCGGGTGAGACTGCCTCCCTAGCAGATATTTCTGGTCTTCCAACCCTCCTCTTCTTTCCCCTTACGCAATAGGTCTCTCATTCACCAATCCCTCCACTCTGCTTGGCTTTTAACTAGGCAATTCCAAAGGGTTACTTACACCAAGGAGGCTTCTCAGAGCGCTGCCGTAGTTGCAGGGGAGGTGAGTGAAGAGTGCGAGGTGGGGAAAATGGGCTATCTGAAGCTTGGTTGCTGTGCAGAGAGTCAAAGAGGGCTAGATAGGTGGGGAGAGGTAGAGGGAAGAGGGAAGAAAAAAAGGCATATGAGGAAAAATCCAAGAACCATACGTTCTTAACATAAGTCAAAGCCAACTTACCCTCCCGTGGGCTAGGAAGTAGCATTTCCTAGGAACAGTTCCTCCAAACCATTTTCAATTTTTTAATCTCCATAATACAAACATTTTCAAACATTTTTAAAAAGTAGTTGAGGCCAGGCACAATGGCTCATGCCTGTAATCCTAGCACTCTGGGTGGCCAAGGTGGGAGGATCACTCGAGCTCAGGAGTTAGAGACCAGTCTGAGCAAGAGCAAGACCTCATCTCTATTATAAAAAATAGGAGAATTAACTGGGCATTATGGCAGGTGCCAGTAGTCCCAACTACTCAGGAGGCTGAGGCAGGAGACTGCTTGAGCCCAAGAGTTTGAGGTTGCTGATGCCATGACATTCTAGCCTGGGGCAACAGAGTGAGACTATGTCTCAGAAAAAAAAGAAAAAGAAAAAAAAAGTAGTTGAAAGATTAGTGTATCAATACCTGTATACTCATCTCCTAGATTTAACATATTAACATTTTGCCATATTTGTTTCATCTATTTCTTCATGTTAAAGTTCTTTAAAATAAATGATAGACTTCATAGAACATTTCACCTCTAAATACTTCAATATCTCTAAACGTAAGGAATTTTTCCTTTCTAGCCACACACCAAGCTGAACAAAATTTAAAATAATTCCCTAGTATCATCCAATACTAGGTCCATATTCAAATTTCCCCAAATACTTTCCAAATGTTTCTCTCTCTCTCTCTCTTTTTTTCCAAGAGACAGGGTCTTGTTCTCTCAACCAGGCTGCAGTGCAGTGGCCTGATCATAGCTCACTACAACCTCAAACTTCTGGACTCAGGCAATCTTCCTGCCTCAGCATTCTAAGTAGCTAGGACTTAGATATAAGCCAACATGCTCAGCACAGATATCTTTTATAGCAGGATCCAAACATGAGCTATGCACTGCATTTTGTTCTATTTTAATCTAAATAGTGCCTCCCACACTGCTCTTTACTTTTTTGAAACAGAGTCTCACTGTGTTGCCCTGGGTAGAGTGCCATGACGTCACAATTCACAGCAACCTCAAACTCTTGGGCTTAAGTGATTCTCTTGCCTCAGCCTCCCCCGTAGCAGGCGCCCACCACAACACCCAGTTAGTTTTTTGTTGTTGCAGTTGTCATTGTTGTTTAACAGGCCCGGGCTGGATTCGAACCCACCACCCTTGGTGTATGTGGCTGACACCCTACTCAACGAGCTATGGGTACTGAGCCCCGCTGAGTTCTTTTTCATAATAACTTTTTGAAAAGATCAGGCCAATTGTCCTGTAATATGTCATGTACTACATTCTGGACTTGTCTGATTGCTTCTGCATAGAATCATTTAACTTATTATCCCTTCTATTTCCTATAAATTGGAAGTTAGATCTAAAAGACCTAATTAGAGGATTCGGGTGAAATAATTTTGTTAAGAATACTTTAAGAGGCCAGGTGTAGTGGCTCATGCCTGCAATCCTAGCACTCTGGGAAGCCAACGTGGGTGGATTGCTTGAGTGCAGGAGTTCAAGAGCAGACGGAGCAGACTGAGATCTCCATCTCTTCTAAAAACAAAAAAACTAGCCTGTAGCCCCAGCTACTCAGGAGGCTGAGGCAGGAGGATTGCTCAAGCTCAAGAGTTTGGGGTTGTTGTGAGATATGAAGCCATGGTACTTTACTCAGGGTGGCAGGGTGAGACTCTTGTCTCAAAAAAAAAAAGAATACTTTAAGAGGTGATCCCATATACTTTATGTTGTATCATACTGGAAACACGTAATGTCTCATTGTCCCATTATAAAAGTAAGGCTAAATTTACTCACTAGATTAAAGTGGCATCCACAACATCTCACTATTGTGAAGTTTTCCTTTCTGATTATCTGATCATGAGTGATCCTTTGAAGGATATCTAATTCCCCATCAATGTTTCACTTAATGGTATTAGTATCCATTGACAATCTTTAATTTTTTTTATTAGCAGTGTCAAGTGGTGATTTTTTAATTCCACCAATCCTTCGGCATTTATTAGCTAACATATTTTCTGTAAAGAAGAGCTTTCCCTGTTCACCTGGGGATATTTGATTATTTTCAACTGCAGTTCTCACTGAAAGGTAGGTTAAATGTTTATTTCTCTTTAATTAGCTTTCAAAGTAAAGAGTTGGTAAAAAGTATTCTCTAATAGTAGTGCATAAGTATAATTTTATTTTATTTTATTTATTTATTTTTGAGACAGAGTTTCACTTTGCCGTGATATCATAGCTCACAGCAACCTCAAACTCTTGGGCTCAAGCAATTCTCTTGCTTCAGCCTCCCAAGTAGCTGGGACTACAGGCACAGCCTCAACACCCAGCTATTTTTAGAGATAGAGTCTGGAAGGCCCTTTTAGAGACAGGTCTTGCTCAGGCTGGTCTCGAACTCGTGAGCTTAGGCAATCCATCCTCCTCGGCCTCCCAGAATGCCAGGATTACAGGTGTGAGCCACCTTGCCTGGCTAATTTTATTATCTTTTTTTTTTTAAGAGACAGAGTCTCACCTTATTGCCCTCAGGAGAGTGCCGTGGTGTCACACAGCTCACAGCAACCTCCAGCTCCTGGGCTCAGGCAACTCTTTTGCCTCAGCCTCCCGAGTAGCTGGAACTACAGGCACTCGCCACAACGCCCAGCTTTTTTTCTGTTGCAATTTGGCCAGGGTGGGGTTCGAACTTGTCACCCTCTGTATATGGGGCCGGCACCCTACCCACTGAGCCACAGGCACTGCCCTTATTATCATTTTTGTATAGGATTGATTTTATGGGCTTATTGATTTTTATATATTCAGCCTACTTTATGTTATATATACTTTTTTTTTAAAGACAGGGTCTTGCTTTGTTGCCCAGGTTAGAGTACAGTGATGCAATCATACCTCATTGCAACTCAAACTCTTGAGCTGAAGCCTCCCAAGTAGCTGGAACTATAGGTCCCTCCGCAACATTGGCTAATTTTTAATTTTTTTTATCTTTTGTAGAGACAAGATCTCAATATATTGCCCAAGCTGCTCTTGAACTCCTGGCCTCAAGCAATCCTCTCACCTTAGCCTCCCAGAGAGCTAGGATTACAGGTGTGAGACACCACACCCAGCCAACAGTACAGCATTTTAAAAGTTTTTTGAATTTTATACTCATACTTATCTTACTTTGAAAATCCTAGTTCCTAATAATAGAAACATAATTCCTTATTTGCATTAATTTATAATACAAATATATCAAGACACTATCAATATCACTATAGTATTAGTATCACTGCTAACAATTAAACTACTAAATAAGGATTAAAACTATTTTATAATTCTTTTTGTTTCATCAAAGAATTTACAGTCAGAGTGAAATATCCCAAACTTATTTGAAAAGTTATTCTACCTGTGTTGGTATGGTCTTTCTTTTTTGCATTTATAGGGTTTATTTCTTATCCTTCTTGGTTTGGTTTTATATTTTGAAGAACATTTATAGGTTCACAAGTCAAAGCTATCTAAGAAGGCACACTCAAGGAAAATATATTTCCTTCTTTTGTGCCTTTCAGCCCCATTCCCTATTTTTACCTCTAAAGCAGTGACTTTTAACCAGTGTGCTGTGAGAGAACATTAGTTGTAATGTGAAAATTTTAAAAGAGCATTAATTAGATTATTTTTGAAAGAAGTTCAAAGCACAGTCTTTTGTTTTATTCTTTTTTTTTTTTTAGACAGAGCGTCAAGCTGTCCCCCTGGGTAGAGTGCTGTGGCATCACAGCTCACAGCAACCTCCAACTCCTGGGCTCAAGCGAGTCTCCTGCCTCGGCCTCCCAAGTAGCTAGGCCCACAGGTGCCCACCACAACGACTGGCTTTTTTTTTTTCTTTGGTTGCAGCCGTCATTGTTGTTTGGCGAGTCTGGGCTGGATTTGAACCCGCCACCTTAGGTGTATGTGGCTGGGGCCTTAGCCACTTAAGCCACAGGTGCCGAGCCTGTTTTAGTCATTTTTTTAATGAACCTAATTTAAGTGTCTCACAGAAATTTAACTACATCTTCAAGTGTGCTGTGAGATTTTAAAAAAGGTTGAAAACCAGTGCTCTAGAGGTACATAATTTTTCTTTTTCTTTTTTTTCTAATAGCTATGCTAGAGGGTCAAAGTGATATCTCATTGTGGTTTAGATTTACAATTTAATGACTAATGAAGATATTCTTCTTTTCATGTGCTTCTTGGTTATTTGTATATTTTCTTTGGAGAAATGTGAATTCCAGCCTTTTACCTAATTTTTAAATTGGGTTGGATTTTTGTTAAGCTGTTATGTTCTAATTATTTGAAATCTGATTTACACATAATTTTTTTCTTTCTATAGACTACCTTTTAACTTTTTGATGATATACTTTTATAAACAAGTGCTTTAATTTTGATGAAGTCGAATTTATCTATTTTTTTCTTTTGTTGTTTATCCTTTTGTTCTATCCAGGAATCCACTAGAAACAACTAAGGCTATGAAGATTTACCTTATGTCTTCTAAGAGTTTTATAGCTTTAGCTTTCATATGTAGGTCACTGATCCACAAATTAATTTTTTTTATTAAATCATAGCAGTGTATATTAATACTATCATGGGGTAAATTAATTTTTTTATATGGTGTGAGGGAGGGGTCCAGCTTTATTCTTTTGCCTGTGAATATCCCATGGTTCCAGGACCATTTATTGAAGAGACTCTTCTTTCTCCATTGGCATCTGAAAACCAACTGGTCATAGATGTGTGAGTTACTTCTGGACTCAGAGATTCTTTTTTTTTTTTTTTTTTTTGAGACGGAGCCTCAAGCTATCCCCCTGGGTAGAGTGCCATGGCATCACAGCTCACAGCAACCTCCAACTCCTGGGCTCAAGCGAGTCTCCTGCCTCCACCTCCCAAGTAGCTGGGACTACAGGCGCCCGCCACAACGCCTGGCCATTTTTTGGTTGCAGCTTTCATTGTTGTTTGGCGGGCCCGGGCTGGGGATTCGAACCCGCCACCTTAGGTGTATGTGGCCGGCGCCTTAGCCGCTTGAGCCACAGGCGCCGAGCCACCACATTCATTTTTTGTTGTTGTTATTGTTTTTTATGTTTTGAAACAGAGTCCCACTCTGTCACCCTGGGTAGAGTGCCAGGGTGTCATCATATCTCACAGCAACCTCAAACTCCTGGGCTTGAGCAATCCTGTTCCCTCAACCTCCCAAGTAGTTGGGACTACAGGGAGCCACCACAATGCCTGGCCTAGTCCCACATTGTTTTGATTACCATAGCTTTGCAGTACTTTTTTTTTAAAAGGTAAGCATAAAGCAGTTTACCAAGGAAGAGAAAGACAGACTTACAGAGTAAGAAAGCTTACAAAGTAGGATACATTTGCTATAGACAGTGAAGGGGCCTCCATTGCCAGGACAAGTAGGCAAAGAAGACTATAGTATGTATGTTTTGAAATTAGGCAGTACAGGGTGGTACCTGTGGCTCAAGGAGTAGGGCACCAGTCCCATATACTGGAGGTGGCGGGTTCAAACTTGGCCCTGGCCAAAAACTACAAAAATAAATAAATAAATAAAGATGTATGTTTAAAAAAAAAAAAGAAATTAGGCAGTACAAGTCCTCAAACTCTTCCTTTTTCAATAGTCTTTTGGCTATTCAGGCCTCAAGAATCTCATATGAATTTAAGGATCAGCTTTTCCATTTCTACAAAAAAGTCATTGGCATTTTGATAGGGATTACATTCTATCCACACATCACTTTGGGAAACATGGTCATTTTAACAATATCATATCTTCTACATGTATATGAATGTAGAATATTTTTCCATTTTATAGGCCTTCTTTAATTTCTTTCAGCAATGCTTTGTAGTTTCCAGTGTACAAATCTTTCCATTTTTTGGTTAAATCTGTTCCTGAGTATTTTAATCTTATAGGGATGCTATAGTAAATGGAATTGTTTTCCTAATTTCAATTTATTTTTATTTTTTATTTTATTGAGACAGAGTCTCAGTTTGTCACCCTTGGTATAATGCCATGGTATCATACCTCATAGCAACTTCAAATTCTTGGGCTCAAGTGATTCTCTTGCCTCAGCCTCCCTGATAGTTGGGACTACAGGCACCTGCCACAATGCCTGGCTATTTGTTGTTGTTGTTGTTGTTTAGCAGGCCCAGGCTGGGTTTGAACCCACCAGACCTGGAACATGTGGCCAGCTCCCTAACCACTGAGCTAAGGGCATCCCCCCATTTCAATTTTGGATTATTCTTGGTATATAGCAGCAACGCAATTGATTTTTTTCTCCTACCCCACAATTGATTTTTGTGAGATGATCTTGTACCCTGCAACTCTTGAATTTGTTCATTAACTCTGGTAGTTTTTGTTTTGTTTTGTTTTGTTTTTTGAGGCTTCTTTGTGATTTTCTACATATAGGACCACAACTTCTACAAAGAGGGATAGTTTTATTACTTCCTTTCCAATCTTAACTTCTTGACTAGAACATTTAGTACAATGTTGAATAGCAGTGGTAGAAGCAGGCATCCTTGTCTTGTTTCTAATTTTAGGGGGAAAGTTTTCAGTCTTTCGCTAAGAAGTATAATATGTATTGTGGGTTTTCATAAATACCCTTTATTATATTGAAGAAATTCCCCTTTATTTCTAGTTTGGTGAGTGTTATTAATCATGAAAGGATGTTGGATTTTGTCAAATAGGACTACAGATGTGAGCGACTGCATTCAGCCAGGTCTATTTTCTTTTGAATCAATTTATGCAGTGTATGTTTCTAAGAATTCATCCATTTCATCTAGGTTATCTAATTTGTTAGCATATAATTATTCCTAGTATTCTCTTATAATCCTCTTTATTTCTGTAAAGTCAGTAGCAATGCCCCCACTTGTATTCCTGATTTTACTTGTTTGAATATTCTCTCTCTTCTTAGTCAGTCTAACTAAAGGTTTGCTAATTTTGGTGATCTTTTCAAAGAACCAACTTTTGAAGCTGAGTACAATGCCTCATGCCTGTAATCCTAGCACTCTGGGAGGCCTAGGCAGGTGGATTGCCTGAGCTCTCAAGTATGAGACTAAACTGAACAAAAGCAAGACCCCGTCTCTGAAAATATCTGGGTGTTGTGGCAGGCACCTATAGCCCCAGCTACCCAGGAAGCTGAGGCAAGATTGCTTGACCCCAAGAGTTTGAAGTAGCTGTGAGCTATGATGCCACACTTGACTGAAGGCAACAGAGACCCTGTCTCAAAAAAAAAGAACCAACTTGGAGTTTTGTTGAGTCTTCCTGTTTTTCTATTCTTTTTTTTTTTTTTT
>NW_003852445.1:10297658-10302531 GCF_000181295.1 Otolemur garnettii
TATTATTGTAGAATTCTCCTTTTAATTCTGCAAATGTTTGCATCATATAGTTTTGGGCTCTGCTGTTTGCGGAGGTGTGTGTGTTTGTGTTTATATACATTTTTTTTAGAAGATGGGGGTCTTATACTATGTTGTCCAGGTTGGCCTTGAACTCCTAGGCTCAAGTGACCCACCTGCCTCAGCCTCCAAGTAGATGGGACTATAGGCATGAGCCACTGTGCCAGGCTTATTTATTTATTCATTTATTTTGCAATTTTTGGCCAGGGCTGGGTTTGAACCCACCACCTCCAGCGTATGGGGCTGGCGCCCTACTTCTTTGAGCCACAGGTGCCGCCCAGGCTTATAACAGTTATAGCTTCTTGATAAATTGATATCATTATCAATATGTAATGACCTTTTCTATCTCTTGTAATATTTTGCTTAAAGATTATTTTGTCTTACTTTTTTTTTTTTTTAAGAGGCAGAGTCTCACTTTATTGCCCTCAGTAGAGTGCTTCGCTGTCACAGCTCACAGCAACCTCCAACTCCTGGACTTAGACGATTCTCTTGCCTTAGCCTCCCAAGTAGCTGGGACTACAGGTGCCTACCACAACGCCTGGCTATTTTTTTGTTGCAGTTTGGCTAGGACCGGGTTTGAACCCGCCACCGTTGGTATATGGGACTGGCACCCTACCTGCTGAACCACAGGCGTTGCCCTATCTGACTTTTTGTTTTTTCAATAGTTTTGCTGCAGAAGACAGATGTTATGAAAACCACCCATAAAATCCAAAATGGGAAAGGAGTCGGGTACTGTGGCTCATGCCAGTAATCCTAGCACTCTGGTAGGCTGAGGCAGGTAGATTTCTTGAGCTCAGGAATTCAAGACCAGCCTGAGCAAGACTGAGACCCCACCGCTACTAAAAATAGAAAAACTAGCCAGGCATGGTGGTAGGTGTCTATAGTCCCAGCTACTCAGAAGGCAGAGGTAAGAGGATCAACAAGTCTAAGAGTTTTGGCTTGCAGTAAGGTATGATAACACCACAGCACTCTACCCAGGGTGATGGAGGGAGACTGTGTCTTGAGGAAAAAAAAAAAGAATCACATCAACATTATCTTCATTGGACATGTAGATTCAGGCAAATCTACCACTACTGGGTGTCTGATATACAAATATGGTGGCATTAAATCCATTGAAAAGTTTGAGAAGGAGGCTGCTGTGATGGGAAAGGGCTCCTTCAAGTATGCCTGGGTATTGGATAGATTAAAAGCTGAGCACGCTGAGGTGAAATTTGAAACCAGCAAATACTGGGTGATTATCAATGATGCACCACAGCACAGAGACTTTATCAAAAACATGATTACAAGCACGTTTCGGATTGACTGTGCTGTTCTGATTGTTGCTGCTAATGCTGACAAATTTGAAGCTGGCATCTCAAAGAATGGGCAGACCCATGAGTATGCCCTTCTGGCTTACACACTGGGTGTAAAATAACTAATCACTGGTATTAACACAATGGATTCCAGCCCAGCATGGTGGCTCACGCCTATAATCCTAGCACTCTGGGAGGCCCAGGCGGGTGGATTGCTTGAGCTCAAAAGTTTGAGACCAGCCTGAACAAGAGCAGGACCCTGTCTGTAAAAAAAAAAAAAAAAACAACAGCCAGGCGTTGGGCAGGCACCTGTAGTCTTAGCTAGTCAGGAGGCTGAGGCAAGAGGATCACTTGAGCCCAAGAGTTTGAAGTTGCTGTGAGCTGTGATATGATAGCACTCTACCCATGGCAACAAAGTGAGACTCTGTCTCCAAAAAAAAAAAAAGAAAGAAAGAAAAGAAAAGAAAATTGACCTCAACCAACCTTGACACAGTAGCATTTGTGCCAATTTCTGGCTGGAATGGTGACAACAATGTTGGAGCCAAGTGCTAATGTGCCTTGGCTCAAGGGATAGAAAGTCACCCAGAAAGATGGCAATGGCAGTGGAACCACCCTGCTTGAAGCTCTGGATTGCATTATGCCACTGACTTGTCCAACTGACAAGCCCCTACATCTGCCTCTCCAGGATGTCTTCAAAATTGGTGGCATTGGAACTGTCCCTGTGGGCTGAGTGGAGACTGGTGCTCTCAAACAGGCATGGTGGTCACCTTTGCTGCAGGTAATGTTACAACTGAAGTAAAGTCTGTTAAATGCACCATGTGACTTTGAGTGAAGCTCTCCCCGGGGACAATATGGGCTTCAATGTCAAGAATGTGTCTGTCAAACATGTTAGTTGTGGCAACGCTGCTGGTGACAGCAAAAATGACTCACCAATGGAAGCAGCTGACTTCAATGCTCAGGTGATTATCCTGAACCATACAGGCCAAATTAGTGCTGGCTACGCTCCTGTATGGGATTGTCACCTGGCTTACATTGCCTGCAAGTTTGCTGAGCTAAAAGAAAAGATTGATTGCTGCTCTGGTAAGAAGCTGGAAGATGGCCCTAAATTCTTGAAATCTGCTGATACTGCCATCGTTAGTATGGTTCCTGGCAAACCCACATGTATTCAGAGTTTCTCAGACTATCCTCCTCTGGGTCATTTTGCTGGTTGTGAGATGAGACAGTTACTGTGGGTGTCATCAAAGCAGTGGACAAGAAGGCTGCTGGAGCTGGCAAGGTCACCAAGTCTGCCCAGAAAGCTCAGAAGGTAAATGAACATTATCTCTAATACCTGCCACCTCAGCTTTAATCAGTGGTAGAAGAACACCCTCAGAACTGTTTGTTTCAATTGGCAATTTAAGTTTAATAGTAAAAGACTGGTCAATGACAACAATACATCATAAAACTTTCAGAAGGAAAGGAGAATGTTGTGCCGACTATTTGTTTCTTTTTGTGCAGTGGTTTTAAGTTATTAATTTTTTAAATCAGTACTTTGCTTTCTTTTTTTGAGACAGAGTACCATTCTGTCACCCTGGGTAGAGTGCTGTGGTGGTATCATAGCTCACAGCAACCTCAGACTCCTGGGTTCGAGCGACCCCCCTGCCTCAACCTCCCAAGTAGCTGGAACTACAGGTGCCTGCCACAATGCCCAGCTAGTTTTTCTATTTTTAGTAGAGATGAGGTCTTGCTCTTGCTCAGGCTGGTCTCAAACTACTGAGCTCAAGAAATCTGCCCACCTTGGCCTCCCAGAGTGCTAGGATTACAGGCATGAGCCACCATGCCTAGCCTAAAAACAGTACTTTTTTTTTTTTTCCTGAGTCAGGGTTTTACTCTGTTGCCCTGGGTAGAGTACTGTGCCTCACATCATCACAGTTCACAGCAACCTCAAACTCTCTTGAGCTTGAGCAATCCTCTTGCCTCAGTCTCCCAAGTAGCTGGGAATATAGGCGTGCACCAACCCACCTAGTTAGTGTTCTAATTTTAGTAGAGACAGGATCTCGCTCATGCTCAGGCTGGTTTTGAACTTGTGTGCTCAAGCAATCCACCAACCTTGGCCTCCCAGACTGCTAGGATTACAGGCATGATCAGTACTTTTTAATGGAAGCTATCAAAAATCTGTCATAGAATTTTTAGACCCATAAAAACAAAGTTTAATGAGGAAAAGAAAAAGATTATTTTGTCTGATATGAGTATAGCTACACCAGATCTCTTTTGGTTACTATTTGCATGCAATATCTTTTTCTATTCTTTCATATTCAACTTATTTGTGTCTTTGGATCTAAAGTGAGTCCATTGTCAAATATAACACAGTTGGCATACACACATACACATTAGGAAATGTGGAATCTGTTAGAAAGTAAAACAACACAAGAGAACGTTACCAAAATTACAGTTAAAAGTCTAAGCTGGTGGCTCGGTGCCCATAGCACAGTGGTTATAAGCGCCAGGGACATACACTATGACTGGTGGGTTCGAACCTGGCCCAGGGCCAGCTGAACAACAATGACAACTGCAACAAAAAAATAGCCAGGCATTGTGGTGGGCACCTGAGGTCCCAGATATTTGGGAGGCTGAGGCAAGAGAATCGGTTAAACCTGAGAGTTTGAGGTTGCTGTGAGCTGTGATATCACAGCACTGTACTGAAGGCAACATAGTGAGACTCTGTCTCAAAAAAAAAAAAAAAAGAAAGAAAAAAGTCTAAGCTGGAAATTTGTCTTCTTCAACTTTTCATTCTTTTATATTCCTGTATCTCAGGTCACATTATAATTATCATTCTGGCATTATATGTTAGTGTAAGTAATAAATTAAATGCACTATTGTATTTTCCTCAATCTTGGTTGCTTTTCCTCTGTGTGCCTCATTATGGTAGTCTTTCAGTAAGGAAACTACTTGAGAAGGATTTTTTAAAAAATTTTTATGGTAAATGAAATTACATCTTTTGTAATAACATTAAAGAGCTGCCAGTCAGAAAATAAACCAATTTTAAAAAAAGAAAATAAAGCAATCCATCTTAAAAAATACAAACAAGGGGCAGTGCCTGTGGCTCAAAAGGGCAGGTTGCCGGCTCTATATGCCAGAGGTGGCGGGTTCAAACTCAGCCCCGGCCAAAAAAAATATATAAACAAAATAAAACTCTTGTGGATAGAATACAGTTGGATCATTTTTTAAAAATTTATTGTGCCACTCTCCCTCTACCTTTTGACTAAAGAGCTTAATACATTTACATTTAATTACTGAAAAGGAAGGGCTTACTTCTTCCATTTCATCATTAATTTTGTATGTTTTATATTTTTGTTCCTTGTTTCCACCATTACTGCTATCTTTTGCATTTTATTGATTTTTTTTTTGTAGTATACCATTTTGATTATCTTCTTGCTTCCTTTGCTATAAAGATTTTTTTTTTTTTTTTGAGACAGAGCCTCAAGCTATCCCCCTGGGTAGAGTGCCATGGCATCACGCTCACAGCAACCTCCAACTCCTGGGCT
>NW_003852445.1:10304652-10323761 GCF_000181295.1 Otolemur garnettii
TGGGACCACAGGCGCCCACCACAATGCCTGGCTATTTTTTGGTTGCAGCCATCATTGTTGTTTGGCAGGCCCAGGCTGGATTTGAACCCACCAGCTCAGGTGTATGTGGCTGGCGCCTTAGCCGCTTGAGCCACAGGCACCGAGCCACTATAGTCTTTGTTATGTGCAGCCTCTGAAGTCTGTTTCTTTAGCCTATGTTCAGGTTTCCCTGAATGCCAGGAACCCCTAAAAGAAAAGAAATAGGAAAGCTCTCCTAATCTTTGCAGATTGGTTGCATGCTGAGGTGCTCCTTCAACACTCAGCCTTCACTTCCTGTTCAATCTAGAGTTCAGAGGCGAAACCTTAGGTCTTTTCTGTGCACATGCTCTTCCCTCGCCATGTATGTGGCTTTCTAAATTGTCCAGTACACAGGGATGATTTTCAATTCCCTAATTTTCCAAAGAAACTCTTTTTCCCAGGCTTTCTGTGCCTCTATTGTTTGCCTTCACTAGAACTTGTTGCTCCAGGCAGTAGTAGTTGTCCATTTACCTTATCAAGTTTTTGAGGAACACCTTCTAATAGCCATTTTTCTGCCCTGACTGAGTTTCAAGTTAGGCAAAACAAATGTAGGCATGCACCTTGTCTCAATCCTTCAGGTAGCCCACAGACAAATTAGAACAGACAAACGTAGTTCTTTAAGAATAAGGTCTGCTCTGTTCCAGGGGCTGAGAACATGGGCTGCCACCTTCAAAACCACCACCAAGCCAAGGAGGTGGGTGAGACAAGGGTAAATAATTTTCTGCCCATTTTAGGTGGCCTCTTTCTTGATTCAGCATTTTTCTTTTCTTTTGGAAGAAAATCATTTTATTCTAATTACCTCACACATAGTATCACAACAGCTGGTTTAAGGAGGCCACACCAACCAACATCTGCCCCCAATCCTTTACCATCTCAGTGAACTTCTACACACTAAGAACACCCTCTTCCACTACAATTCTAAAGAAAGGAAACTATTAATAACAGGAGAGGTTTAACCGATGGTTTTACCCTTTATACTTTCATTATCAATTACATTTTCATGCTAAATTAACTTGGTCTTGAAAGGTGATTTTCCTTTCCTTCAATTTGTACTTCTTGATTAGGATAATCCATTTGCAAGTTTGGATTGTTTCAGCACCTCATTGAATCCCTCATTATCTGTTAGTCTGGTTCTGGGCACATTTCAAAAACTGTTTCATCTCATAGAAGCAAGGGCCAACCTGCTGCTGCTGTGCTGGCTGGCTGCCGAGAGGCTCCTGGTAAGTGATGTCGGGGTTTGAGGGCTCAGCATTACGTCCTCCACTGAAGCCCGCAGTGATGGCATGACCCAGAGTGTGCCCAACTGCAGAGCCCACAGCCACACCAGCTGCAATAGTTGCCATTTGGGCCATCAGACCAGGCTGCCAGGGTGCAGCAGCAGGTGAGCCAACTGCAGATGGTGGGGCTGCTACAGGTAGCTGAGCTGCTGGTGTTGGCCTGGGTGCAGTTCTCATCTGAGGTGCCCGCTGGCCGGAGGGGCCATGCAGGAGGTGCGGCTTCAGCTTCCACGCAGCATTGCAAGTGTGCGGAGGATCAGCATCTAGAACTTCAGCATTTTTCTAGTTACTACAAACCTTTAACTATTTCCCAGAGTTCTGATGGAGTTGATTTTGACAGTTTTGCTTGACTATTTTTGGTGATTCTGCAGATCAAAAAGCCCTAGAAGCTACAAGATTTAATTTTTACATTTAGATCTCTGTTTTATATGGAGTTTATCCTGGTATATAAAGTATGCACTCAATTTTAATTTTTGTCAAATGGCTGCTTAGTTGTCCCATGTTCATTTATTAAAAAGTCTTTCAATCAGTATTTTGAAATGCTAATTTTGTCTATTTCTCGATTTTCTACTTTGTTTCTTTGGGCCTTCTATCTATTCATGTACCATTACTACAAGTTTATATGGTAGAAGTTTTAAACTGTGGTGGGGCTAGTATTCTCTCATTCCTCCTCTTTTAAGGGTTTTCTTCACTATGCTTGCTGTTTATTTTTCAGTAAGAATTTTTGAATTGATTTGTTTTATTTTAGAAAAACAATAGTATTTTTATTGGGATCACATTAAACTTATAAATTACCTTGGAAGGAATGATATTTCTGTCATGTTTAATTGGCCTATACAATTATACCTTTTTTTTGGAGACAGAGGCTCACTTTGGCACCCCTGGTAGAGTGCTCTGGCATCATAGCTCACAGCAAACTCAAACTCCTGGGCTTGAGCAATCCTCTTGCCTCAGCCTCCTAAGCAGCTAGGAATACAGGCACCTACCACAATGCCTGGAAATTTTTAGAGACAGGGTCTTGCTCTTACTCAGGCTGGTCTCACACGCCTGAGCTTAAGCAGTCTATTGGCCTCAGCCTCCCAGAGTGCTAGGATTATAGGAGTGAGCCATATACTTTTTTTTCAAGTTTACTTTTGTGTCTTTGTGAAATGTTTTATCTTTTTATTGCTTTCTCATATTCTAGGAGCCATGGGATTAGGGGCAGAGATGGAGTACAACATAAGAGTATCCTCCATACCTGCAGATGCCTGTGCCTGGGCATCAGTGTGGCGCTGGCAGACTCTACTCAAAAATTCACTCACTTGACGCAGGGAAAGGGCATTATGCAGTGTTTCCAGGGGGTAGATGGTAGGCACCATGGAGCACCCTTCAAATCCTGCTAGAAAAGAGATGGGCAAAGTCAATGTTATTTCTGCCATATATGCCACAACTGGCAGAGGAAGCATGGAGAGTCCCTGAGAGCCATCAGGAGAGTCCGTGGCTTTTGGAGTGTGGGGTATCCAAGATTCTTAGGAGAGGAAACTCTTTATTGCCCCTAGGGTAATCTGTTTCTCTCACCTCCAGATTTCTTAAAATGTCTACCTGCTAAGCCCTCCAGGTGAAGCAAATCACCTCTCATCCTACCTAGGGAGAGCTTGTAATATCCCATGGAAAAATCAACAGAATCCAGTAGGGTAAGCACCAACATTGCACTTGAGATTTCTGGGGGAATAAAACAAGGATCCAGAGGTAAGGGGTGAAACTGTAGATCTAACATGAGGTAGGGAGGTCAGAGAGCTGGGAGGAAATAGCAGATTTCAGGTATCATGAACATGAAAATTAAGATTAAGGGAGAGGGCATGGAATCTGAGGAAGGGTTCATGCAAATTTAGGATGTGGGTAGGAAGGCTAGAATACTTGGATGCAAATTGGAGGGCATGCAATGCACATGAAGCTCAGCCCAGGAAAACGACATGCATGAATAGGATGGGGGATGGAAGTTCTTTCTTGGTCATTTCCATCACATCAATGCTTCTCCCTCCTGATCTACTGGAAGACCCCAGACTTGCTAGGAACTCTCTACTCTATCAGGAAAAAAAGGCAATTGCCCTAGAAAAAAAAGAGTAAGTACTGATTCTCTCCTCTAAACATAACAATTCCAATGTAGTTTTACCAGTTCAGGTAGGGTCAAAGGTAAACCTAAATGTACAACCCTAACCCCAGGGACTGTTGATGGAAAAAATGTCCCCAATGGAGGATTAAGAAATACACATCCTGACCACTTTCTCAGTCCCCAATTTTTCTTATGCCTCTTCTACATCTCCATAAAGGGACTAAAGGTAGACAAGACATCAATGTCTATGCAAGACTTAGCTTCCTGTTCACCAATGACTAAGGTCCATAATTCAAAAGAATCATACCTGACCATCTTCTAACCTCTGGCCCTTATTTGCCTCAAGAATTCAATTGAGGTCTCTCTGCCTCAACTTCCCCCTATAATCTAGTGGCTGGAGGGCAGGAGAGGTACAGCCTTTAGCTCCTCAGAGCATCTAGAAAAACATTTGAATGTGAAGATGGTGGGAGTACAGGGTTAAAGAGATAAGAACATAATCTGAGGCAAGAGATCCCTCCTGTACTGAATAGAATTGGAGAATGAGTAACATTAGGGGGGCAGTGAGAAAGGAGAATAAAAAGGGGGTTAGCAGCCAATGCTACAGCTACCAGGCAGTCTGGCCCCCATCCCATCCAAGCGACTAAATGCAAGTCACATAACCTTAGGGAAAATAGGAGAAAGAAATAGGTGGGCTCTCCTGCCAGAAGTGCAATAAGCAAAGCAGTCAGGCCCAGCCAGGGTAGGGGCAGCAGCCAGCTTGGCAGCAGGGGTACCGTAGAGGCACTCGGGGTCATCCTGGCCTGAGCGCAGCCAGTTCCGGAAGAGGCGCAGGTGGTAGGAGCACTGGTGCAGGTGATGCGCCAGCGTGGCATCCAAGGAGACTGGCCGGCCCCCTGTGCAGTCAGAAGAAAAACTGCGCAGCAACCGGACCACAGGGTGCTGGTCATCCAGCAGCTCTGGAGGGGGTGAGGGGATCACAGCAGGAAGCACAAAGATAAAAAGAAGAGGGAGAGACAATGAGGGGGGCACTGACTGGCACAAGCATTACTGGGAGGTAGGGGCACTCAGATCCAAAGTGAGCTAAGAGAGAAGCAGAGATAGTCGGAGCCACTGGGCATCTCTTGCAGGGAAGAAGAATATTGGCATTACACGGTGTGTCCAAAAGAAGAGTCTAGTGAGACCTTATCATATAGCAATGCCCTTCCCTTCTTCCTAAAGCACAATCTTTCAGTGCTTGCAGAGAGCAGTCACATCATTCTAGACAGGGATGAGGTGGCTGTTCTGTGGCTGAGAGCCTTGATTAGTCATTCTAGTGATCATTCTTGGACAAACCTTCCCTGATCATTCTTGGACAAACCCTGTCTAGGTCTTGCTTTTCAGACACATCAATTTATGAAGTTTGGATCAAGACAGAAAGGATTCAAAGTCACTCAGAGATGAGGGTCAAGAATGATGTTGAGGCTGGGTGCAGTGGCTCACGCCTGTAATCCTAGCACTCTGGGAGGCTGAGGTGGAGGATCACTTGAAGTCAGGAGTTCAAGACCACCCTGAGCAAAAGAAGGATCCTGGCTCAACCAAAACTAGAAAAAATTAGCCAAGTGTGGTGGTGGGCACCTATAGTCCCAGCTACTTGGGAGGCTGAGGTAGCAGGACTGCTTAAGCCCAGGAGTTTGAGGTTACAATGAACTATGATGACAACGCTGCATTCTAGCAAGCATGACAGAGCAAGACCTTCTCTCAAGAAATTAAAAAAAAAGAAAAAAGAATAGAATTGGGTATCAAGACAGTCTAAAGCTTAAAAAGGCTCCTAAAGAGGTTCAAGACAGGATTTTTGGCCCAGACTCTAAGATAGTCATAGATAGGGCTGGTGCTAGGCAGCTGGTACAGGAGACTGGCAGGAAACCAGATATAGGACTCTTTTAAAGCAGTGCATATAAAAAATGGAATTAATATGTAAAAATGCTAATATTGGTTAATTATCCTTTACCTTACTCTTGTTTAAATAAATATATTTTTAAAAATATATAGATTTATGTACTATATCCATTACAGAAGCTAAAAGTTAAATAACTTCACATTTTCTTCCCACTGTTGCTGAGTCTAACTGCACTTTGTTCAGCTGGTAAGTAGAAAAGCGTTGATTTTAACCCCTCATTGTAGTTGCTTGGCAAACTTTGAGATGCCTGCAATTCAACCACAAAAGGTTGAACGAAAGCCCGTGAAAGGCATGTGGAGGGTAGGGGTGTAAAGGAAACAGTATGGAAGGATTTGGGGGAAAAGGTAAGACGTGGTGGGAGGATGGGTAAGAACTGGAGTGCAGGGTGTTGGTGTAGAGAAGGTAGGATTAAGGAAACTGAGGATAACTGCTCAGAACTCCCAGATCAGAACTGGCTCCACAGGGTGATCCCATGAGACAGCAGTTTTCAGAGACCTTAGTTTAAAGGTCAGGAAAAGTTTCAGTTATATCCAGACTAGTCCTGGGAGCACTAACTGGATCAAAGTCACACGGTCACCTGGGTCCCTACAAGATAACAGTCTTGACGAACCAAATCGGCATACTCCAACATTCCAGATGAGGGTGAGCCACAGTCTCTTTTCCACTTTATTAATTTACTATGGTGAGTTTGGCATGCATTTTAGTAACAGGCCATTCCACTCTTGTGTGCTGAATATAGTCACAGCATGTGACAGACGCGTATCAGGAACAGAGGCAGGGATGTACTGAGGGCTACCCTCCCCGCAAAGTACGGAGAAAGCATAACCTGGCTTCTGTTCCGAAGCCAGGCCCGGCTTTTCCAGCTGCTGTGTCAAAGCCAGACATCATAGCAAGGAGAGGGTGATGATGGGACAGTAGATTGGCACATTACTGTGACTAATCTGCCACAAGCAATTACAGACAGAGCATACACTCTGTAATTGCTGGGTCAGTCAAGCAAGATCTTGGCTATGGCGTAGAGCCCTCGTATTGTCCTGAGGGCCAAATTAAATCTATACAGTCTTCTTCAGCAAGAGATACATAGCTGCAAACTTCTGTTTGTCAACAGGTAGATCCCAGATTCTGGTTTCTTAAGCAGGTTAGCCTCCACGCTCAAGCACAGGAAAAACAAAAGAGGCCAGCAGACCCCTGGGAAAGTGTGCACTGTGTTGGAAGAGATCTTGAATTTGTTCTCTACCCTCTCTCCTTTCTTCCTCTCATCCTTTTAGCAGAATTAATTCTTCTTTTCTTCAACTGCTAACCAAGGCTTCAGGGAACTGGAGATATATAGGTTTGGGAATCTGTTTTATGGAAGCTAAGAAACTAGGAGACATGTGATTTAGCTCTGATATCAGAGGCCCAAGTTCCTTGTACTATATTATAAACCCTAAGTCCAAGTCTGATACCATTAGTGCATTAGGCTCTACTCTGGAGATGTCTGTGGCACATGAAGGCCAGAAAAGCATGAAACTGAGTAGGCATAGCCATGGCACTCTGAATGGGGACTCCTGCCACAGGCACAACTAGGAGTCTGGAGGCAGGGATAAACCAAGGAAGGATAAGCTAGTCCACCGAGGGCTAAAGTCTAGTAGCTGCCACTGGCTAGGGAGCAGGAGAGCAGCACATGGATGGAGGTTTTCTAACCAAGAAGTCACACTAATTTTACCTTCCTCTGAGAGTCTTTGCTCTTGGACAGAAGAAAACCATGTCAAATAAAACTGGATTTACCTTGAAGATAAAATACAATGCAGACAGGAAACTAAGGATATAAAGGACAAAAACCTCAACAGAGAATGAGCCCTGGGTTCTTCTGTTATAGGTACAAAGACCGCAGCCCCTCAGTGTTTGTTTTACACAGATCTCCAAACTCTTCCACCTTAGTGTGGGCAGAACCAGTTCTTCCATATTCTTAAAATATTATTCATTCCTAAGTTCTCCCAGAATCTACAGCAGACATCGCAACTCTTCACTCCAAGCTTCTCTAAGACAGATTTGCCACATGGCTGGTGCCACACAGAAGCTACATTTAAAAACTTAAGGCACAGTCCTTTATTCTTTATCTACTACCTCCTACTCCTTTCTTTTTCTTTTTTATCCCAAAGCAATCTGGGCTCTCATTTTCTAGGCCCCAGGCACTAAGTTAGTAATAACATAAAGCAAATGTCAGGAGCACAAGAGCCACATAAAATACACACAATGGCAAGAGATAGAAATATGGAGATGGGAAACTATATATTTAAGACCGATGCCCTTATAAGTAGGCTGGGAGCTGGGAACTATAGCATTGCTCCAAAAGAGGAACAAACTAGTCATCCACCCCAACAAAAGAGCTGGAGAAAAAACAGAAAGATCAAAATTATATAAGCTGAGGAGTTTGGGGTAGGGGACAGGAGGTGGAGAAGAAATGGGACTGATCTAGGAAATACTATTCTCATCCTAAGAAGGGGAATCATTATCATGTCTATACACAGCCCAGCAGTCGTGAGATAGGAAAGGGAGAGGTTTAATCAATGTTGTGGTGGAGATACTGACAAGAGTGATGTAATGGTGATGATGGTGATTATGAAATTAAGACCCTGAGTTGCCACAGGGACAGGGCAGCCAGGCTTCAGCCAAGGCTAAGGCTGACACAAAGGAAATGTCCTGTCACACTTAGTGAGTGGCTCATTCAGAGACAGCAGGGTGTAAACACAGTGGAAGGAGAGGCAGAGTCAGTGTCAGAAATCAAAGGTTAAGTGTCTGGAGGTGACATGGTGAGGAGGAATGACACTGAGTCAGAAGCAAACGTACCGTTAGTCGGATGCTTTGCAAACGACACAGAAAATCGTTTTACGGCCGGGACAAACAAGAGCTCTGGGGAGAAAAGACATCGTGGGGATTATACCCACCCCTGTCCCAACCCTCTGCTCTGAAATTTGCCCATAATAGACTCTGCTTTTACCGTTAGTTATATGATCTGCTCCCATCCCCACCCGTTAGATCCTGACTAACACATTTCATTTTCCTTTGAAATAATCTCTTAGGAATCTATGTGTCATCTCTACCACAACACAGCCCCACAAACAACCAGAATTTTACCACCACATCCTCTTTCTGTCATTTGAAATAAAATCTGCATAGATATTTTCATCCCTTCCCCCAGTCTCTTTCCATATCATCTTTTCTGCCTTAGCTTAGCAATTTTCCCAACTCTAAAACTGACGTACGGGATTTTAATCAAGGCTCCACTGCATTCTTCCTGACCATAGATCATCCTCCTTGGTCCTTACCCCTATAGGCCAGAATCTAGGAAAGAGTACAAACTGATGCAGCAGGACTGTATGAGATTATGAAGGGACAAGCATAAATAAGTCATATTTGTATGGCAAGAGGGAATGCAAATGGAGGGGTGAAAGGGATCCTGGGTCCTTCTCTAGTATTGATGAAGGAAACTTGTTATAAGGCCAGTGTCAGTGCCATCTTAAGCATGAATAGTTCTTGAGCTGTGTCCTTGCTGGGAGACAAGTGAAGATAAGAGGTGCCCCCCACAAAACCCACCCACATACCATCTCGGTGCTTCAGACTGGCAGGTGGTAGCTTTTTGCCATGGCTGCGGGCGTAGTCCTGAAGATTCGGGGCGCTGGAGGAGCCACCCAGCACTGTGGTGCTGAACAGCCCTGTGCACTGTGAGCCTGCAAGGCCGGGAGGGCATTAGTAGCCGCGCAAAGCTGCAATTACCACACAAAAGAACACACAACTTCACATGACAACATCAAGACACACACCTACAGCCATTCAGAGCCAACACCATACGGCCATTCAACATAACCACAAAAAGCTTTCTCTACTGTCCATAGCCACACTGGGCAAGCAAAGTGGGGATTCTCTTGAAGATCTACACAGCAGAGACAAAAGGCCACTACAAATGCAGAGTTAGTCATATTAGGGGATTTAAAGCTACTGAATGGGATAGACTGTGCTCCCCAAGTGGCTCTCAGAAATGCTAAAAGAAGTGGTAGATCCCTCTAGAGTCCCCCTAGATTTAACTTAGTGGCCCCTACCGTGGATATATAATTTAAGAAACCCAGAAATCTATTTCCTTATAGGTTTGAAAGGAGAGAGCTTTGATTGAAATTGGAGACTGGGTTCTGAGCACTCAGCTGGCATCCTTTCAGTTCTTCCTAAATTCTTCATTCCAGTGTTCCCTCCCTTTAGGCCTTTTCCCTTTCCCAAGAATTAAAGTATGAGACTTGTTCGATTTTTAAAGCTGGAAGGCACTCTGAGATTGTACAACTCAACCTTCTCATTTTAGAGATGAGGAAACTGAGATCCAAAAGGGATCTCATTTGCTCAGGGTCACATAGTTTGTTAGAAGATGAGTGGGGCTGGAATCCAGGTCTCCTGACTCTGAGGACCAACTGAATTTAGTTAGATAAAAAATAATTATTTAATATTTTCTCATTATTTTCAAAATTTCTGAAGTCGAGATGGTACGTGAAGAGTCAGTTGATTCTAAGTCCAGCATGCCTAGTAGGTGCTGAGCACCCTACTAAGAAGAAAAGCAGGCTCAGAACCTGTAGCTCAGTGGCTGGGGCACTGGCCACATAAACCAGGGCTGATGGGTTTGAACCCAGCCTGGGCCTGCCCAGCAACAATGAGAACTACATCAAAAAAATAGCTGGGCATTGTGGCGGGCGCCTGTAGCCCCAGCTGCTTGGGAGGCTGAGGCAAGAGAATCGCTTAAGCCCAAGAGTTTGAGGTTATATGAGGTTGTATGACACCATAGCACTCTACTGAGGGCCACAGAGTGAGATGCTGTCTCTAAAAAAAACAAGGCAGGAAACAACAACAAAACAGATACATTTTCCTGCTCTCAAAAGTTTATTATCTTATAAGACTATGCTCAAAGTCAGATGTACACACACATAAGTTCAAAGAAAGTAAAAAGAATTCTATTGCCGGTCAGAGAAGTAAATAAAATTCGAAGAATCTCTAAAAAAAATAAATAAATCAGGCCAGTCACTGTCCCCGGTATCTCATTTAGAGTAGGATTGGGACTCCATGGTCCCTTCTTCTACTATAGAAGACAAGACTGACACCCAAGTACCCAGGATTTGCCCCTCTACTTAAAAACCCATCTTAGGCAAATCCTTGGGTTTGACATAGGGCTGAACATTTATTAGAGAGATGGACTGTAGAAAGGAGGTCAGTTTCCTTTGTGCCCACAAAGAAAACACCATGGTTACAGTGTTCAGGGGTCCCAGGATTTCAGGGTTACCAGAGCAATCAGGAAGCGCAGATGGCTAAGCTCTCCACCCTAGAATTCAAGACCTCTCCTTCTCCACAGCAGCTTCCTCAACCTTTCATGCTCAAATGGGCTCTGGATTGAGGTTCCAGAGAGTAATAAGGGTTGCTAAATATGTGTTCTTTTCTTCAGAAAAGCTAAAACTAGCTGGCTGTATCCCAGACCACCCTAAGCTTTGTCCTACATTTACTTCCTCCACTGAATAATTTTCTAGTACAGTCGTGCCAACCCTGTTCTGCCCAGTCCTCAGATCATCTCGGGGGGTGGTCTCTACCTTACCACTACCATCTGTCAACCAGTCCTATGTACATACCTGTGTCTTATTTTTGAAAGCGCTCCCACTTAACTGGGCCAGATGCACCAACCCTCTTCCCAGCCTATCTGAAACCTATTCTTTACTGGGACTTCTGGGAAGAGAAGTCCATATCACAGATCTACATATTTATCATTTATTTCTCATGCCCCAGACCATTGTCCTTATTTTGTGGATCCAGAAGGCAAACTACTTTCATAAAATTAACCTAGAAAGTAACCAAAACCTTTCTTCCCCCTTGCTGGCCCAAAAGCTGAACATTTGGGGGCCAAGAAATTGTGTGCCAAGGACAAAGGTAAAAGAAAAATGAGAAGAGCTAAATAGAGAAAATAACAAGATACCAAGAGCCAGGGGACGGAGTCCAGACCCCACACAATCTTCTCTCACCTCCAGTTCTTCCAGGTCTAGTTACTGGCTCACAAGGCACTATGCTCAGAGAGAGTCCCTCCCAAGAACCACCCTCCTTCCCCCAAACCACAATACCCCCTAAAGTGTGGGCCTTCCTTCCGTGTGTGTTCTCAGAAAAGGTTGAATAATGTTCTCCACATCTCTCCAGGGACACAAAAAGCCAGAGATATTCCCTCAGAGTTCTAAGAGAAGCCTCTGCCCACTACTCTAGTCTCAGATTTGCCCCTCAATTTTCCAGAAGGAAGGGGGAAAAGTTACAGGATTAGGAGAGGACAGAGGAGAGGGACTGATGATACGAGAGGCCAGTGCAGAGATGTGAAAAACACAGATTTCAGAAGAAGACATGGCGCAAGTTCTCCAAATGAGGAATATGACATTTATGGGGGTCACAAGTACCTCTGTTTATAGCTCTGTCTCTGATGACTCTGAAGGCTCAGAGTCTCCATGGCCCCTTAAGGTCTGGGCTAGACTGGAGGGACAGATAAGGAATGAGAGGGAAAGCCAGAAAAATGCTCTTCAGCCAGGGAAATGAGGGTTAATATAGAAAACCTTGAAAACAATCATCCGAGATCTGAGTTCATTCCTAACTATGGCTTCTCCCACTTCATCCTGCCTAGCCTGACCTGACAGTCCACTCACTGTACAGTCCCAACTCCCATGACAAAGATTTCCCACAATAAAACTCTAAAGAACAGACACTCTTTCCAACAACAGGTAAGAAATGTTGGAAAACCATACCTAGGCCACTCTGCTTCATCTCCGTGGGTGGCCGTGAAGATGAGAAGAGCCGGTAGCCACCAGGCCTTGAGGATGAAGTTTCAGAAAGAACCTGCAGAATAAGAACTTTATTTTAATCATTTTGTTACCTCAATACCGAAGAATAAAACCCAGGTCCTGAAATCGTGCCCCTATAAAGCCAAGCAGTGTCAGAAAGTTTGGAAGAATCAAAGGATTTATGGGGGAAGAGTGACCAAAAGGGAACAGAGAGTACACGATGTGGAGGGAACTCTCCAGGGGATACGTCTATACCAAAGGCATTTCTATTTCCAAGATGCATGTTCCCATATCTGTCCTGTTCCAAATCTGAGAAATCATTTTCAACCACTTCTACATCTCACCAGAGTGGGGTTCTCTAATCTTATCCATCTCTCTCCAGGACTCAGAAAGCCAATCCCAATGGCTAAGTCACCAATAAGATATAAAATCTGGCCACCCTCTCTTCTTTCCATGACATAGCTGTAGCTACTGAACCAAGAAGTCCTTCCCTCCAACTGTCTCACTCCTGGACACATGAAACAGATTTTTTTTTTTTTTGAGACAGTTTCACTATGTCACCCTCGGTAGAGTGCCATTGAGTCACAGCTCATGGCAACCTCAAACTCTTGGGCTTATGTGACTCTTTTGCCTCAGCCTCCCAAGTAGCTGGGACTACAGGTGCCCAGTATAATGCCCAGCTATTCTTTTGTTGTGGTGGTTGTGGTTGTTCTTGTTGTTTAGCAGGCCCCAGGCCAAGTTTGAGCCCATCAGCCCAGTGTATGTGACTGGGGCCCTAGCTGCTGAGCTACAGGAACTGAGCCACGAAACAGAATTTGTAAAATGCCCATGGGGGCCCAATCACACACACCCCCAACATACACACATCCCATCTAGATAGTGTTCTGAGTCCCTAGATTCCAAAAGGCAAAGATAGAAAGCAGGAAAGGAAGGTGAGGTAGGGAGGGACACCTGTGTGCAGGACACCTGTGCCAGGTGAGTGGTGGACTCAGCCTGGGGCTGTATGCCGATGTCTGGGGAAGGCCGGGGGAGGTCTCCTGACCTCCGGCGGCGCCGTCCCCGCAAGGGGATCAGGTCCAGGTTCCCCGTGCACTGCATATTCATGACCTGCAATCACATCAGGTAGAAAGCCGGTCACGGCTCCTCTAATCCCCAGCCACCCAAAAGTCCCAGTGTCCATAGGGCAGAGCTAGTTACAAGGCTGGAGAGGATGACCAGCTGCAGCACAGCTTCTATAAAGATCACAGGTTTTGTAATCTAAAACAGTTCAAAAATATGCAATGACAAGTGAGGAGGAAAAGGGATGGGGGAAGGATGTAGTTGATAATGGTATGAGTGTGTAATGGCTATACTTGCAGAGCAAAGGAGAGGACCTTAATAGCCAGAAAAATGCTCTTCAGCCAGGGAAATGGGGGTTATATATAGAAAACCTTGAAAACAATCACCCGAGATCTGAGTTCATACCTAACAATGGTTTCTCCCACTTTATCCTGCCTACCCTGACCTGACAGTCCACTCACTGTATGGTCCCAACTCCCACGACATCCTGCCTATCCTGACCTGACAGGTATTTTCAGCCTATAATACTATAAGGTTGTGTGATCACAGAACAGAGAGAAGACTTTCTTACAAAGCTGAGGCGCATATCTTAGGCAACCATCATATGCCAGGGTCTGAACAGCACTAATAACTGAAAGGAAGGAATGTGATTTCAACAGGAAGCTGGCCTGAGAGAAAGAAGCCAAATGCATCAAGTCTGAGAGATGACATAGAGATCTCTTCTCTGTATTACATCTTCTGACTACATAAACCAGAAGAAAAACCGGGGTCAAGCACAACAGTGCCAGGGAGACTAGCAGACCAGGAACAGGAAGGACGTGTGGATAAGAAGAAACAGCTTACTGATGGAAGATTATGTGTCAGTCTCACACAGGTCTGTAGGGTAACAGTACCTTGAGTACCAAGTGATAGCTATACCACAAAGAGAAAATAATGCATATCTCACCTAAAGAAACTCTGTGTATTCACAATGTCAATTTCATCTTTAAATGATCAAGAAGCAAAGGACAAGCCCAGAAAAGAAATGGCAGTTTGTTTGCTCAGACTTCTTCAAAATCTGAAATGTAAACTCCTTGTTGAACCTATGTAAGCTAGTTACAGATTCTTCTCATATATCCCTAAAACAGATAAACCAATTTCTCTAGAGACCAGGCACAGAGCCAAGTGAACGAAAATCACTGGGTCAGAGCAGAACCCAAATCAGATAGTGGGAGTCCTTGAAATAGATAGAGATAAATCATGATGTCTACAAGAGAGTCATTGGACCAAAGAGAAAAACTGTCTTTCTAGGAAAAAGACCAAAACAAAAACCCCAGGACAGATGAAACAGTTTCTTCCTCTAGACTAAAGAGATAAAACCAGAAATAGAGACAAACTCCAAGAATAGCAGAACACAGGCTCAGTCTGATAAAGCTCCTCATCAGAACAAGAGGAAGGTAGATTTCCAGAGTGACCCACTTTCTGGAACAACAGTATAGATAAATTAGAGTGCCAGGCACTTGCTCCAGCCTGAGCTATAATTTTTATCCAAGGCAAGAAAGAGATGAAGAGCAGCTGGCCATTAACATTACAGTTTCTGTTTAGTGTCTATACAGTGAGTATGACTCATATTTTGCCGAGGAAAAAAATTTGAGGCTTAGAGAAGTTACATAGCCAAGGTCACACAGCTTCTAAGTATCAGACTGGGATTTTAGTCCAGAGTTCTTGCTATTTCTACTATATTTCCTTTTAAAGGACCGCCTTTTCAAATCCATCCAGGGGCATACTCCTTAATCTCATCTCTTTAAATTTTTATCTCTCAGCCACCCCTCACTGGCAACTCTTTAACCTGAGATGTAGGCGAGCAGGTTAAAGAGCTCTACTAGGGGATCTGCTGTGAAAGAGAGATTAAGTAAAACATGTCCATCAGGGGCAGGAGGACTCTGCTAGAAGTCCAAGAATCCCCTCAAGGGCATTTAGGAACATGTGATATTATCCTATGAGCACTTCTGCCCCTTCATCTTTTCCCCAAGCCCTTCCCTTTACCTCCATGGAGCCAGCTTTTCGGTTACGAATGAGGGGTGATCTCCTTGGGAGGCCAGGGCCCTCGGAAGGCTGGGGAGAAGTCTGTAATGCCCGGTCTGGCTCATCTGATGCCTTCCCTGGGCACAGGTTCTCAATGCTGCCTTGATCTGTTTTCATCTCCTCATTCTGTACAGTAACAGACAGACCAAGAGGCGTTAAGGGCTTCCACCCTTCTAATCCCAGACTCTTCAACCCTTTTACCTCCCTGTGCTGTTTCTGAGGTTCCCACCACTTAGTTTCCAAGTCCTCCAGTTCCAAATCCCAGCACTCTGACCCACCTCAGAAGAGGCTGGACGGAATCCACAGCCAGTTGGGGCACTGCCTTCTTCCTCGACACCTTTTACTCCAGGGCTGAAGTGTAGCTCTACATGGAACCGTTCCTCTGATAAGGGATCCTGTGGGCACCACCAAGAGAAAAGGCAGGTGGGAGAAGCTGGATATTGTGGTGGAAGGCCAGGCAGGGGCAGTAGAGAGAAACTCAAGAGGATACATCTTCCTAGGGATGCAGTGTTCTCCCTACTTGGGGGCTGGTATCTCATAGCTTCCCTTTAATTATAATCTGTAACAGGATCCTCATTCCTCACCTCCACCACTTGTGAAAATCACTCCCAATGACTTGCACATTTCCAGTTCTATAAGTCTTCCCATTCATCTCCCAAAATAATTCTGCTTGGCTATAATGCATATAGCAATACATTTAAAGATATCTCTGTGAACCCATAAACAGAATGTATATGTATAACTGTGTTTTCTGAAATTGCATACTGTCCCAAATACCAGGGTGTGTTCTAGGTCATCTCTCTGGCTCAAGACCAGCCCAGAACATGTTTTCTGTTCCAGTAGAAACCTCTTAGATGAGCTGTGCCTAGGTGCCACACTTACCTAGGTTTTCCTTATTCTAAGAATAAGAACTTTTGTTTTTGAAATAGTATCTCGCTCTGTTTCTGGGGCTAGATTGCAGTGATATCACCATAGCTCACAGCAACCCCAAGCTCTTGGGCTTAAGCGATCCTCCTGCCTCTGCCTCCTATATAGCTGGGACTACAGGCGTGTACCACCCTCTGGCTAGTTTTTCTATTTTCAGTAGAGCTGGTATCTTGTTCTTTCTCAGGCTGCTCTCAAACTCTCAGCTTCACTCAATCTTCCTACTTCAAGCAATCCTCCCACCTTGGCCTCCTAGAGTACTAGGATTACAGGCATAAGCCATTGTGCCTGGCCAGAAGTTTTTTTTTTTGAGACAGAATTTCACTATGTTGCCCTCAGTAGAGTGCTGTGGCATCACAGCTCACAGCAACCTCACTCTTGGGCTTAAGCAAGTCTCTTACTGCCACCTCCCAAGTAGCTAGGACTACAGGTACCTGCCACAACACCCAGCTATTTTTTGGTTGCAGTTGTCATTGTTGTTTAGCTGGCCCAGGCCAGGTTCAAACCCACCAACCTCAGTGTATATGGCTGGTGCAATAACCACTGTGCTACAGGTGCCAAGCCAGAACTCTTTTTTAAATTTCAGATTAATATGAGGGTACAAATGATTGGGTTACATTGTGTTTTTAAGGTAAAGTCCAAGTTTTGTTGAGCCCTTCACTCAGGGGGTGTGCTGTATACCCTTACTAGAACTTTTAAAAAAATAGAGATATAAAGAAAAGGACCCACACTGTTAGGTCCTTACCTGTGTGTTGTCCTCATAAAGCATGATGACAATCTGGGTCATGTAGTTGAGTTCTGAGATGGCACTAAGATAAGCCAAAGCTCGCTGCCATTGTGCATCCTTGGTCTCCTACCAAACAGAAAAAAAGGTAAGCCAATGCCCAAGGACAAGGGAGTCAGGGAATGGGAAGGGAGCCAAGGAGAAGACAGAACATTTGCAGTAAAAAAGAAGCATGAGGAGGAGAGTAAAAGAATGCTCAGAAAAGGTTCACAGGCTAAAGAAGAAAGAGGATTCTTACATCAAGAAGTCCCCCGTAACGGAAGACACTGAGTAGGGAGTGGACATGGCTCTCACTGGTAAAATAGAGACGTGTTCGAACGTGGCGGCCTGGGGAGAGCACTCCTCTGGAGTACCTAAGATAACAGCTAAATCACTCACACAGAGATAATTGTCTTCCCACCCTTCCCCAAACTCCCTCCCCTTCAAACACTTCTCTCCTTTCCATTCCATGATCCCATCTACTCTTATTCCCTAAGCTATCCAACCTTGATTCCCCCGGCTCCCTATCATACCCCTCCCTCCATCCAACACCCCTCCCAGCCCTCCCTCACAGGGGATGCAGCTTGTTGACAGACTCATCCTCGTGGGTTCTCTGCAGGTCAAGTAGTATCTTCCGCAACAGTGGAAGACAGAAGCCCACAGCAATTTCCAGTTTCTCCTCCCGACTGATCCCGTACTCCTAGGGGCCATAGGCCAGGAATAAGTACCTCAGTGAATCTTGTTTTCCTCATGCCTCATACTCTCAGGCTCAAGATCTTACCTGTCTTCACCTCAGGTCTAGGGTTTCTTTCTTATCCACCACACTCCCCCTCCTCCTGGTGTCTCCTGAATTAGCCTCCTGTACTTACCCAGAGCCAGAGTGGACCCTGAGAATTATAGCAACGCAACTAATTCCTTCTCTTTGTTTCCTTCCCCTGATTCCCAAATTGTCCCTCTGCTCCATCTTTTTTCTCCTTCCTGCCCCAATGTCCTTATCCCCATGATGGATCCCTTATATAAAACACACCTGGGGAATGACCACATCAGCCAGTGCCTTAGAGAGACGTAGCAACTCTGCTGTGCCTTGAAGTCCCAGACTTGCATTGTGCTGCACATCATACTTGACACAGTCATAGATGTCAGGGATCTTACTGATATCATAGCGGCCACTCTTCTGTCGAAAGTCACGCTCCAACTTGCTCCAACGCTGTAGCATTAGCTCCAGTGTCTCACTGTGATAGAGCTGCAGGTCTGGAAGGAAGGCAGCAGTCAGATAGAGCCAAAAATTTTGGCTGCAATGAAAGAATCTAACAACTTCTAAGGAAAACCAGGGGAGAGCAAGCCTTGTTTCTGGCATTTAGGAGAGGACACAGGAGTAGATAAGAACTCTATCCACATGTGAGACCTGAAAGGGAAGACAGCAGTTTTCATACCCACCTACAGACTTGGGGTCCTGCATCCGTTCCTGGATCTGGTGGGTAAGGTTTTCAATCAAGGCAAACACCTGATCACAGACCTTCACAGGATTCTGGATGATACTCATGGAGTTGAGTAGGGAAGTACTTCCAGTGGGAGCTAGCTGTGGGGAATGGAGAAAAGAAGAGCAAGATAGGCTCAGGCCCAATTGCCCATATTCTTGTTAGTTTATTATAAAGAGCCTGTCTGCAATACAGATAGGTATACTGGTTCATTCCAATGGGCATTCTTAGACTACTGGGCATACTAGCTGGTCTAGGGCCTTCAGATAAGGGGACTGCTCTGGCACACAGTCACCTAAGAGATGTTGATCTTAAATGTCTTGGAGTCCTGAGAAAATATTATAAAACGATCTTAGTTCTCTTCTTGGGGACTCTAAAATATACCTGGAAAATGCAAGAGAATACAGATTATAGCAAAATTCCTCAAAGCCTCAACAGAATGTTTTCATGAGTAGATATTAGAGATAACACTATCTTGTTCCTCTAGGTAAGATGCTAGCCTGAACCTAGAGTGGAAGTGCTGCCTTGGAGCTGGGTTCCAATTCAAGCTTTTAAGATAGTCACAGTCGGCTTGGCGCCTGTGGCTCAAGTGGCTAAGGCGCCAGCCACATACACCTAAGGTGGCGGGTTCGAATCCCCAG
>NW_003852445.1:10325457-10355032 GCF_000181295.1 Otolemur garnettii
AAAAAAAAAAAAAAAAAAAGAAAAAAGAATGACTGTATTGGGTAATGGCACCTACTGTGATTAACACTGTGAAGCGGTGTAGCAGTGTTGGCTCTGGAGTTAGATTTCTTGGGTTCATATTGACTGGGTGACCTCGGAAAAGTCACTTAAATAATTTTGAGCCCATCTGTAAAATGGGAGGAAAGTCCTTGTGGTCCACAGTCTTTGTGGTAGATTAAAGATGGCCATTAATTCTTCTGTCTAGCTTCCCTTCCCTTGAATATGGGTTGGCCTGTGGTTGCTTAACTAACAAAAAAATCCTAAAGTTATGTTGTGCTAATTCTGGGCCTATGGCTTTAAGAAAGCTTGGAAGTTGGCCAGGTGCTGTGGCTCCCTCCTGTAATCCCAGCACTCTGGGAGGCCGAGGTAGGTAGATTGTTGAGCTCAGGAGTTTGAGACCAGCCTGAGCAAAAGTGAGACCTCATATCTACTAAAAATAGAAAAAACTAGGTGAGCATTGTGGCAGGTGCCTGTAGTTCCAGCTAGTCAGGAGGCTGAGGCAGGAGGATCTCTTGAGTCTAAGAACTTGAGGTTGCTGTGAGCTACAATGATACCATAGCACTACCTAGGGTGACAGAGTGAAACTTTGTCTCAAAAAAAAGAAAAAGAAAACTTGGAAGTTACCACTTTAGGGGAGCCCTAACTACCATTTAACAAGTCCAGTTATCATGCTAGAGATATTACATGAAGAAAACGTGGAAAAGAGAAACTCTGACATTGTAAGGAGAGAATGAGGAGGGAGAGAGTTAGCCACAGACTGCTTATAATCCTTATTTATCCTACTTAGTGTGAACAGTCATACATTTTGTGGCAAAAATGTTACAGCTTTTATGTTTGGTTATAGCTAAGGTGACCAGACGTCCCGCTTTTGGTGGGACAGTCCCAATTTTTAATGATTTCTCCCGCGTCCCATAGCGTTTTTAAAAAGTCCCGATTTTGGGAAAGAATGCATGACAAGCTAGGGAACAGCGGGAGAATGGGAAGGGACTATATTGGGGGGGTTTGAAAAGGTTAATGTAACTCCATTTGGGAATGAAGAGGTTAACGTAACTCCATTTGGGAATGAAGAGGTTAATGTAACTTCATTTGGAAATGAAAAGGCTAATGTAAACTCCCTACTTCCCTCCTGGGCAAGGTATCAGAAGGAGACTGGCTCCCTCCCTTGCTTCTAGGCAAGGACAATTAGCTCAGAAGGAGCCAAACTGTCTGGAACAAACAAGTAGCCTCCCCCTGCCAGAGTAAGGTGACCAGACTTCCCGCTTTTGGCGGGACAGTCCTGATTTTTAACAATTTGTCCTGCGTCCTGCAACGTTTTAAAAAAGCCCCAATTTTTGGAAAAAATGCATGACAAGCTAGGGAACACATGAGAACAGGAAGGGAATATATGGTTTTCAGCTGCCATGTGGCTATTTCGCCAGGATATGCGTTTTATATTATTTTTGTTAATTTTATAACGTTAAACTTTAATAATAACAAATAATTGTTGAGAACCAATTATTGAGAGAACTGCTTATCAAAGTTTGCATTGTTGTCAGGCCCCGCCCCAGGCCCCGCCCCCCCCCATGGTGTCCCGCTTTACCAATGTTAAAATCTGGTCACCTTAGTTATAGCTTTGGCTCGGCTAGAAGTATTTCACATGTGATATGTTATGTAATGTGAAATATTCACTATATTAATTTGTAAAGTCCAAAAAATTAATTCTAAAACACAGCTGATTCCAAAGATTTTGAATAAAAAAAGTTTCCATTATCTATCTCTCATAGTTTTGAGCTCAATTGATCTTGCTTGGGGTTTCTCCTGAAATGTAACGTCACTTGAGCCCAGAACTGTGAGAGATAATGAAATGGCTGTTGCTTTAAGTTACTAAATTTGGAGACAGTATTTTATACAGCAATAGACAATGGAAACTTTTTAAAATTCAAAAATCCTTGGGATCAGCTGTGTTTTGGAATTTATTTTTTGGACTTTACAAGTTAATACAGCGAACGTTGTGTATGTTATAGATAGAATATGTGGACCTTCAGCAGAGCCCAGGGTGTAACGAAACACATTAATAAACAGTTTGTGATGATTTATGTCAAGCTTGGCTGTCAAGTGAGTCTTAACAACAAACTTATAAAAATATTTTTAATTTGGAAATTGTGAATGTGAGACTGGGACCTGTACTTATCTCAAAGGGTAGCTATAAGGATTGTATAAAATAGCAGTTCTCAACCTGTGGGTCGTGACCCACAGGAACTGTAGTAAAGGGCTGCAGCATTAGGAAGGTTGAGAATCGCTGATATAAAACAACTAAAACAGTGCCTGGCACGTAGTAAATACTATCATTATTGCTTATTATTATTACTATTTAGAACCCTAGGAATTTGGGGTCCCGGGTATGATGGCACAGAGATAGGGAGAGCCTGACCTGATCATAGTCCTCAGGGCCAAAGGGTGCATCCTGCTGCAAAATATGGTGCAGCCGAGCCTTCACTCGGTGCTGGCAACTGCTCAGAGAATCACCGTCACTGTCCAGCAGCCCATTCATGTTAGCACTCTTCACCATTTGTACCAAAATGGGTGTCAGCTCCCCTTCTAGAGCCAGAAGGCCCTGGAGTGGAAGCACAAGGTCTGTTAGTTTCCCTTCCAGACCAGTCCCCCTAGGCCTAGATAGTCCCAAGGATCAAATGGGAGCTGGCTTGAAGACCTGAGGCAGAGGTCAAGGGGCCATCTCCTACTAATTATTCTCAGGTCATTCTCAGCAGTACAGAACGAGGTCAGACACGTAGAAACTTTTCTGAAATTTCTACTTCTCTATGTAATGGTAGCTGGGACTGTGGAAGAACTGAAGTATGTACCTTGGCAAAGGCAGCAGCAGTCATCTGGACACGGCCCTCATCAGAGGCATAGATCTTAAGATCATGGCGGAAAGTGCTATGGAGACGAAGCAGCCCACAACCAGGGAAGCCGGCATAGTCACCTGGAAGCCAAGGGGAGTATCAGGAATGGACAGCTATACACACTCATACAGAAGAAAAAGTATGCATTTCCCCTACTTTCCCACTGCCTATGTTCCCTGATTTCCCGAACTTATTTTCTAACCATTTTATCCCAGCCCTGCTAGATATGTAACCCCCAAAACACTCACCCTGTCCTCCAGGGTACATGCAGCGAAAAGCTCGTCCCAGCTCCTCAGCCTGAACACGGCCAGCAGGAGTCAGTTCTCCACCCCACTTCAGTACCAGCAATAGAGATGGGGCCAGGGTCTGCCTCTGTGGATCTGAGGGAATCCGAGGACACCAGAAGAGTAATTTTGGATAATATAGAAGCCATCTATAGGCTCAAGAATAAGAGATCTGGTGTGGCAGAGGGAGTGGACAAAAAAAAGAGAGAACAAGAGATCTGAGTGGTAATGGGAAGGGGGATTATATCTTACCTTGTCCCTCATTAGAAGCTTTTACTCCATGAGGATAGTAAGTCAACTGCACCTTCCGGTTGATACCTGAGAAGTGACCATACCTGTGGGGCAAACTCACAGTTTACTTTCTGTCTCAGCACCCCAATTCTCACTGTTATTGACTCCCTTTTGCTAGCCCCTTTCTCACATCTCCAAAACAGACTTCAGCTGCTCTAGCTTCCCAGTCTTCTCCTCAATCTCACCACCTGGTTCTTTCTCCAGTTCAGCCAACAATAGCCTTGTGATGTCCAGTACTTCCTAGAGGAAATAATAGGGTATCGATGCAGGAGGCCAAGGCTGGGCCAATTACCTTTTCATCCTAGTCTGCCATCAAGACGAATCCCATACCTTCTATCTTTCTCAGCACTGCTCCTCCTGGCTGGATTCACTACCTTACCTGGAGCTGCTCAGGTCGCTTGAGTTTTAATTTCCCTGTCTTGTAGCCACCGTGTTTTTCAAATAGAGTAAAAAACCTAAAGAAGTAAGCAGAAGCTTCAGCGTACGGTGAGATAGACAAAGCCCCTGGGTGCTGCCCCTCCTCCCCCACCTAATCTCTCTCACAAAAACCTACTTGTCTTAATCAGGTGACTTGGCTTGGCGCCTGTAGCTCAGTGGCTAGAGCGCCAGCCACATACACTGGAGCTGGTGGGTTCAAACCCAGCCCGGGCCTGCCAAACTACAATGGCAACTACAGCAAACAAATAGCCGAGCATTGTGGTGGGCACCTGTAGTCCCAGGTACTCGGGAGGCTGAGGCAAGAGAATCACTTAAGCCCAAGAATTGGAGGTTGCTGTGAGCTGTGATGCCATGGCACTCTACTGAGAGTGACATAGTGAGACTCTGTCTCCATAAAAAAAAAAAAAAAAAATCAGGTGACTCTTCCTACCTTGGGTGTGTCACCTCCATCTTCATCTTCTGCTTAGGAGTACGATCCCCATGACGGATAATTGCAATGACACAACGAAGTTCCATCCTAAGATTAGAAATGTTATCAGAGCCTCTTCCCTCTTTTCCCACCCTCATCCTACCTTCCATCATCACATCCTACTTGACATGTCAAAAAACAGAAGGAAAGGGATCTGAGAGTGGGAACCAAGGTAGAGTTAAGGAGACTGCCTAAAAAAGGCCCACCAGGCTCCAGCAGTCAGATCATGCAGGGCCAAGAAGTAACTGCTGGTCTTAAGAAATATGGATCTTGGGCAGCACCTGTGGCTCAGCCAGCCCCATGTACCAAGGGTCATGGGTTCAAGCCTGGCCCTGGCCAAACTGAAACAAAAAAAATAGCCAGGAGTTGTGGCGGGCACCTGTAATCCCAGCTACTCGGGAGGCTGAGGCAAGAGAATTGCCTAAGCCTAGGAGCTGGAGGTTGCTGTGAGTTGTGATGCCACGGCACTCTACTGAGGGCAATAAAGTGAGATTCTGTCTCTTAAAAAAAAAAGAGAGAGAGAAAGAAAAGAAATCTCATGGGTCTTAATGGGATTACTCCAGATTTTTTCCTTTTGCTTACATAGTGCCAGATGTGGTAGGGACAATTGGAATGTCCTCAGCCTCTGTGGGGATGGACCAGGGGATCTGGAACTGTGGGGCAAGTTCCCGCATTATGGTGTTACTAGGAGGAGAAAGAGAAACACGAAGAAGCTGTGTGAAATGAACAAGCCACAACCACACATATGAACGAAGCTCACGAAAACAAGCAAGCTGCAAAAGAATACATTAATATAAACTCTAAAACGTACAAAGAAAGACCCCCATATATATAGTACAAATATAAAGAAGTGCATGGAAATGACGAACACCAAATTAAAGACTGTGGTTCCAGGGGGTGGGGAGGGCTGTAACCAGGGAAGCTTGGTTATGGGGGCTTAACTCTATCCTTAATATTTTATTTCTCAAGCTAGGTGGTGAATACATGGATGCTTACCATAGTCATTGTATCTTTTATTTTTGAATGGTTTAAACATGATTACATGATGAATTTTTTTAAAGATAAGTTGCAGAACAGTATTATAGCATGGTCATATTTAGTGAAGTAAATATAGTTTGTTAGGATGTGGCAGAAGAAGACAAATTGTTAGGTCTAAAATTGCTAACAGTAATTATCCCAGAGGAGTGAAGTGCTGGGAAGACAAAGGGACTGAAGAGCTCTTTTTCTTTTCTTCTTTTTCACTTTTAAATAATTTTTACAATATGTAAAATAAAGCAAAAGCTTCCTAACACTCTTCTCTCAGCCCATTCTCCCCAGCCCAGACCACTCTGTCTTTTACCCCAGAATCTTGGCACAGTCATCGTAGTATTTCATGGAGTTCTTGACAAAACTGAAGCCGTTGACATCACACACAAAAGAGTGACCATTGGCACGAAGAAGGTCAAATCCACAAACTGTTTGCTGCAGGGGAAAGAGGGAAAATGAGAACAAAATAGCTACTCTTTCTTCTCAGAGCCCTGCTGCTATCTCTGTCCATTCCACAACCCTCCCTGAGCCTTCCTCTACCTTAAAAGCCACGCAGACTTTCCTGGCCACCAGCTTCTCCATGGCAGTCAGCATGACCGGGTATCGAATCTCTTTCCCCTCACTGTCTCGTTCAACCTTCCCATCCAAAGCTGGAGATTTTCTAGCTTCAGCATGGGCATAATCTGGCCCCACTGTATATACCTGCAGGTACATAGCATCACTGAGTATGCCCACAGCTCACCCTGTATATGAGAAGACAATATGAGCACTAGGTCTGTAGACTAGTTTCAGGGTAAAACAACAACAATAAAACAAAACAAAATAAACATTGAGTATTAAGGAAAAAGAGACTGATATTTTTCTTACTGAGCTCTACTGAAGTATCATTATGAAGTTTTCTCCTTCATACTCCAGTGCTATATTATCTAGTCCTTGTTAAAAAGTAATTTACCAACATCATGACATTTTCTGCCACCTCTGCCCTTACTCTGATAGTGAAGATAAGAATGTCTACATCCTCCAATTATTATCTTCATTCGAACACAAAAGCCAATTCCTCCTTTCACATGTTATTTTCTAGGACCCCATCCATACACTTCTACCTGTTTCCCAAGCACCCCATCCCCACCCAGACATTTATAATCTATTAAATCCCTGTATCCACCATAACCTTGACATCTGTGCCGTCCGTTGGCATAAACTCCTCATAGATGTATGACCCTGTCTTTCGGACGCTGCTTTCAGGAGAGTAGACGCTGCTTCGGCTGCCAATCTTCAGGAGGAAAAGGAAGAAAAGAATGTTGCCTCAACTATCTATCCTGTCCCCAAATTCTCCAGGATCCTTCCCCATAAGTTCATCCTTGTCCTTCTACCTCTCTGACTCCCCAGGTATTCAAATGTCTCCCCCACCTTACGGAAGAGGCGCTGGCTTCCTCCTCCAGCTGAGCTGGGGTAATAGATGTAAACATTGTGATCCTCTGCACTCACTGGTTTCTCCACAAAGGGCTTGGGAAAGACAGCTCCATTGACCTCTACCTGGTCTTCACCTTCTATTAGATTGCACTCTGAAAGGTGAATGTGTGGTCATTTGCAGGCCTAAGGTTGCAGAATATTTCCAACTCCTATTTCCCTGGGATTTATTCTTCATAACCCTCAAAATTTTATGACTATATGTTAGTAATAGATGTTGTACTGTCTATATATGGTATATAAACAGGTAACATCTATATCTATAGGTAATAATCTATATCTACAGGTCCCAGGCGCTATCCAAAGACCCACCATGGCTCTAACTCTATCCATTATCCAATAACCAAAGCCCCACCTACACAGGTACTATACAGGAAACACTGAGAGTATAGAGAACTAGGCTAAGTCATCAAAAGTGAGGAAGGGGAGCACTGGGCAAGGCCAGGTAACTCACCTTCAGGCCGGGCTGGGTCACGATTGAGCACAGCATACCGAGGCAGATCAATACCTTCCTCCTGCAGGATCCGGTACACTTCCCTCCTGTCACCCCCAAATAAATTAGCTGGGAAAGGCAGGGGCACAGTGACTGAAGGGAGAGCTGGGGATTTTATTAGCACAGGGATTAAAAGACAGCAGGGCACAGAACTCATAGGGTATGGTATGAAAATTAGGCATGTTCGACTCTGCCCCTCCCAGAGTGGGTTCTCTACATGGGCATGATCTTGGCTACCCATCCCACTGGTCAAAACCAGAAAACCATACCTATCTTGGATGTAATACTGCATGGCCAAATCGTTGATAAGAAAGGGGTTTCGAAGCTTGGAGTAAGCAACAGCTTTGTCCAGAGGAAAGCCTGGGATGGAAGAAGGACATAAAGAGACCAAAGAAAGAGAATGAAAGAGAGTGAGAAAACAGCAGAGCAATAAAGAGACATATTAAAGCTATTAGTTGCCATTGAGCTCCTCTACCCATCCAACCCAACACTTATCCTCTTGAACCCCTTCCCGGGTGTAGGATATTCACCAGGAAAAAGTAAAACAGAAATTATTTTTAGGGTTCTTCCAGAAACCGATTCTGTTAGAGAACCTAAAAGTCTTAGAGTTGTCCTTAGAGTTGTCCTGAAAACAATGATTTTCAACTGCTGTGCTGGCATACCATGTGAGAATCCTAGGAGTGCCATGAAATTTTTTAAAGATCATTAATTATTTTTGAAAGAAGTTCAAAGCACAGTACGTATATTCTTTTTTTTTTTTTTTTACTTTTTTTCTTTTTGATCAATATAATTTAAGTGTGTTGTGAGATACAAAATGTTGAAAAACACTGGGTTAGAACATGGGCTTTAAACTACCCGCAGCAACCCCTCCAAGATATAGGGAAAGTAAACCCCTTTGTATTTTTCTCTAGGGTGTCAGGAGGAGTTGAAGGCCTCTTTACTAAGGAAATAACACAGTAAGAATCTCATTTCCCAATCCAGCATGCCCACCACCATTCCTTCCCGTTTTACTTCTCAGAAGACCCCAACCTTTGGAGTGGAACGAGATGAGGCAGTGGCAGGATGGCCAGTTCTCTACAGGTTCATTAAGGATCACATCTTCTCCCAGGATGATAACAGTCAGGTAGTCAAATCTGCAGAGTCTCTCCAGGATTTGCGTCATTGGCTTGGACTTGGATTTCTTGGTCATGGCACAAATGCCAACAATGATCTGAGGTTCCAGAGGCTACAGAGAGGAATTGCTATCAGAAACGCAGGAACTTCCCAGCTATATCACCCCACCAGAGAACACTGTCTTATCTTCTCAGGGCATGGAGTTTCTTTCCAGGACTTTGGACCTATAGGGTAAAGATTGATTCCTAACTTCAGTCTCAAAGAACGGCAATCTAACCAATCTCTACTGCCCCTCCCCTAAACAAAGGTAGAGCCTGTTTATGACAGGGAACCTACACATTTTGAAAGGACAGAGAGGTGGCTCCATGCAATGGAATCTCAACTCTCTAAGATAGGTGCCCCAACACCAAGTTACATCATTTTCTTGCATCTTACCACTTCATCCTCCTCATCCTCAAGGAGCTCACTGTCACTCTCTTCTGTCCTCATGCCTATTCCACGGGTGCCCAGCCCCTCATCTCCAGCTCCAAGGAAGAAGTGAGCCGTGGCACTCTCGCCCTCACTGGCCGTCAATGACCACATCCCCGCCGGAGCACCCACTCATCCCGCTCTGCAGAGGAGAGTACACCATCAGTTCAGAATCCAAGCCCCCTGGGCAGTGGGTGGGAATGGGGGATGGGAGTGAAAAAATAAGAGGGAACTATAAAGGCACTAGGGGAAACAGGAAACAAAGCTATAGCAAGATGACTCAATAAGAAAGGAGGCATATGGGCTATGACTTGAAATAACTGAAAGAGACATAAGAGAAAAGCAAGGTCTGTCCCTCCCTCCCAGCTCATGCCACCTCAACCAAAAAATTGGTAAGAACAGGAAATTAACACTTACAGTGCTGGCATGCCCCTGATTCTGTCAGCAGAAAACAATGTTAACTCCAGGCAGCAAATGGAAAAGTCAGTTATTCAAGGAAGGCTACTGTTGATTCCTACCAGAAAAGAATGTTAGAGTGATATTTCAAACTTAGGATTCATTTCACAATTTTCCTATCCCTTCTCTGCCTCCCCACAGCAGTGCCGAACTCAAGGATTTAATTCAAGGGCAGAGGAATTAGAGAGCTCAACTGCCTTTGCCTTTAAACCCAATCTTCATTCCTACTAAGGATTAACTCAAAAAATATTTATTGAAGACACCCTACATTCTAAGCATTAATCAGAATATTAATACCCCGCACCCCAAAACCCATGCTCCCTTTCTCTCCTTCATCTACCCTACCTGAAAAAACAGTTGCTCAACTCCAGAAAATCTGTTCGAGGAAAGGGGTCTAGTGCTGGTTGGGAGGTTGAAGATTTAGGCATCTATACAATAGTCTCCAACTCATTCCCAAACTGAAATCTCAATGTTCTCTCTACTGTCCCCTAGTACTACAGAACCAGGGCTAGTCTAGGCCGAGGGCCCTCACACCCTTGAGACCACAGTAAAAAGCCACAGTGAAAAAAAAAATGCCTAAAAAGGTATCAGTAAGAATATCTTAAGACTTTAACATAAGTCAGAACCACTTAGCAGTCCCACTTCCACATACATACAACTAGAGTAGCACTTCTCAATCAGTTGTGATTTTGCTGCACAGGGAGGGACATATGGTAAGAGACATTTTTGGTTGCCATAACTGGAAAGATTCTATTGGTATCTGATGAGTAGAAGCCAGAGATGCTGCTAAACATTCTAAAATGCAAAAGATATCCCCCCTGCACAAGGAATTATACAGCCTGAAATGTCAGAAGTACTAGGGGGAAAAACCCTGCTGTAAAGAAACTCTCCTATGTAAGACTTGTGCAAGAATGTTAACGCTCTTTATCTTACTGTTGGTAATGGGAAAAACTGAAAACAACTCAGGTGTCAAAAGCAGAAGCATGGATAGATAGTGTAGGATATAGAAATGTTAGACTAATAGCAATTTAAAAAGTGAATCCATGGTGCAGCGCCTATAGCACAGGGCTTACAGCACCAGCCAGCCACATACACCGAGGCTGGCAGGTTTGAACCCAGCCCGAGCCAGCTAAGCAACAATGAAAACTGCAACAGAAAAATAGCCAGGTGTTGTGGCAGGCACCTGTAATCCCAGCTACTTGGGAGGCTGAGGCAAGAGAATCATTTAAGTCCAAGAGTTGGAAGTTGCTGTGAGCTGTGATGCTACAGTACTCTATTGAGGGCAACATAATGACACTCTGTCTTAAAAAAAAAAAAGAGGTCGGCACCTGTAGCTCAGCGGCTAGGGCACCAGCCATATACACCAGATCTGGCAGGTTTGAACCTGGCCCGGGCCTGCCAAACAACAATGACAACTAAATAAAAAAATAGCCAGGCAGAATGGCAGGTGCCTGTAGTCCCAGCTAATTGGGAGGCTGAGGCAAGAGAATGCTTAAACCCAAGAGTTGGTGGTTGCTGTGACCTGTGATGCCAGAGCACTCCACTGAGGGCCACATAATGAGACACTGTCTCAAAAAAAAAAAAAAAAAAAAGAATCCAAGCTATACTTAACAAACAGTTTTCAAATGCAGCCTGCAGAAATATACATGCAGGGTGGCACCTGTGGCTCAAGGAGTAGGGCGCTGACCCCATATACTGAAGGTGGCAGGTTCAAGCCCAGCCTCAGCCAAAATTGCAAAAAAAGAAAAAAAAAAAAGACATATACATGCAGTACAACTCCATTTGTAGAAATTTAAAAATTACATACTGTTTATGACTGCATATGTAATTAGCAGAAGTATAAAACCATGGACTGGAAAGAAAGACATCAAATTCATCAGAGAGGTTACCTTTAAGGAGAAGGGAGAATGAAACTGAGAAAGACTCAAATGGTACTTCACAATCTTTTTTTTTTTTTGAGACAGAGCCTCAAGCTGTCCCCCTGGGTAGAGTGCCGTGGCATCATGCTCACAGCAACCTCCAACTCCTGGGCTCAAGCGAGTCTCTTGCCTCCGCCTCCCAAGTAGCTGGGACCACAGGCGCCCGCCACAACGCCTGGCTATTTTTTGGTTGCAGCCGTCATTGTTGTTTGGCGAGTCCAGGCTGGGGATTCGAACCCGCCACCTTAGGTGTACGTGGCTGGCGCCTTAGCCGGTTGAGCTATAGGCGCCGAGCCTACTTCACAATCTTATCTATAATGTTTATTTCAGTTTTTAAAAAGACATGAAGCAAATATATAAAAGGTTAACATTTGTTACTAGAGAATCATAAGGATATGAGCATTGTTATTTTCCCAAAATAAAACTGAGTCACATATCAACAATTTTCTATGATCACCAAAAGTTTTCACAAATACCGACTCTAATGGAAGCCACAAATTCCTTAAGTAAATAAATTTAGTCTTATAGATTTTTCAAATAGTCTTCAATAATTATTTTCTTTAATTTTATTTTACTTTTTTAGTGACAGGGTCTTGCTCTGTTGCCAGGCTGAATGCAGAGGCACAACCATAGCTCACTGCAGCCTAAAACTCCTAGGTTCAAGTGATCCTCCCGGTTCAGCCTTCTAAGTAGTTAGGACTACAGTCACACACCACCACAGCTGGCTACTTCTAAAATTTTTTTTGTAGAGACACGGTCTCACTATGTTGACTGTGCTGGTCTCAGACTCCTGGCTTCAATCAATCCTCTTGCTTCAGCCTCACAAAGTGCTGGGATTACAGGCATTAGCCATTGCTCTTGGCTTCTATTTTTATTTTAAATTCTTCCATTACAACTGGGGTTTGCAGCTTTGACTAGAAAGTTATAGCTGATCTTTATATAGACCTTGACCTTTTCAGCCTTCATCATCTGCTGTTTCTATTGTTCAAACACTACAAGAGGCACAACATTCTCTTTAGACTTAATATTTTCAGTGTGCACTGCCGGTCTCATACATACACTCTCCCTCTTGACTAATAGGCTATTTCTTTGAATTCCTTTTCAGTGACCTGACCCAATTTCCATGATTTACTGTATTCCCAAGGGCCCTGTATAGTTCAAGCAATTAAAATTTTGTCACACTCTTTATCCAGTCTCTGAAGCAGGGACTTTCTCTCATGTGTAAGATGCCCAACCCTTTACCCCTGCTTCCACTAAGTCCTTCCTGGGTTTCTACTGAATGTGAAGTCATATTCTTGAAATTCTATTACAACTCTGTAATGGGGAATAGCAAGTAACAGAATGGGGAAGAGCCTGTTTACAAATAACAGGACTGGAGAGAAATGAAGGGTCTAAATTCATAGTTAACAAAGCAAAAATAGAAGTCTGACAGAAATAGCTGTGCAATAAGCCAGGATTTATTTAGATGTACCTCTGAGAGAAGCTGGGATTTAATTTGGTGTTCTCACAGCCATGTCCCGGTTTTATATGCTCTTCTTCCCTTGCCCCTTTCCCCAAAACTCTGTTGTGAAAGAAAAGAAAACTTCAGACTCTACACTGGGCTAAAGGGCAGACTTTCTTTGATGTGAATCAATATGAAAGGAAAAAAGGAATGAAGGAAGAAGAGGGTAAGTAAGGCAAAGAGGGAAGGGCAGGCAGGCAATCTTCTCAGAACATCTATTATATGTTAAATCAGATCTGGAGAAAGGGTAGAAGGAAGGGTAAACCTTGTAACTTCTTTACCCTCTTAGGACTTAAAACTGCTGGCATAGTCCTCTAATGTCCTAAATCACTATGCACTTGATGGCAGGCTCCACCGGTAGTGAAGGGGAAATAACAATAAAAATTCCAGGCAGGAACACATCCAACACAGAAAAACTCAGGCCACCAGCACTATTTCCTTTCCAGCTTCAACAGTGGACCCATGCCATCCTTCTTAAGGCAATTTCTAATCTTTCACACATATTCCTTACTTCTGACATTGATCAACTATGCTCATGCCATGTTCTCAGTGTCAACTTATTCTGCCTTCTTTCCTCAAATGGCTATGACTCTTCATTTACTCCCTTAATCACTCCCAACACTGACTGCTGCCCTCCATCCCAAATCACTGGTCAACTAATTCAATTAATCAAAGTAATTCTCCCACTCACTGTCCAGTGTAGTTATAATTCATACTGGGCAGCAATTCTCTAAACAGTCTGCCAAACCCTCAGAGCAGTCACCGCCCTTGGTAACTCCTTTACCTTCAATCACCCCCCACAATGACTGCCTGTGATCTAGTCCTTCCTCACACTACCACCTTCTCTCGAAGCTCACCTCTCTCCGCAACAACCCACTCCTCAAGTTGACCTTCCAGTCCCACCCCTCTTTGCGCAGATCCCCTCCAACCTGATCCTCTCCGCTGCAGACTCGACTCCCTCCAACCTCATGCAGGACCCCCTCTTCCTCACGCAGACCCTCGCACACCCATCTCTTCTCTTGCCGACCCCCTCCTCTGCCCTCGCCTCGCACAGATCCGGATCACGAATACCTCCCTCCCATCGCGACTCCACTAGCCTTTGCCCGCCCCCGCCTTCCCGGTGTCACTCTCCCTATGCTGACATTGAGGCCTCTCCGCTGGGCCTCTTTCCGAAGCTGCCCCCACCCGGGACTAACCACGGCCCTCAGTACCCACAGAGCCCACTCGACCCAGCCCACCCCCTCGGATACCGCCCCCAGCCCCCAGCCACTCCCCCACTGCCCCCAGCCCTCACTCACCCGCCTCCCTCCGCTCGCGCAGCCGAACCTGCCGGCAGCGACACCTGACGGCGGCCCAATCAAAGCGCGACTTCTTTGCGGTGCCACCAATCAGCGGAGGGCGCGCACCAGCAGCAGTCAGGTTGCGTTGGCCGGCGCTTCTGAGCGGAGGAGGGTGGCCTCTAGTGGCTCTAGGGGGCATGCCACCTGATGCGCCCTACGGTCTCTACAGTCCAGGTGTTTGATTCAGAAATGTTCCAGTGAGACCAACGCGGGGGGGTGGGGGCAGAGGCGGAGTTTGTGCCATTGCACCTCTTCCATTTGTTTCAAAAGACAAAACAGGCTATGATATGCCTAGAGATCCAATTAATGCAAGTTGACAAGGTTAACGGTGTAAACAGGAGTCATAGGGAGACTGGAGAGAAAGACAAAGAGAAGCAGATAAGAATGTTAAGGGACAGAACAGAGATTTATTTATGAAGGATGCAAGAGGATGGACGTGGAAGACTAGACAAGTTGATTCCTATATCCATGCCCAGCTTTTTTTCTATCCTCCAGGCTTAGAACCAAACAAAACTGGGTTTGAATCCTGGTCTTACCTTTAATAACTGTACAGGCTTGGGCAAGCTATTTGACTTCTCTGGGCCTCCATTTTTCTTATCTGTAAGAGAAATTTTTTTTTTATTTTTTGAGACAGTCTCACAATGTTGCCCTCGGTAGAGTGCCATGGCATCATAGCTCATAGCAACCTCAAACTCTTGGGCTTCAGCAATTCTCTTGCCTTAGCCTCCCAAGTAGATGGGACTACAAGCGCGCGCAACAACACCTGGCTACTTTTCTGTTGCAGTTGTCATTGTTGCTTAGCAGGCCACACTGGATTCGAACCCTCCAGCCTCGTGTATGTGGCCGGCGCCGTAACCACTGTACTATGAGCGGCGAGCCCTGTAAGGGGAGGGATTAAGCCTAATTTATAGGTACTGATTATGTGAAAGTATTTTCTGTTTGTATCATTCTTAATATTATTCTTGCATCTTCATTTTGGTTTCTCTGGCTCAAAATAGCTCCAAGGTCCCTGCTTCTTCTCTTCAACATTAGGCATCTTGCCACTTTACCAGTCAAGTGCCTCATTGTATGGACTCCCAAGATCTGTTGAATGGAGATAGCAATGATTCTAAGGACTGGCTCTAAGAAGAATACATGCCTTCCTACTTCATGTTCAGGCTCATACCTCCTCCACCACTCCAACCCTTCGAGTTATTACAGAATCTTCCAGGTATTTAACGTCTCTTGCCACCCCTCTAAAAATGTATACTCTATCCCTAGTTATCCACTGGAACAATCCAATTCAAGTTAGTGAAATAACATAAAAGTTCCTTATAAGTCTAAATTGCTTTTAAAATATTAAATATTGACAATAATAAACACCAAATCAATTAAATACTCATATTACTTTCTATATGATATAGGATAATTTGTAATGAGTATTTACATATTATGGACCTGTCTGAGGCTCACAAGAGATAAGAAAAGTACACAAATACGTATGATTTTTCAGTGTAGTTATTTATTTTTTTTTTTGAGACAGAGCCTTAAGCTATCCCCCTGGGTAGAGTGCCATGGCATCACGCTCACAGCAACCTCTAACTCCTGGGCTCAAGCGAGTCTCCTGACTCAGCCTCCCAAGTAGCTGGGACTACAGGCGCCCGCCACAATGCCTGGCCATTTTTTGGTTGCAGCCATCATTGTTGTTTGGCGGCCCGGGCTGGGGATTCGAACCCGCCACCTTAGGTGTATGTGGCTGGCGCCTTAGCCGCTTGAGCCACAGGCGCCGAGCCTCAGTGTAGTTATAATTCATACTGGGCAGCAATTCTCTAAACAGTAATTTCTTTTTTTTTTCTAAACAGTAATTTCTTTTTTTTTTCTAAACAGTAATTTCTCTAACTCCTCTAGCTGTCTTATTTCTCCTCCTATGATTCTCTCTTCCCACCCCCATCTCCTTAATCTTAGTAACCACCCTCTCAATCAAATAACAACCCTGCTGCTCTGGAAGATTATCTCCCTTCTTTATCTAAACATACACCATTCCAAGAAATTACATTTACTTACTCATAGCTATTCCTTAACCTAGGTAAAGAGCCTCCACAACACAGGTTAACATTTTCTGTCTGTCCAAGAGTGACCACACTACAACTGCATAATTCTGCTGTCTGCTGTCTTACCAGGAGGAGTTAAGTAATGGACTCAAAAGAGAGGCGAATGCTTCTAAGGATACCCACAAATGAGGAAGGTAGGAAAAAAGATGCAAGGGAAGCCTGAGGGGAATGAAGGGAATGAGAGTTATATAGGGTGGGGTGGGGAGTCTCATTAGTGGTGCCAGAGGACAATGTGGAGGGAATGGCTCTCTCCCCAGTGTGGTCTCTTAAGATTCGTGCATGTATCTTACTGTCTTGTAGGTGCATCAAGATAGTTAGAGAAGAGACTAATAACCACCATGCCTACTCCATCTTAATTGGCCCTCCATACAGAAGCCTCACATCCCTGTTTCAACTCCAGCATTCATTCTCTTTCCTGCCAGAACAAAAGTCAGATCATACCTAGAACCGTGGAAACATGATCCTCTCAAATCTGAATATGCACTTTATGAGGAGAGGAGGAGAGGGGACCAGGAGGAATCCAAAGATACCCTGATGACCTTATGCTCTAGCACACCACTGGCCTTTACCTGCTGGGTTAAACCCATGTGGTGCCTGGAAACCTGTGCCTGCCTGTTCCATTCCCACACCCAGTCATCTCACCACACCCTTCACCTCACCTCCAGCCCAGGAACTAGGAGCTACAGAGAGGGAAGAGGAGGGAGATCAGGAAGAGGAAACTAATAATTCCCTGCCCAACCCCAGACCCACGCCCAGTGCAACCAACAAGTAGGCAAGCTTGTGAGGGGACTACTCAGAGGGAGTCCTGTGAGCAGCAAAAAGGTCTTAGCCTGGAAAAGACGAAAAGACGAAGAGAAGTAAGATCAAAGGTGAAGTAGGGGATGGAGTGGAGAGTGGGAGAGGGAAAAAGTGGGGGGCGGGTATGAAAATCGAGGCAAGAAATAGCAGGGCTTCAGACTGGGGGCAGAGTGGGGGTGGGAGACACACCTAGCTGAAGTAAGTGTTAATATTGCTCTGATCTTCTCAGGGAATTCTTTTCAACCTTGTAAAGAAGAGCACAGGTGTGAGAAGGAGGCGCCTTGGTCCTCTTCCTGATTCTAAGGAAAAGGTGACCTTGAACCAGCGGGTGTCTATCCCGGTGTCTGCCTCTAACCCTGAGCTTCCTCTGTCTTCCTCTGGTATCTGTTTATTCTGCGGTTTCCCCGCAGCAGCCTCCCCTGGGGAGATGGAGAGGTTGTTGGGGCAGGCCCAAAGCAGAGAAGAGGTTGGGCAATGTCACCCTTTTACACCCAGAGTAGACGGATCGGGTTTCCAAGTTAAACGTAGGGAGCTTGGGGGAAGGGTGCTGGGGGCTCGCCAGTCCCCGCGGGTGCTGTCCTTTACTTGGTGCTGAAATCCGATGAGCGGCCTCATCCCAGGTGGGCCTACATCCTTGGCCTTAGGGGTGCGAATCTCAGGTCCTGCTAATTACCTGGCCTGTGCTGCCCACCCCCGCACGCTCATACCTAGCGCTGTGGCAGGCGGAAGGCGGGGCATGTGTGAGCCCCACCCCTGGAGACTGCGGCTCGGGCCTCCCTCTTCTCCGCCAGCCCGCCCGCCTGCCACTAGCTCATTGCGCTGGTCCTGCGGTCTGGTTGGTACTGGATCCCACTCTGGCTCCAGCCTCCACACCGACCCTCGTTTCAGGTTCAGCCTCGGACCCGCTCCGGCCCTCAGTCTGTTGCGTTACAGCCTCCCTTCCGATTCTTGTCTTGCGCCAGCTCCTGCTCTGGGATCCCTTAGCCGGACCCCCAAGCGATGGCTGGTCCCTTCTCCCGTCTGTCTGCACGCCCAGGACTCAGGCTCCTGGCTTTGGCCGGAGCTGGGTCTCTAGCCGCTGGTTTTCTGCTCCGCCCGGAACCTGTACGAGCCGCTAGTGAACGACGGAGGCTGTATCCCCCGAGGTATCGGTGCCTGAGGCGCGGGGTGCAAAGGGGGCACGGGGTGGGAACGAAGGTGAAGGTAGAGAAGAGAACCCGGGCCACAGAGAAGAGCTATAAGCATGAAGGCCCTGGAGCAGAGGAGCTGTACAATTTGGAAACCTCAGTGGGGTTGGGGGTGGGGCAAAACCATAAAGCAAGAGCATTCCTGGGGACCTGTCAAGACCAGCTTCAGCCCTGCAAGTTCTAGCTATACCGCTGCCCAAATCCCTAATTGTAAGGCTAGGGACTAGCCTTTTTGCTCTCCTCTGTCTCCTTTACCTGCTGTTCTTCTCTGTTTCCTGAATTCCCCTCCTTAGTCTTTCCCCTCCTCCATCCCTAATGTGTTCATGGGAGGAAAGAACTGAGCAGGTCTGGGGGAACTGAGCCAGCCAGCCAGAGGCAGCTAGAACTGTTGGCAAAGAATAGACCCTGAAAGTCCCTAAAGAGATTACCAAGGCTTAGCCTCCTTCTAATTCCCCCTCCTCCCATGGGGCAAAGCCAGACATGGCTAACTGGACAGCTCCCAGCTGACCACACTGTGCCTAGGCCCCGGCCCTCCCTCTATGGTTACTGAGTACCCCTTCCCAGCGCTGAGTACCCAGACCTCCGAAAGCACAACAACTGCATGGCCAGTCACCTGACCCCAGCAGTCTATGCACGGCTCTGCGACAAGACCACACCCACTGGTTGGACTCTAGATCAGTGTATCCAGACTGGCGTGGACAACCCTGGCCACCCCTTCATCAAGACTGTGGGCATGGTGGCTGGAGATGAGGAGACCTATGAGGTATGGGACCCTCAGAGTCTCCCTGGTGATACACCTCATCTTCTCAGGGATCCCAGCTTCTTCCCCTTAAAGACCCCTCACTTTCCCTCAAGACTCTGAGCCATCTATACTCAAGTTTTCTGACATAGTGAAATCAGTTCACAATTGAAGTCTGAGAAAGGATTCCCTCCTCTTAACCATTTCTCCCTCTTAAATCCCCCTCAGGTATTTGCTGACCTTTTTGATCCAGTGATCCAAGAACGACACAATGGATATGATCCCCGGATAATGAAGCACACCACTGATCTGGATGCTAGTAAGGTGGGTCAAATATTCCACTTCTGATTTGCATTGCCTGTGTACAGCATTCCATCTCCAGTCCCGTCACCTTTATTTATTTCCTGATTCATGGTCATTATACTGCTGAGCTTTTAATCTTAATGTTGAGAAAGAATCAAATCTTAAGGAACAGCATATATGGAGATGAGAATGACCATGCCCCAAGGTGGGCATTTTGGGGAAGGATACACAATGCCTCCTTTAATTGGTGTGCTTGACTAAAGGGCCTCTCCCTCCAAAGCATACAAGAGGAATACCTAAAGAACCCTCTAAATCTAAGTTCTCTCATTCCCTGAAAGGTCCCAAGTTCCCACCCACTTATGTTTCTGTGTCTTCCATTCATTTCTCTTGTCCCCCAGATCCGTTCTGGCTACTTTGATGAGAGGTATGTATTGTCATCAAGAGTCAGAACTGGTCGAAGTATCCGAGGACTCAGTCTGCCTCCAGCCTGCACTCGGGCAGAGCGAAGAGAGGTGGAACGTGTTGTGGTGGATGCACTGAGTGGCCTGAAGGGTGATCTGGCTGGACGTTACTACAGGCTTAGTGAGATGACAGAGGCCGAGCAGCAGCAGCTTATTGACGTGAGGGCTTTTGAGAGGGAGCTGGATGGGAGGAATAGATGGGAGGCTGGGCCAGATGAGATACATGGGCTCTGAGACGCTGGGGGCTACCATAAGGATTCTTAACGGAAGTGCCTTCACTCTCCTCAGGACCACTTTCTATTTGATAAGCCTGTGTCCCCTTTGCTGACTGCAGCAGGAATGGCTCGAGACTGGCCAGATGCCCGTGGAATCTGGTACAGAGCTACTCCTTACCTCTTTTGTCCTCATGCCCCCATAAATGCTTTTTTTCTCTATCTCTCCCAATTCTTGCCTTGCCTCTTGAGCTCTGTCCCACCCTCTCTCCTCCCCTCAGGCACAACAATGAGAAGAGCTTCTTGATCTGGGTGAATGAAGAGGATCATACCAGGGTCATCTCCATGGAGAAGGGTGGCAACATGAAGAGAGTGTTTGAAAGATTCTGCCGAGGCCTTAAAGAGGTTGGAGAAGAGTGTATAGAGGAACTAGGTAGCAGGACACAAGGAAAACTAGAGGGTAGCATAGGAAGATTGACACATAGCTTATCAACCAACTCAGGACTCTGCTGATAGTAAAGAGTCACCATTAATCAGTCTAGGAAAAACCAAGACTGTCCCAGAAAACCAGGACATAAAATCACCCTAAGGATAGGAAGAGAGAAAGAATCTCAGGAACCTAAGGAGTTAAATGGGGGCAGTTGCCAGATAATGCAAAGCAGGAATAACTGAGATGGCAGGTCAGTGCCTGAAGTGTGTGGTATGGGATGGTGGGGTGGGCAGATAAGAAAAATGCTTCAACCTACATTGAGGTAGGGGATGACAGACTGGTGTGTTGGTGATTCTAATGTAACCACTTAGTTCTCAGCCAGGGTAAGCCTGACTCTGGATTCTATCATTCTGGTTAAAGTATCATGTCTAGGCTTTAAGCTGAGAGTGGGAGGAAGACTGGAGAAGACATAGAATGGCTCAAGTTCCAGAATACATGGCTCTAGATGAGGGGTTGAACTGAATCCTCAGTCCTTTGTGGATTGGGTCTCCATATTTAATTCCACATGAGAAATCCCCGTGAACCCAATTCTTACTGTATGTTCTCATATATACAGTTCTATTTTGGACTCGCAAGGAAAGAGAGCTCCTCTTTTAGATTCTCACTGGGAAGTATCTACATTTTTGAGCGAGTAATAGATAACATATTCTGACTATGAGTGGGTAGGGAAGTACTGTTTAAATCATATACCTCAGTTTTCTCATCTGGAAACCTAGGATAATGAGATTTCCTATATGTTAGGTTGTTGTGGGGACTAAGTGAAATAATGCAGGTCAAACACGTGGTCCACAGCAGGTGCTCAGTGAGTGTTAAAGTGTTAGCTTCATTATTATTATTCTGGATGGAAGAGGTTTCCCCTTGTTCAGTGTGTAAGATATGCCCCCATGCCGTGTTTCTTTCTGAACCATAAGCAGGGTCCCTTTACTCAGGGTAGTGGTCTCTGTGTCCCATCAGTCTTATGGACCCCCCCATCTTCAATGCTAATAGTCATCTTCATGATTAGGATAGTTAAGTGAAGCAAAAATACTGTTCCCATGCCCCCACTCTCTCTCACACACACATACCTATGAATCTGGCTTTTCTGCTCTGTTTTGACCTTTTTCTCTGCTTTCTCACATGTGCCCCTTTTATGACTAATATAAAGCTGTCTTGCCTCTTCCTGTAACAAATCTTGTACCCTCATTTTCTGTCTGAAAAGACCCTTCCAAGCTCTAGACTCGTTAGCAGGGCAGAGAGAATCAATGCATTCAGAATTCACTGAATAATCAATCCTTTCTCAGTTCAGTTTACCACCTCTATTCATATTTCTAGATCACCCTTAATGTATCACTCCCTCAAGTTTCTTTGCGTCCACACACAAGATATTTTCTACAATCTTACCATTATGTACATCATAATTTTACAACATACATGTGTGATAATGTGTTAATGAATAATATCATTCATTCACACCCAAGTTTCTGTTCTAGACATATTTCTAGGGTTCCTATGAGTCTAGCTAAGGGAGGATCTACATATTCCTGATTTTTCACTAACAGAACCTTTGTGGACTCAGGTGGAGCGGCTAATCCAAGAGCGTGGCTGGGAGTTCATGTGGAATGAGCGTTTGGGATACATCTTGACCTGTCCATCTAACCTGGGCACTGGACTTCGGGCAGGAGTGCACATCAAACTGCCCCTGCTAAGCAAAGTAAAGAAGTTATGGGATTAGAGAGGGTGTGAATGAGAAAGGGGAGTGTGGATGGGGAGAGAGTGGGACCTTTGGAACAGGATCAAAGATGTGGCTAAAAGGTCAGAGCCAGGCATACTGGCTCACACATGTAATCCCAGCTACTTGGGAGGCCAAGGTGGGAGGATTGCTTGAGGCTAGAAGTTTTAGAACAGCCTGGGCAACATAGTGAGACTCCTGTCTCTAAAAAAAGTAAATAGGCTTAGCACCTGTAGCTCAGTGGTTAGGGAGCTGGCCACATACACCAGGGCTGGCAGGTTCAAACCCAGCTGGGCCTGCTAAAAAACAACAACTACAACAAAAAAATAGCCAGGCATTGTGGCAGATGCCTATAGTCCCAGCTACTTGGGATACTTGGGAGGCTGAGGCAAGAGAATCACTTAAGCCCAAGAGTTAGAGGTTACTGTGATACCATGGCACTCTACTGAGGGTGACATAGTGAGATTCTGTCACAAAAAAATTTTTTTTAATTTTAAAAAGTAAATAAAAAATAAAGGGTGAGAAGACAGAGCTTTGAACAGGTTCAGGGTTCTTTCCGGTAATACTGGACTCTGCCTCTGTTGGCCCTGTCTCCAATCCCTATCTCTCCTCTAGGATAGCCGCTTCCCAAAGATCCTGGAGAATCTAAGACTACAAAAGCGTGGCACTGGAGGAGTGGACACTGCTGCCACTGGCAGTGTCTTTGACATCTCTAATTTGGACCGACTGGGCAAGTCAGAGGTGAGATCCTAAGGGATTAGTGTGAGGAGAGGTGTAGGTCTGTAGGGGTTGATATGTGATGCTGAATGAGCCTCAGGAATATAATTTGAAATAAAATGCAGGTTGAGTTGGGAGACAATTGGAAATGAGTTCCCAAAACAGTCAAGTCAGTCAGTGCTAAAGAAAGAAAGTCAGATTGTGGGAAACAGAGATCAAGGATTAGTATCCTTCAGGTGGAGCTGGTACAACTGGTCATCGATGGAGTAAACTATTTGATTGACTGTGAACGGCGTCTGGAGAGAGGCCAGGATATACGCATCCCTGCACCTCTCACCCACAGCAAGCATTAAGTCCCCATCACCAGCAGATGACTCAACAGCCCCAGCACTTCTGCCCATTCTAATGGTGGCCCTTTCTACTTGTCCTGGACATGCCCCACTCCACCCCCCTGCCTCCATCTTAGTAAAGCCTCCTTGCTATGCTCCAGCTGTCTGTGTTATTTTTAATGGTGGGGATGAGGAGGGAGCAGCCTCCAGGAAATGAAAAGAGGCAGTAGGGTATTTATGATGGAAAGACACTCCGGATAAGGCATGCCAGGAACACTGATTCTCAGGTGGGTGGAAAGCATTAGCATTTTACCCATACTTCTCATCAACCTCCTGAGAATAATTAGGATGCATTTCTGTTTGCACTTTATTCACTATGATTTAATGACTTAACAATATCCCTCAACTGTACAGACAGGCTGATAGCAGGTGGACAAGGAAGCTAATGGTCAGTGCCAGATCCCAGGAAGGTTGTGACAAGTCCTGGAGACCCGAAGCTGTGCTTCGACCTAAAATGAGACAGGGAATGAGATAATATCACAACTCTGCTCCTAAGAAGCATTGATACTTGGAAAGTAGCTCTCTGCCTGTCAACCCCTTCACTCCAGGAACCTCCCTGGGTGGGTTCTAAAAACCAGACAGTACCAAGTTAGGGGTCAGGTTGTGGGTCAGAAGATGGAGGGTCAAGCTGTGTAGTTGGAAACTCACCCTGCTGTTCTGGGCTCTCCTTCCCCTCATGCTGGGCCCATGCAACTGCTCGTCGCTGCTCAGGACTCAGAAAGGCCATTTGCTCAGGAGTGACAGCCACAGCCTGAACACTGGTGAGACTGGATAGTTGGGTGGGACTGAACACCACCTGGGGGCAGGGACAGGAATCAATGCATCTCTGTAGTTCCTGTTGGGCCCTGGCTCCTCTTGTGTTCACTTTAGACCCCAGTCCATCATTACTTACAGCAAATTTAGGAGGAGGGATGACAGAAATGGCAAGAGGAGTAAGGCCCTGGATCTGTCTCCACAGCAGTGCTGAAAGAGCCAGGTCTGGGATCCCAGCTGTTTAAACAATGGGATGGGCGTCTAAACACGGTCTTAGACTGACTTGCTTCTCTTCAAACCTATAGAGCTTCTCCACTACTCCCAAAGTATGCTACCATAGACTCTCCCCAGCACATTTCCAGCCCCTTCCCAAAACTTCCGTGATCTCTGCCTTAATAATCCCAGGGCAGGCCAGGCACTGTGACTCACATCTATAATCCTAGCACTCTGGGAGGCCAAGGTGGGTGGATTGCTCAAGCTTGGGAGCTCAAGACCAGCCTTAGCAAGAGTGAGACCCTGTCTCTACTAAAAATAGAAAAATCAGCCAGGTATGGCAGCTCACATCTGTAGTTCCAGCTACTTGAGAGGCTGAGGACAGAGGATTGCTTGAGGTTGCTGTGAGCTATGACACCATGGCACTCTAGCCTGGAGCAATAAAGTGAGACTCTGTCTCCAAAAAAAAAAAAGAAAGAAAGAAAATCCCAGGGCAACCCTCCACACAGTATTTGAAAACCAAACCCTGGCAACTGCACCAACAGTGGCCCAGCCTTTCTACCTGCTATTGTGCCAATTTCAGTGAAGATCTCAGGCCCCCAGTTACTAACTGGGCCAAAGCCACCAGGCAGCACAAGGAGCTGGGCCAGAACTTCCAGCTGTTCCTCAGAGCACTGGAGATGTAGTTTGCCCAGGAATAGAGCCGCTTGGCTGTAGGAGAGTGGGAAGGAAGAGAAAACTCAGCCCCCGTGATAAGGTTTGTGGTTATGAGCTAAGGGAAGATAATGGCTTCAGACGAGTCCCTTCCTCCAAGAGACCACACCTTCATGATCCTTCCCTTCCCAGTAAACCCACCATTGCCTCAGTACCACTTCCTATACCCCCCTTCACAGGTGACCTAAACTCCCAACTGCTGATATGCTGTAGCTCCTCGGGCCGCAGTCCACAGAGAGTGTAACCCAGTGCTGTCAGGTGAATGAAGTCCAGGTGGCTCACGTGCCGACCACTCTGCCGTAGGAAACTGGATACCACAGCCCGGAGCTGGGGTGGGAGTATGGGGCACAGAATAAGGACAGAAGTTACAGGGAATTCATGGATGGGGAAACAATTAGACAATGATAGGTGCTATTGGATTATATTCTGTTATTATTAACACCTAAGAACCCAGTAGCCACAGAGAAGGTTGAGAACCCAAAAAAAAATAAAGGAGAGAATGGGGACAGCGCCTGTGGCTCAGTGAGTAGGGTTCAAACCCGCCCCTGGCCAAACTGCAACAACAAAAATAATAGTCAGGCATTGGGGCGGGCACTTGTACTCCCAGCTACTCGGGAGGCTGAGGCAAGAGAATTGCCTAAGCCCAGGAGTTGGAGATGGCTGTGAGCTGTGATAACACAGCACTCTACTGAGGGTGATAAAATGAGATTCTGTCTCTACAAAAAAAAAAAAAAAAAGGACAGAAAAAGAGGAGGATTTAGGGACAAGAGGCCGGAGAGAGTATCATGTGTCCAGGGCCTTAGAGTGAATAAATCACAGAGTCCCTACAGTTACTAGCATGGGATATTAAGAAAAAATAGAGGCTCGGCGCCTATAGCTCAACCGGCTAAGGCGCCAGCCACGTACACCTAAGGTGGCGGGTTCGAATCCCCAGCCCGGACCCGCCAAACAACAATGATGGCTGCAACCAAAAAATAGCCGGGCGTTGTGGCGGGCGCCGGTGGTCCCAGCTACTTGGGAGGCGGAGGCAGGAGACTCGCTTGAGCCCAGGAGTTGGAGGTTGCTGTGAGCTGTAATGCCACGGTACTCTACCCAGGGGGACAGCTTGAGGCTCTGTCTCAAAAAAAAAAAAAAAAGAAAGAAAAAATAGAATGACCAGACAGGGTCACAGGAAAAAAATTCCTTGGGCTTTAGATGACCTAAAAAACTGGGTCTGTGTGAGTTTGGAGAGTGGTAGGGAGGAGGGAAGGTGTTACCTGGACAGAGCTCCAGCCATCTATCTGCCCCAGGGTGCTCAGCACTCCCCAGTCCACCAGGACCAGCTCTTGTAGTTCTCGATCTCCTAGACCTATTAAGAGCCTACCCAGCTGCAACATCTGCTCAGGACGGAACCCCCGGGGAGGACCCCACAACTAGGAGAGAGAGAGAGAGGAACAATGTGAATGGAAAAAGCACTAGATTGGAAGTCAGCATGCTGCGCCTTAGCCTTGCCTCTGACCTTAGCTGTATAACTAAGCAAATTATTTGTCTTTTCTTTAGCTTTCTTAACAGTAAAATAAAAGTTGGATTACTATTCACTAAGGTGTTATTGAAAGATCTAGTCAGTAGCAAAGAAGAACAACTCTAGCCTGTAAATCCCAAACTTTTATGTGCACCAGACTCACTGAGGTGCCTGTTAAAATGCAGGTGCCCAGACTCCTTCCCAGAGATTTCTGTTCAGTCAGTCTAGCATGGGACCCTGGCATCAGCATTAAAAATCTGTTTCCCAAACAATTTGGATAAAATTTGTTAACCACTACTCTAGTCCCTGTATCCATTCATTCCACTACCTTTCTTTCCTCCATATTTATTCCTTGACCTCCTTCTTGTGATCCAAACCTTCCAACTCTTTCATCTCCTGTTTCCCCCACTGCTCACCCAACTGTCTACTCCCTTATGTCCCATATCACACCCAGCCAGCTTCCTCAAGGACAACCCCAAACTCAGGTCTCTCCATCCCTAACCTGCTTTGCCTTGCCCATGGCTGCCCTTAGTTCTTCAGGCCCCAGTCCTGGGTCTCCTGCAAATAGTGCCAGGCAGTCCTCAAAGTCTGAGAGCTCCATCTCTGCGATCTGCGTTGCAGACCAGGCTGCTGGGAATGTCCCCCGTATATCTGCACAATTTGGCACAGGTTCTGAAGGGGGGATGCAGGGCCAGGAGTCAGTATAGCATTAAAATATGCCCCAAGACCTATCTATAGATGGAATGACCCTTCCAACCTTTGTAGATGGGACAGTGTGGGCAAAATGGGTCAAGGGATTATTATACAGTGAGGTTAGTAGGGTTCAGAAGATATCAGAACAAGAAGTGATTGGAGAGTACAGGGCTTTCATTTTATAAATGAAAGACTGAAGATGTCACCTGGGAATCTAATGGCAGAAGGTCTCTAGCCTTACAATATCTCTAGCCTTACAATATCTCCTTCCTTCTAGGGATCTCCCCAACAGAAAACTCCACACTTAGCCAAGCTAGAGCTGAGTCAGCTATTTACAGAGATGAGAGACCAGGAAAATGGGAATTCTGGGCTAAAAACTCAATGAATTATAAACTCCTAGAGCTATAGAACCCTCAAACTAGAATTGACTTGAAGATCATTCCTCTAACCCCTTGGTCTCATAAGATTAGAAAATGCAAGCCCAGAGAGCAAAAAGTCTGCAAACTGCTCAAAGGGCACAGCACATTAGGAGCCCAGACTTCTGCCCCAACAACTGCATTGTTCAACACTGTTCCCTGTACACCCTCCTGGACCCAAGAGTATTTGGGTAGTTTCACCTGGAAGATCCTCCGCAGCTGGCTGCACAATCCCAGTTACTAGGGCTGCCTTCTTGGGAGCAAGCCATGGCCCCCTACACAGTTGTCCCACTCTGCTCTGCTCCCAGCTCTGCTGCCTTTCTAGAAGCCGTTCCAGAGTCTCTGGGCCCAAGGCCTCCTGCATAAGAAAGTGGAAGGAGGGTGGGAAGACCTGGACAGGGTCAGGGCCAGCTGCGGCAGCTATAATTCTAAAGTCCTGTGTCCATTTAGAAGTCTCCCCAGTCCAGGACTCACATCCTTTTCCCTCAACCTCCTTGGCCTATGTCCCCGACCAGCTCACTGGTTCCCTGTTAGCATTTAATCCCTCTCTTGCTCCTTTCTTCACCTCACCCTAGGGATCAAGGATATAGCCTCAGCAGACAGCGTGAATACTAGGCGTCCAGCTTGTTCTATTTGGTCCTGGCTCCACAGCTCTGGTTTCCTGGGGGACAAGAAGAAGATGAGAGGCTGAAGACCTAGAGGAACTGTGAGGAGAAGGGAGAAGAGGACATGCTAGGATAGGGAACCTTAAGAATATGAAGTGGGCTACCACTGATGGGGGTGGTTAAGGGGTTGGGTATAGGATGAGTTAAACCTTAACTTCTCAAAGGTCCATACCCAAGAACAGACTCCTGGACCAGCAGCCGTCCCAACTCTGTGGCAAATGTCTCTCCCAGGCAGAAGGCCTGAAGCTGACTGAGATGGGACAGCAGAATCTGTAGGGGGATCCGTCTTGTGCTCTCTATCCCCAGGAATCCAACCAAGGGGCCCAATGTCTCTAGCACTTCCTCTGAGACTGGGGTCTCCTTTGGAACCTAGAAAGGGCATCAGACCTTGAACAGTACACCTCTGACTCAGAGTACCAGACTGTGAACAAGATACCAAGCCCCTTGACCTTCCTGCCCTCCTGCTCCCAACTCAGCACCCTACAATACTCACTGCCTTTGTTCACTTTCCTAAACAATGAGCCCAGGTGGGAGCAGGCAGAAAATGAGAGGTAGAGTCCAAGGGATTTCATCCAAGGGGTATGGACAAGAAACATGAAGTAGGTGATCATGGAATAGAACCCAGAGGCAGATCGAGGGGCTAGGGCCTTATAGACAGAGACCTGTTTGGCAGCAAAAATTGGAGGGTTGGGCCTAGAAGGCAGTCAGAGAGCATTGTTTGAGTGGCAAGAATTATCCAGGGCAGATCTTAGTCTGGTAGGGTGGACTTTTACCAGGTTTTGTAGTGCCCTCTCGGCCAAGGCCGCCTGGTGGAGGGGGGTCAGTCCCAGCAGTTTCTCTGGAGCTCCTTGTACTAGCTCCACCACCAACATAATGGACTCATTTGTCAGTCTGTCCATCAACTGGATCCTATTAGAGCAATTTGACAACAGAAACACTCAGTCATAACAGAGCCAAGTTGAGAAGGGACCACCGAACATGGCATTCCCTAGATAAGATGTAACAACAGACAAAACCCAGTGACCCTGGAAAAGAACTAATATGAAACAGTCCCAGGGCCAGTTACCACCATTGCACTAGAAAGGTGAGAAAAAAGAGAATGACATATTTCTAGTCTTTCTGAAAAGAAATAACAATCTAATCTGATCAAATGGACTCGTGAGGAGGTTCCTTCTGATTTGTATAGCGCTATACAATTTACAAAATTTTCAGGTATTATCTTATTTGATCTTTATGACAAAACCTGGGAGTAAAACAGGCATTTTTCTTTCCTTCTTTCCTTCCTTCCTTCCTTCCTTCCTTCCTTCCTTCCTTCCTTCCTTCCTTCCTTCCTTCCT
>NW_003852445.1:10355072-10363436 GCF_000181295.1 Otolemur garnettii
TTTTTTTTGAGACAGAGTCTCATTCTGTCACCCTGGTAGAGTGTAGTGGGACATAGCTCACAGCAACCTCAAACTCTTGGCTCAGGCAATTCTTTGACCTCAGCCTCCTGAGTAGCATCTGGCTAGTTTTTCTATTTTTAGTAGAGACAGGGGTCTCGCTTTTGCTCAGGCTGGTCTTGAGCTCCCAAGATCAGGAGCTTCACCCACCTCAGCCTCCCAGAGTGCTAGGATTATAGGTGTGAGCTGAGACACCCAGCCAGTATTTTTCATATCCCTCTTCTACAAATGAGTTTCCCAACTCATGGTCCAGGATCTTTGACCTCATCCAGGCCCTTGGGATTCTAAATTACCAATTACTTCATAGAACCCACATATTTAAACAGATTTAAAAAGCAAAACTACAAAATAAAAAACCTTTTTGCCTAGACATCAGAAATGACATCTTATATTCTATCCAGGGTTACCAATTCTGCAAATGAGCCAAGTTATACAAGAGCCAAAATCTGTGGAAAGGCCTATAAAAGTGTAAGAATGAAGTCGGCTGCTTTTATTATCATCACATCCCCAGGAAGACTGTCACACCAGGCTTTTCCTACTCTGACCTACAGTTCAGTGGCAATGGCTTGGGGTGGGAGTAAAATGGGAAAAGAAACATATGAGTGGGATACTGATGAGCCCATAGAATCTCTGAGTTGGGAGGAGGAGCTTTAGATTCATGGCCTTCTGTCCCTACAACCCGTACTTCAATGTTCTCTACAACATCTGTGCCCTGGGGTCATTCAGCTTAGACTTCAATGGCTCCAAGGACCAGTGAACTCAATACCTCAGTTTTCCTTATATTATACAAAAATATGACTTTCATTCATTAATCCTAGTCTTCCCCAGTGAACCACTGAGAAACATGCCAATTTAATTTCTACTTAATAACCCCTTAGGTATTTGAAGGCATTTATCACATTTTTCATATATTTTTCTCTTATTACTCCTCTGAACACACTGAGAAAATAATGTCCTAAGCAGACCATAGCCCTCTGGTGTGGAAATGGACCACTGCCTCCCTCACTTCAGATACTCTGTCTCTATTCATGTGGCCTAGGTTATGTTATGGTTAATTGGCAGGCCACAACACAGCTGTCCCATGCCAGGGCCCTCCTCTGGGAACCACTCAATACATAGAGCAAATCTGAATAGAATCCTCTGCTTTTGGCTATAAATGATGTTAGGGAACCACCAGACAGAAAAACGTCCCCCTCTAGAGATTTCCTAGAACAGTTCTTCTACCCTAGGTTGACTGCCTGAGGATCTAATCTTCTATCTCCAGCTGTGGCACTTACGGTAAGTCCAAGAGTAGCTTAGTGTCCAGCCCACTCAGTTCTGGCCCCAGGGTTGTCAACTCTGGTTCTGGCATTGCCATCCTCCGCTGTAATTCTGCCCAGATACAGGCCCTCTGTGAGACAAGGTAGGGAAGCAGGGAAGGGACAGAGCTGAGCTTAAGAGCTGGGTTCTGCACCCAGGGTCCCAGCCTCCCAGCTCCCACTAACGCCCAAGTACCCCCTCTCACCAGGCTCCCTCGAACCCTGGTGGGCAGTTGATAGATCATGTGCACCACTTCAAGAAAGTCTGCCATGGAGTTGATCTGCTGCAGAAACTCACAGGACATGCCTCCTGCCAGGGTGCCCAGAGCCCTGTGGGTGCGTGAGCAGGTAGATGCTTATTTAACATAGTCCACAGCCTGTCTGCTTCTTGATACCAGCACTCTCAATACACATACAGATGTTCATTTATGGTAATTTACAGTTTGGGGAGTGTTTTTACATAGATATTTTCATTGGCTCCCCATAACAACGACACTGTTTATAAGAGAAGAAGATAAAGATGTATAGAGTTTGAGAGACATCATTCTACTAGAAGTGTGGTAAACTGAGACTGGAGCCATGTCTTTGGATTCTGAAGTTCATGGTTCTTTTACTGTGGGTGTAGGTAAGGTGAAACCTACTTATTCTTATTTGTTCTTGCATGACTAGTGGCTCTGAAGTCACCTTGAATTAAATTAATAATAACAAATGTCGATTGGGAGCTTACAATGGGATAGGCATTATGTTAAATCCCTTATATGACTTATCTTATTTAATCTTCACAATAACTACCCATGAGATAGGTACCCTTTTTTTTTTTTTTGAAACAGAATCTCACTTGGTCACCCTTGGTAGAGTGCTATGGTATCTTAGCTCATAGCAATCTCAAACTCTTGGGTTCAAGTGATTCTCTTGCCTCAGCCTTCTGAGTAGCTGGGACTACAGGCATCTGCTACCATGCCAGACTTTTTTTTTGAGACGGGGTCTCACTCTTGCTCAGGCTGGTCTCGAACTCATGAGCTCAGGAAATCCACCCACCTCAGCCTCTCAAATGCTGGGATTACAGGCATGAGCCACCATGCCTGGCATTGAGATAGGTACCTTTTTAATTTTTATTCTACAGAAGAGAAAACTGAAGCTTATGGAGATCAAATGACTTGCCCTAGAAAACAAATAGGTGATAGGGCTGGGACCTGAACCTCGATCTCTGAGTCCCTTAGCTCTAGTCAGAATGGGTATGGCACTGTGGAAAAGTAGGTGGGCAAGGGGAGGAGCCAGGAAACCATACACAGGGCAGGGACTATGTGTCATTCATCCCTGTATGCCACACTGCATGTCACATGGTGCCTGGCACATGGTAAACACCCGAAAAATGTTATTTGAATTAAGCTCACTGCTCATCACAAGTTACTCACTGCAGACCCCTGAGGGTCAGGTTGGTGGGTACTTGCATCTTCTTCCAAAGAAACTGTGCCTACAAAAGAAAGAAAAAAGAGCTGCTTCCCAGTAGAGATACTGCCCAAGGACATAAGGTGCCTTGGTCCTAGTCCTTCCTCTCCATTCTCTGGGCCCCACTGGCCTCCCACTCCTCTAAGAGAGAGAAAGAAATGGAAGAATGGGGAGGAAAGAGAAAGAAAAAGCAAAACAAGGGGTAAACAGGGCTGAGGGATGGGAAAGGAGGTAGAATAAATTGAGAGAGGGAGAGCTGAGGTTGAGTGGGGAGAATTACCTGCTGTTCAGACCATGGCAGCTCACGGTAGCGCCTTCGGTTTGCCAGAAGAGCTGAGGAGTCCAATTGTAGCAGCTTTAATGGGAGCCGGGGAAGCAGACAGTCTGGCCAGGTGGTGGGGACAGGCTGCTGGCAGTGATGGGTGTAGCAGTATAACAATAGGTGAGAGGGTCTGGAGTTAGCCCCCAGAGAAGGGGAATGGTAGGGGCAGAAAGGGACCACAGCTAGGATGGGGTGGAATGACGTTTGCCACTGAAGCACCTAAGAGCCCTCACACTGAAAGCTGCTGTGGCTAAGTGCTGCTGCTAGTTAGGCACCTAATGAACTAAAGGTTTTTAGCTTCTCTGAGCCTTGATCTTTTAATCTGAAAGCAGGGTGGCTGGCCTGCAAGATTTCTCAGGCCCTTCCAGTTTTGACATTCTAGGATAGTCTGGGTCATGCTGTCCTGTGTCTGGAACTGGGGAGAGCTGCCAATATCTCTTGGTGGGCACAGAGCTAACCTGTACTCTTGGGGCCACTGCAGGGGTAGCATGCAAGGCAGTACCAGCCATATGAAACTACCCTGGAATAGGGTGATCTCACACACACCTGACCGGGGATACACACAGCTGGACTGGAACCTGTTGTAGCCATATTTTTAACACCGTCTTTCACCTGCATTGGGAAAGATTGATTGGGGTTTGTTTTGTGTATGTGTGTGTATTTGTGTGTGCATAAGGGAGTAGGGAGGTAGGGAAAGCCTTGCCTGATCACAGGGAAGATGCCCTCCTCCCAACCAGGGTCCATATCCCTGATTATCTTATCCTCCCTGCTACTCTCATACCCGAAAGGTCTGAAGCAGCGCTGCAGTCTGGCAGGCTGAGAGGCGTGACAGTTCAGGGGCCAGACAGGAACAAGCCCCAAACAGAACTCGCTTAGGGATGGCCTGGAGTGTCTGGGGGCTGAGGCCTGGCAGCAGAAGGTGCAAAGAGCAGAGTTCCTCCAGGGACAGCTGAAGGGCAAGAGAGACAATAGGCCTGAAGCAGAAGGGCAGGATGGTGGGGAGGAGAACCATCATAGAGCAGTGAGGTGACAGGTACAAGGGAATTGACAGGGAGGTGTGAGAGGGATGGAGGCCTCCAGGGGGATGTTGAGAAGTTGCTGCTACTTACATCTTGTCTAGGAAGGAGCCGTCCAAGCAGCAGGGCAGCCTATGTTGGGATGGGACAGGGAATAACATCTCTCAGGTCCCAGCAGGCAAGCCCTAAGCTCTGACCTCCAAAACTTCCAGCTCCCTCTTAACTATCCCCAGTGACTCAACTGCCTTCGTTTTCTTAATTTTTAATTTGTTTTATTTTATTTATTTATTTATTTTTGAGACAGAATCTATTTTGTCATCCTTGGTAGAGTGCCACGGCATCCTAGCTCACAGCAACCTCAAACCCTTGGACACAAGTGATCCTCTTCCCTCAGCCTCTCAAGTAGCTGGGACTACAGGCACCTGCCACAATGCCCAACTATTTTTTAGAGACAAAGTCTCACTCTTGTTCAGGCTGGTCTCTAACTCCCGAACTCTGGGACCACCTGGCTCGGCCTCCCAGAGTGCCAGGATTACAAGCGTGAGCCTCCTCGCCTGGCCTTCAAGTTCCTTTTTGATCCAAGGACGGGAGATGAAAGAATCCTTCTTGGGACAGAGTTCACCTCTAGTGCTCACCCAGGGAAAGGAGGGGCTGATTGTATCCCAGAATGTGATTGTCTTGACTGGGGCCCCAGGGGGTGGAGGGTAGACACTAGGGAGTGAGTGAGACAGGCCCACCTGAGCAGGTGTGACACTGGTTCCCTGTAGGGCAGGAAGCATGGCTCTAAGCTGGGGCTCTGAAAGCTCCTGCAGGAAACGGAGGCCCAGCTGAGGGAAGAGAGGGGCCCAGACCCGCAGCTCCCGGGGACTCAGCACAGCTCCTCCAGATGAGCGCAAAACCCCCAGAAGTTCATATGCTACCTGTAAGCAGAGAAGATTTGGGACTGGCAGATAAACCTTGAACCTCTTCTCTAATCCCACATCTGGATTTCCCAGGGTCAGGGCTAGGGCTTGGAAGTAGGGGTGGGACAGGAGTAGCTTGTGTTCAATATGGCAAAGGGTATATTTGGGGTGCTGTAGACCAGATACAGGGTAGGAAGAGGTGGTAACTGATGAGAATGGCCATGAAGTAAGGGATGGAGTTGGCAAGAGGGGTTTGGGGAGCTAGCACCACTGTGCTGGAGCTTGGTTGATACAGGTGTACAAGCTACACACACAGACTGAGGGGAAGCCTGGAGTCTTGTAGGTGTGTGCCAAGGGGCTCACCCGTCCTTCTGGGCTGAGGATCCCATTGGCCGCACATTCCAGCAGCCCTCGTTCTACTGGCCCCATTGGATCCCTTAAGGGTACCAGGCTCTGCAGCTCCTCAGGGCTCAGGAAACAGGCGAGGGACCCAAGCCTGAGGAGGGCATGAAGCTGGCCTTTGTGTGGTCACTGAGGCTAGTACTAAGGCAGGGATTAGGTGAGTACATGGAGTAGACACTGACCACTCTACTAGGAAGCATGGGTACCACAGAGAGGTCTCCTCCTGGAGCCCACACAGCTGGGGCCACTGCCCACTCTCTCGCTCCTTCCTTCCTAGGACACCAACCCACATGGCAGCTCTACCTGTTTCTCTTTATCTCTTCCACTCTGATCCCATAACTACTCACCTGCGTACCTGCTCCTCACCATCCTGGACGCTCTGGTTCACCAGGCTTCGCAGCACATGTCGGGCATGCCCTGGCCCCAGGCCTGCTGCTGGCCAGCTATCCTCCAGGGCCTGGATCTGAAGCGGGGAGGGTCAGCTTGTGCTGGGGTCACTGTGGCGCACTTGTGGGAGAGGCCCACAAGGAGATATGCCACTGACTCCCATCCCACCATACAGAAGATGGGCCGGTCAAGTAAAGAGGATGATTCTCACACCTGGTGAGGGCTGAGCTGTAGAAAGCTCTCCAGAGGAAGGTGTGGCAGTAGGGGCAACACTGCCCACAGCAGCTCCTGGGGCCAGGCAGGTACTTCCCCAAACAGTTCAGGGGCTAGCAGTCGTTTTGCCAGAGCCTCCTTCTGTTCAGGCCTCATTCCTGGGCTATAGTCCCGGATGGCAGCCAGCCTAGGGAGAGTAAAGGGTCTCAGTCCTTTGCCTTGTTCCAAACTATTGTCTGCTGGCCCTCTCCAGCCCTGCTGTCATGGACAGGAAGGAGACTCTGCCTTTTTTATAGAGAAGAACTCTGGAAGGGGCTGTTCCAGGCAGATGGGATTGGTCTGCCCCTGACAGGAGGAGGAGGAGGGGTGCAGGAACCTTACACACTGCCATTGGCCAACAGTGATGGTGGGAAGCGCATCAGGTCAGAGACTGCCAAGAAGGGGATGAGTGGCGACAGGTCAATGAAGAGCTGTGAGGTAAGGTGTGGGTACCGCTGGAGCAGCAGGGCTGTCAGGCGACCCAGGGCCTGCTCCTCAGATGGTGGTACCTGTGGAAGCACAGGAATGGATTCTGGCTCTAGAGATGCTTAGTATCCTTGCCATCTCCTCTGGAGTTCCACCATCAACTCAGGCAAGCAAGCCCTCTGAACACTAGATGGCAGGCGCTCTTGATCCCTAGATTCCACCCCTCACGGTTGCTCCTCCTCCCTCTATGCCCACCTGCAGCTGGCCCCAGGAACGGTGCATGAGTGTCAGGAAGCTCTGTGCAGCCTCCCTCTCTGCTGAGAGCACCAGCTGCTGGAGGTTTTCTGGGGGCATGTGCAAGTACGCCTGGGAATAGGAGGTCATGATGAGTATGGCCTTACTGAGCAGGGACCTCAGGCCATGGCTGTCCATCAGCCCACCCATGTGCCCTCCACCTATTACCTGCACTAGAATCTGGAGGGCCCAAACACTCTTCTCCCTCTGGAGCAGATCCCACAACACAGGCTGGTGGGGGAGAAAGACAAGATGCCAAGACAGCTGTTCCCTCTGTCCCTCCTGCAGCTTCCCTAGGCCCTCCCCCTCAGCTTGCTGGATGCTTGTCTTTCATCTGAAGCTAGTATGCATGTCCCTTCAAATATTAAGCTCCTTTAGGTCCTGGACCATGTCTCTAACTTCCCCTGTTTCCCTTTACACGCTAGGTCCATAGATGGCTCAATAAATACAGTAGAACCTTGATAGTTAACCAGGTCAGAGACCGCCAAGAAGGGAATGAGTGGCGACAGGTCAATGAAGAGCTGTGAGGTAAGGTGCGGGTACTGCTGGAGTAAGGTGCGGGTACTGCACCTTTCTACTTTGGCCACCTCCTTAAGTTGACCTAATTTTTATAGGCTGCACATGTACCACATGTACATATCAGTACAGTAGACCCAGTTCCTTATGTTGACCACCTCCATATGTTGACCAGTTTGTTATAGTCCCTATGGAGGTTCCACTGTACTTGTAGATCTGAACTAAATACTATGCGTCTATCTAAATCCATTTTACTGGTCCCAGGGCTTAAAAAAGGAAGTCCCTAACATGGACTAAGAAATCCTTTTCTCTTTTCTCTCTCTCCCTTCCTTCCTTCCTCCCTCCCTCCCTCCCTCCCTCCCTTCCTTCCTTCCTTCCACCCAGGCTGAAATGCACTGGCATCGTCATAGCTCATTGTTTTTTGTTTTTTTTGTTTTTTTCTGAGACGGAACCTCAAGCTATTCCCCTGGGTAGAGTGCCATGGCATCACGCTCACAGCAACCTCCAACTCCTGGGCTCAAGCGAGTCTCCCACCTCAGCCTCCCAAGTAGCTGGGACTACAGGTGCCCGCCACAACGCCTGGCCATTTTTTGGTTGCAGCCATCATTTTGTTTGGTGGGCCCGGGCTGGGGATTCGAACCTGCCACCTTAGGTGTATGTGGCTGGCGCCTTAGCCGCTTGAGCCACAGGCGCCGAGCTGTCATAGCTCATTGTAACTTCAAACCCCTGGGCTCAAGTGATCCTCCTGCCTCAGCCTCCCTAGTAGCTAGAATTGTAGGCATGTGCCACCATGCATGGCTAATTTTTTCCATTTGTAGTAGAGACAGACTCTCTAGCTTACTCAGGCTGGCATCCAACTCTCAATCCTCCCACCTCAGCTTCTCAATGTGCTAGGATTATGGGTGTGAGTCACCATACCCAGCTGGGGTAAAGAATCTTTAAATAGGCTCAGCGCCTGTGGCTCAAGCAGCTAAGGCGCCAGCCACATACACCTAAGGTGGCGGGTTCGAATCCCCAGCCTGGGCCCGCCAAACAACAATGAT
>NW_003852445.1:10363826-10370097 GCF_000181295.1 Otolemur garnettii
AGGCAAGAGAATCACTTAAGCCCAAAAGTTGGAGGTTGCTGTGAGCTGTGATACCATAGCACTCTACCGAGAGTGACATAGTGAGACTCTGTCTCAAAAAACAAAACAAAACAAAACAACAACAATATGGTATTGAACATATTCTAGTAGTGAGGATCTAGCTTCTTCATTCTACAGAGAAGAAACTGAAGTCCAGAAAAACTAAATTAAATTACCTGCCTAAGATCACACTAATATGTGGAATAGTTGAATCTAGAACCAAAGTCTTCTGGTTCACAGTCCCCTGAATTTTTCTCTTTCCTGCCTTATTTTCCTATACTCTGCCAGCATTTAATTCTCGCTCTCCAGGGAGAGAATTTGAGCTCAAGAACTTGAATCCTTTCCTTTCTGGAGCAGAAAGGGGAGAGTCAAAGAGTCCAAAAGAATAATGAGATAACAATTATTATATGTTTTGCTAGGCCCACAGCATGCATTATCTTATGTAATCCTTACAACCAGACTAAAAGTGTTATATCATTACTATCTCTAGTTTACATACGAGAAAAGAAAAGAAATGAGAAAAGAAATATGAGAAAAGAAAAATATTTCTTAGAGAGGTTAAATAACTTATTCATTGTTGGTCACAGAAGTAAGATAGGAACCCAAGCCTGTCTGACTCTATGAGCTGTGTCTTTAAACCACTACACTATCCTACCACCTCTCAGTATTAGAGGAATCGCCCTGGAGGCCCTCCCCTCTGTTCCAGGAGCTCTCACCCTGGCAGGTCACTCACACTGAAGCAGGCCAGCAGCTCCATCTTGCTTATAGCAGAACTGGGGCTGACAGGGGGTTCAAAGCCTGGTGGAGTTGGCCGCTCCTCTTGTTCCAGGTACTCTCCGATTGTCCGTAGTACACTGCGCCGGCCCTCTGGGCGAAAGGCATCCCAGAAGGAGCAGTTGTCTGGGAGACTGGAGAGCAGCAGGGCCTGACCCAGCATCCCCTGGGCCTCAGCCCCTCCAGCCCCTGGACCTAGAAGGAAGGTCAACAGGCGCAGGAAATAGTGTAGGCGTGTGGGGTGGGCAAGAGCTGGCACAGAGGACTGACAACGTGGCAATTGGGATAACATACCAAGCAGGAAAGGGCCAGGAGTCAGACAGAGTGGGGATGGTCCCAGTGGGGGCAGAGAGGGCAGAAGAGGTCCCAGCAACCCTTCAAGGAAGCAAGTGTCATTGCCCCCACGACTTATCCTGCACTGGCCTGCTAGCCAAGGCCAAAAGGGCACCAGAGCCTCATACATGGTGTCATTGGCACAAACCATCACCAGAAAGCTGCCCCCATCTGGGCAGCGTTCCCCACAGGGTCCAATGTGGCAGGGCGGGGAGGCAGTGACATCCAGGGTAGGGCCCTGGCACACATGCTGAATCCAAGCCTGGTTGCTCGGGGGCACAGCCTGAAGACTCGTCTCCCCACATAGTTGGTCAGCCCACAAGGTCTCATTCTCCAAGAAGCAGCCCCAGAAGATCTCTGGGGTGAGGGGAACAGGGGGTAGGCCTCCAGGGCAGCTCGTGGGTGGTGGGAGCAGGCCAGCACAGAGCTGCTTTACCAGGCGGCGGTTGGGGCCAGACAGGGCTGAAAAGGAGAGGTTGCTACAGATCGCATCCAGAAACTGATCAGGAAACTGGTCGTGGCAGGCCCGCAGCCAGCCTTGGGCACCTGGTGCCCATGAGACTGCATACCACACAGCTGTCTGGCAGATGGCAGCAGTGCTAGGAGGGGGCTGCGGGGTGGCTGGCTTGGCATGCTGGCAGAGCAGGTGGATGGAGAAGTTGGAAATGCTGTAGGGTGGTGCTGGCCCTGTGTGGTTCTCGCAGAGGGCCTCCACAGAGATGGCTCGCCGCTGGCGAGGGCTGATGTGGGCTGAAGGCTGAGAAGCTCTAGGCAGAGGCACACCCGTGCTGAGGCAGTGCAGGAGGGCAGGGGGTGGGGGTGGCGATCCAGACAGAAAGCCCAGTGCCTGGACATCCCAGGAAAGGTTGTGTCGGACACCCCTGGGTAGAGAGGGAGGAGCAGGCAGGATCTGGTTAGTTCACATTTTCTCCAGTTATATTCCGCCAGAATCCAGTGTTAAAGACACTGATCCTGCAAGGGGCATGGCAAGCATAGGTTTTTCCAAAAGTGAGGTCCCTGGGAGTATAGGCATTACTGGTTAAAATGCTGGGATGGGGGAAAGAGGAGAGAGCTGTCCTGGCACAGCACAGAATCACCTAGGACCTAGGAGCAGCCCCAGTTGGAGTTCCTTCTGTCTACCTGGTTCTGTTTTGCCTGCTGTCTGCATATGCTTTTAGGTAAACACAATCCTTGGTTGGCCTCTTATCAAGAAATCTATACAATAATTGAATATGTCTAAATGTGCTCTGGTATGGTTATACTGAAAAGAAAGGAGGTAGAGGAATCTAGTCTTGCCTTTATTTTCCATAACCCATCTTTCTCTCTCTCTCTCTTTTTTTTTTTCTCTATTTTTAGTAGAGATGGGGTCTTGATCTGGCTCAGGCTGGTCTTGTACTTCTGAGCTCAAGCAATCCACCTGCCTCAGACTCCCAGAGTGCTAGGATTACAGGCATAAGCCACCACACCCGGCCACCATATCCCATCCTTATTGGCTAGCATTTATTAAACACTATCTGCCAGGCACTGTTCTAAGTAGTTTATACATAAGGCATCAACTCATTTAATCACTTGCAACAATTCTGCAGTAACTAATATTATCATCCTTATCTTATAGACAGGGAAACTGAGGCATAGAATGAGTATGTAATCAACCCAAGTTCACCTGGCCAGGAAGAAGTGGAGCCGGGACACCACCCCACATAGCCATACTCAAAAGCCTTTAAATCACACTCCTCCCATCAGTTTTCTCTTCAACTCTGGAGGCTGATGCCTTCAGCTCTCTACTCCCAGATTTCCCAGTCCCAATTGCTCAGAACTGGTCTCCTGGTACTTACCATAAGAGCAGCTGTTGAAGGTTACCTAGGAGGGAAAGAGTAAGAAAGAGAACCACCCCAGTCTCATCCCTCTTGCCCTGCCACATCCCAGCCCCAGCCCTGGTAGCACTCACCTCCCTGGCACTGCCCATTGGCATCAGTCTCTGGCTGCCCCAGAATGGAAAAGACCTCATCCTGTAGGGAGTGAGTGACACGGAGCAGCCCGTCCTGAAAGGCAGCATAGAGGGGGGCCCCCACTGTGCGAAGCAGACCGCCCCAAAGAGCTTCCTCAGAGCCTGGCTCTCCTGTTGGAGTAAGCAAGCCCAGCAGACCCTGCAACAAGTGAGGGGCTGGCTCCCTCCCATTGAGTTCGGTTGCATTTGTAGGGTCCACGCTGGGCTGCACCTGCAGCAGGGCCTGCCAGCGTGTGCCCTCTAACAACAACAGCAGAGAAGGCAGCCAGTCAGCAGCCAGGACACAGTCAGAGGGCCCATCACGGGTGCATGGGGGCCGGGTAGGGGCAGAGGGCCCCCCAGGAACTAAGGCTCCCAGAAGCACCTCTACAAGCCCACCGAGCACACCTGCCTGGTGCACCAGGAAGTCCCGGGGAGTCTGCTCCTGTCCTAGCAGTGCCAGCACATCCCCCAGCAGCCCTAACATTGGTTCCCAGTCTGGGCTGCCTCTCAGTGTCACTAGAAAATCATGAAGCCGGAGGGCAGGAGGCTGGAGAGGTGGGGGCTCTCCCACCGGTCCTTCCCCCATTCTCCCAAGCTCGAAGGAAGAAATATTGGCCAGAAATGCAGAGAACTGTGAGCGTCTGAGGGAACCCTGGGGAGCCTGGTCCAGAGTGGAGAGCAATGACTTCAGGAGGGCGAGACCAGGGTCCAAGGACTGAGGACCAGTAGGGGCCAGAGTCACTATAAAGAGAGAAATCAGAGGTCACTAAAGGGGTGGAACCTAGAGCCCAAACTCAGCCTCAGCACTCCTCTGAGCACAATTCCCTGCCTGGATCTAAAGATAGGAGAGGGGATGGCAAGCTGATCTCCTTTTACTGACATAGAATTAAGTCTTGGCCTGCTTTCTTTACCCTCATTTTCTCCCTTAGCACCACTCTTTGCTCCTCTTTCTTGTCCATTTATCTTTTATCTAACTGGTTGACTTCCACATTCTTAAGTCTTTTTCTAGCAAGCCCCTCCTTCATCCAAGCCCTGCTCGCTCTTCCTCTCACCTGCACAAGACAGCAGCAGCAGGGGCCAGAGGCTCAGAGCCATATTTCCTGGTGAACACCCGTAGGAGAAGTGAGTTATGGTTATTCTCACCTTGTGCGGGATAGCAGGTGAGGGCAGGCACTGCAGGCAGCCTGAGGCTCCACTGACACTGTAATGTGGTCTTTCAGGAAACAATATCTGTAACCTGACAGCAGGTTTGTCACCTGAGCCACTGAATACCTGATCCTTTGGCTCTGGATAAGCGTGTGCTTCTGTGAGAGGGACCAATGATAGGGTATCCCAGGGGGGCCATGGAGGAACCCAAGGAGATAGCTTGAGTTAGGAGCCAGTGATACAGAGAAGAGTGAGTAGACAAGGAGATGGAGAACTAGAAACTAGAGCTATAATCTGGTGGTCTGCAGAAAAATAGAAGAAAACAAAGAGGGCTCGGTGCCCATAGCTCAGTGGTCAGGGCACCAGCCACATATACCAGGGCTGGTGGGTTCGAACCCAGCCTGGGCCTACCAAACAACAATAACAACTACAACAAAAAAATAGCTGGGCATTGTAGTGGGCACCTGTAGTCCCAGCTACTTGGGAGGCTGAGGCAAGAGAATCACTTAAGCCCAGGAGTTTGAGATTGCTGTAAGCTGTCATGCCACAGCACTCTACCGAGAGTGACATAATAAGACTGTGTCTCAAAAAAAAAAAAAAAGAAAGAAAGAAAGAAAAAGAAAACAAAAAGATTAAAAGGAGATAAGAAGCAAGTAAGATTTGAGGAAATTGAGGAAGAAAGGGAGCTTAGGATAAAGAAACTGGACAGCTAGGTATAAACAGAGAAGAGAAATGAAGACAGAGATTCAATTCAAGGATGGAGAATTCAGAAAGAGAGCTGCTTTTGATGCACTACCCAGAAACACAAAAAGTTAAGAGCTCAGCAGTACCCCGAGAGCACAGAGACCAAATCTTGCAAACTGGTGAATAAGTTTGTGAGTTGCTCATGAGACCATTCAAATGTGTGAATTTTCCTTTTGGCTCTCTCTCTCTCTTGGCCTAGGTGAAAGCCCTGTAGAAAATTCTGGGCTAAGAAAAGATGAACCAAATTAAATCCCTATGCCAGGGGTGTACTCCCTCTATATACAGAACAGTTCATAGATTAGAGAGATTCAATTGGAAATAACCTGGTCTGATCAGGGTTAGAAGTCTTATCCAGTCTGGGCACTGTGGCTCATGCCTGTAATCCTAGCACTCTAGGAGACTGAGATGGGTGGATTGCTTGAACTCAGGAGTTTAAGAGCTAGACCTTATCTCTAAAAATAGCTGGGTGTTGTGGTGGGTGCCTGTAGTTCTAGCTACTTGGGAGACTGAGGCAAGAGGATCACCTAAGCCCAAGAGTTTGAGGTTGCTGTGAGCTATGACTCAATGGCACTCTAGCCAGGCAACAAAGTAAGACTTTGTCTCAAAAAGAAAACAAAGTCTTATGCATTCTAACACTGGGCACCATGGCTCATGTCTGTAATCATAGCACTCTGGGAGACCAAGACAGAAGGAGGATCCCTTGAGCTCAGGAGTTCAAGACTAGCTGAGCAAGAGTAAGACCTTGTCTCTACTAAAAATAGAAACATTAGCCAAACGTTGGGCCCTATTGTGCCAGCTACTCAGGAGGCTGCGGCAGGAGGATCTCTTGAACTCAAGAGTTTGAGGTTTCTGTGAACTAGGCTAACACCACAGCACTCTAGCCTAGGGCAACAGGGTCAAACTCTGACAAAAAAAAAAAAAAAAGAAGTCCTATCCATTCCCTTTACATGGCACCAGCTCTAAAACAATAATTCAACACCGAGGCTTCACCTGAACATTTATTCTGCCTTTTTTGACTTAGAATCCTTTCCCATTTTCTCCTCCAAACCCACACATTGAATTCCATTATAAATGCTTCTTCCCTAGAAGGTTCACTTAGGAATAAAGAGTTTTAGAAATGGATAAGATCTGGCTCGGCGCCTATAGCTCAACCGGCTAAGGCGCCAGCCACGTACACCTAAGGTGGCGGGTTCGAATCCCCAGCCCGGACCGGTGGCTCACGCCTATAATCCTAGCACTCTGTGA
>NW_003852445.1:10372103-10379181 GCF_000181295.1 Otolemur garnettii
CCAGGAGTTGGGGGTTGCTGTGAGCTGTAAAGCCACGGCACTCTACCCAGGGGGACAGCTTGAGGCTCTGTCTCAAAAAAAAAAAAAAAAAAAAAGACTGAGATAAGTTCCAACCTACTGATGATCAAATGGAGAGAAAAACAGCACCAGAAAACTGAAAGTAAAGGGGTTCAGAACAAGATATTAATCACGTGTCCTGCTAAAGTGAAATGGATAAGACTGGTGATAATTGGAATAGTCTGTGATCTGGCAATTAGAATGGATATACTTGGGAGGAACCAAAGGAATTGAAAACTCTGAGACATCCTCACTCTCCAAAACCTTCCACAGGATAATCTCTGCCTGAAAAAACAAACACATTGCCTTCTCCCTTTTTGGCTTGCCTTTTGTTGGGTGTCCCTCAGTTCGCCACATACAGGGGAGATGGGAAACCATAGCTAACTGTAGGTTTGATTTTTGTTTTTTTGAGATAGAGTCTCACTATGTCACCCTGGGTAGTGTACCATGGTGTCACAGCTCACAGCAAACTCCAACTCCTGGGCTTAAGTGATTCTCTTGCCTCAGTCCTCAGTTGGGACTATCAGTGCCTGCCACAGCGCCTGGCTATTTCTTGGTTGTAGTTGTCATTGTTGTTTGGCAGGCCTGGGCTGGGTTTGAACCTGCTAGGTCCCATATATGTGGCTGGCATGCTAGCTACTAAGGTACAGGCACCAAGCCTATTTTTGGTTTTTTGAGCCAGAATCTCACATTGTCACCTTTGATAGCCTGCTGTGGCATCATAGCTCACAGCAACCTCAAATTCTTGGGCACAAGTGATCCTCTTGCCTTATTATCCCAAATAGCTGAGACTATAGGTGCCTGCCACACACCCAGCTATTTTTTTAGAGATGGAGGTCTCACTCTTGCTCAGGCTGGTCTTGAACTCCTGAGCTTAGACAATCCACTGGCCTCAGCCTCCTAGACTGTTAGGATTACAGGCGTGAGCCACCATGTTCGGCCTAATGTACCTTTATTTACAAAATATTCATTATAAAATTTTAGAAAAAGATGGCCAACATATAGAGAATATTTTCTACCTATTTTGTAATGAATATTTGTAAATAAAGGCACACTTAGCTACAACTTCCGATGTTCCCTACATATGATGACTTTGGGGAACACCCTATATTTTTATTGCTTACTAGATAACCAAGTATGTTTCCCTGATCCCTTGTATTTTTTTAAGGTGGGCTCAGGTATTAGTTCTGTCCAATGGATTATTACTGATCTAAGAATTTAAGAACTAGCAAAAAACCCTCCAACAATCTCTTCCCTTCTGAGGCAACCTAGAAATTGCTTGCTTGTTTGAGATGGCACTGCCACAAAGCCAAGGTAGCCCAAAGCTCCAAATTATGACACAGCAATTAGTCAGTCTTCATCATTCGTGAGTTCTGTATTTGTGAATGGTCCTCGTCTGCTAATTTTTTTTGTAACTCTAAAATCAATACTTGCAGCATGTTTTAGGTCATATACAGCCATGTGTAGAGTGAGGAAAAGTTTGAGTCACCTGACACACACATTCCCAGTTGAGGTCAAACAAGGCAATGTTCTGCCTCCTTATTGCACTTCTCATACTATAACTAAATGTATTTTTTTGGTGGTCTATTTAGCGCCATGGTTTTTGCATCCTTTTGTTTTTTATTGGTGATTTTACTGTTCAAGTTGCCCCTTGAGCTTAGTGCTGGAGTGTTGTGTCATGTTCCTAAGTGAGAGAAGGTTGTGATGTGCCTTAGAGAGAAAATATAGATAAGCTTCATTCAGGCATGGGTTGTAGGTCTGTTGGCTGAGTTTAGGTTTAATGAATCGACAACATATATTAAATAGGGTGTCTCTAAACAGAAACACAAAAACAAGATTGTGTACAGGAAGTCCTCAGATTATGAATGAGACAGGTTCTATAGGTTTGTTCTCAATATAAATTTATATGTAAGTTGGAACAGGTGCATTTGCTTGTTACCTGTAATAGCCTCTGTTCATAAATGTGAGTCATACATCAGTCAGATGTTTGTGACGTGGGGACTTAGTGTAAAAGCCTCTGTTTGCAAGTGCAAGTTCTATGTAAGGAGGATACTTCTAACTTAGAGATTGCCTGTATTTGATAAGTTGATGAAAATGGGCAGTGGTTCTCAACCTTCCTAATGCCGTGACCCTTTAATATAGTTCCTCTGGATCGGGACCCACAGGTTGAGAACAGCTGCTCTAGGAGTATCAGTTGAGTAATCACTAATTCAGTTTTTGCAGTAAATTTATAGAACATAACTACTACAAATGAAAATTTGGGCTGGGTGCAGTGGCTCATGCCTGTAATCCTAATACTCTGGGAACCTGAAGTGGGGGGGATCTCTTGAGCTAGAAACTCAAAACCAGGTTTGGCACCCTTAGCACAGTGGTAATGGTGCCGGCCACATGCACTGAGGCTGGTGCATTCGAACCCGGCCTGGGCCAGCTAAACAACAATGACAACTACAACATAAAAAATAGTTGGGCATTGTGGTGGTGTGGTGGACACCTATAGTCCCAGCTACTTGGGAGGCTGAGACAAGGGAATCACTTAAGCTCAAGAGTTTGTGAGCTGTGACACCACGGCACTCTACCAAGGGCAACATAGAGAGACTCTATCTCAAAAAAAAAAAAAAAAGAAAGAAAGAAAAGAAAAAGAAATTCAAAACCAGCTTGAGCAAGAGCAGCCTTGTCTCTATTAAAAATAGAAAAAGTATCTGGGAACTATGGCATGTGCCTGTAGTCCCAGCTACTTGGAAGGCTTGAGGTAGAAGGATGACTTGAATCCAGATGTTGAGATTGCTGGGAGCTAGACTGATACCACAGCACTCTAGCCTGGACAGTAGAGGGAGACTCTACAAAATAAAAACAAAAATTTGCTGTAGCTGCCTTGAACTATAACCCAACAAGTATTGGAATCTTCATGGGTGAATGATTAGCCTTTCTTATACCAAACCACTGAGATTTAGCAGTTAACTTGTTTTTGCAGCATAGCCTTAAAATCCTGATTATGACACTTTTAAATTATGTTTGCATTTTAATATCAAGCCTCTGAATTTTAGTTGTCTGTTCGATACTTACTAGTCAGATGACCAGAAGTTTCTGTAATTTACTTACTTGTAAAATGGAGACAATATTACCCATACACCCAATTTTGTCCATTCCCTTGTGTTATTAATTGCCCATGCAGATTTACTAAATGTTATCACTTATATTATTAGAGTATCTCAAAATGTATTATTTTTTTAAAAAATAATCTTTTTTTCTTTTGAGACAGAGCCTCAAGCCTTTGCCATAGGTAGTGCCGTGGTATCACAGCTCACAGCAACCTCCAACTACTAGGCTTAAGCAATTCTCTTGTCTCAGCCTCCCAAGTAGCTGGGACTATAGGTGCCCACCATAACACCCGGCTATTTTTTGGTTGTAGTTGTCATTGTTTGACAGGCCTGGGCTGGATTCAAACCTGCCAGCTCTGGTATATGTGGCTGGTGCCTTAGTGCTTGAGCTACAGGTGCTGAGCCTAAAAAATAATCTTAATTAATATAAAAATTGGTTCAAGAAATGGCATCTTGGAAGACATAGCTGCGAGTGGCTGTGGTGCTGGCATCCAAGATGTCAACCAAGAATTTCTGAGTCAGTGACCAGGACTGGATTTGCCCTGACAAGAAATGTGGAAATGTAAACTTTGCTAGAAGAACTAGCCGTAATCGATGTGGTTGGGAGAAAACAACTGAAGCCAAGATGATGAAAGCTGGGGGCACTGAAATAGGAAAGACACTTGCAGAAAAGAGCCGAGGCCTTTTTAGTGCTAATGACCAGCAGTGTAAGACTTGCAGTAATGTGAATTGGGCCAGAAGATCAGAGTGTAACATGTGTAATACTCCAAAGTATGCTAAATTAGAAGAAAGAACAGTATATGGTGGTGGTTTTAATGAAAAAGAAAATGTTGACTATATAGAAAGAGAAGAATCTGATGGTGAATATGATGAGTTTGGACGTAAAAAGTAAAAGTACAGAGGGAAGGCGGTTGGTCCTGCATCTATATTGAAGGAAGTTGAAGATAAAGAATCAGAGGGAGAAGACAAGGATGAGGATAAAGATCTTTCTAAATATAAATTAGATGAGGATGAGGATGAAGATGATGCTGATCTCTCAAAATATAATCTTGATGCCAGTGAAGAAGAAGATAGTCATGAAAAGAAATCTAATAGACGAAGTCGCTCAAAGTCTCGATCTTCACATTCGCGATCTTCATGACGCTCATGCTCCCCCTCAAGTTCAAGGTCTAGGTCCAGGTCCCTTTCAAGAAGTTCTTCCAGTTCGCAGTCACGATCTCGTTCCAGTTCCACACAATGTTCAAGATCTTGTGGGTCGAAATCAAGATCCAGTTCCGGGTCCCACAGGGGCTCCTCTTCCCCACGAAAAAGATCTTACTCAAGTTCATCATCTTCTCCTGAGAGGAACAGAAAGAGAAGTCATTCTAGATCTTCTTCATCTGGTGATTGCAAAAATAAACAAACAAGATCACAGTCACCCGAAAGCCAGGTGATTGGTAAAAACACTAAACAACCCTGAGCCCAGGGCCAACCCCTATGGAACACCACTACTTTACCCAGGTGGCACAGGTCATCTTCTGGTTCATCCCATTCTGGTTCCCATTCAAGTTCAAAAAAAGAAATAATGTATTAAAATTTATATCAAAAAAAATCCAGTACAGTGCACGAAGCATATTTTTAAAGAAATTGGCGTCTTACTTGGTCAGAAGTGCTAAATCTGCTAGTAGAGGTGCATGCCTTTGTTGCTTTTCAGAATAATACACCTGTGTTTATTTGTGAAGTTAAAAGTAAATAGCATTGGGGTGGCGCCTGTGGCTCAAAAGGGAAGGGCACCGGTCCCATATGCCAGAGGTGGTGGGTTCAAACCCAGCCTCGGCCAAACACCACAAATAAATAAATAAAATATTAAAAAAAAAAGTAAATAGCATTTTAAGCCATAATGTCTCAAAATAGATGCTCTATTTATCACTTTACAACCATTTGCTTCATCCATCAATCATCTCAGCTATAACAAAGTACTTTGTTTCCTGATTTAAACTCTTTGTTTTTCTCATTTCCAAATATGTCCTGTCTATTGGCTAAGACGGGATTACCGAGGTTTGTGCATAGAGGCAAGATTGGTAAACTTGTTGGAAACTGCCTGTTTTATGTTTTTATCTGATAAAAGAGGCCAACCTGTTTAAGTGATTAACATATGTCAATGTTATACTTCACATAAAAAGTTAAACAGTTTAAACTTGTTTATTTTTAAATTTCCTGTGCTAAGGGTGCCTTTAGAATCATTGTCTCCCTTTTATCCAGCTTTATTTTTTTGCACCAGCACATTGAATGCAAAAGAATCTTGTGAATTGCTGAAGGAGAAAATGTCATTTTCCTTTCTGACACATAACTTGGGGCAAGAAAGAAAGCCTAACATTTCATCTGTATTGATAGGGTTTCCTGTTAAGAAAAAACAGAGAAACATCTTATTTTAAATGTATATCAGTATTTTAAGAAGCTTTGTGTGATACCCTTTAAAATCCAGTTGTGAAATGTGATAGGGTAGAAAAGGCTAAATCATAGTTAATGAGAAAATTTAAGAAAGCTTTTTTTTTTGAGACAGAGCCTCAAGCTGTCCCCCTGGATAGAGTGCCGTGGCATTACAGCTCACAGCAACCTCCAACTCCTGGGCTCAAGCGAGTCTCCTGCCTCCGCCTCCCAAGTAGCTGGGACCACAGGTGCCCGCCACAACGCCCGGCCATTTTTTTTTAGTTGCAGCCATCATTGTTGTTTGGCGGGCCCGGGCTGGGGATTTGAACCCGCCACCTTAGGTGTATGTGGCTGGGGCCCTAGCCGATTGAGCTATAGGCGCCGAGCCAAGAAAGCTTTTGAAGTATATTTCTTTTCCGATGAAAGGACACCACAGACATTGTGAATTTAAGTGAACATTTGTCTCTAGATGACTTACTACAAACACTGCATGAAGTTTTTTTCCAAATAACAAATGAATGCTTATTTCTACATAATGTAAGGCAAAATCATTATTTTTTTCCTGTTCACTTGAAATAACTTATGGCTTAAAATGCTTTCAGAGTTTGTTTTATTTTTCAAAATTAAAATTTGATCAGTGAACTCCATTTTGTTTTCTGGTTTAAAAATGAAAAAGGTTTTTCTTAACAGTATCTTCAGTGACAATACAAGGTAAGTATATTAAAGGAAATTGACAATTGTGCTTGTGGGCTTTTGTTATGGGGGGATTGAATTTTTTCTTATCCCCCCCACATTGTCTGCTGCAGTTTAAATAAAAATTAAAGGTTTAATATTTAAGGTATTTAGTAAACAGATCAAACAAAATTATATTTGTTTTTTATTTTAAAGTGTTTTTCTCTTCAACTGATCTAAAAATGAAAGCAAGATATCCTATGTAGAAATATTTTGATAATATTTTTACAGTGGCTTTCCTGTATTTTTTACGTCTTAATTTTCTTTGCTACATTTACTGTAGGTTGCACAAGAATTTTTCCTCTCTTGTAATTGTGCCTCAGACTTTTTGAAAATCCACCATCTAAGTTGCTCAGATGATCTTCTTCTAGATTCTACATGTTACCATTGGTTTATTTTGGTGCTTTCTGTATTTAAAACTTTGGCTGTACTAAGCAAATACAAGGTTATAAATTTAGCTAATAACAGTTACAGACAATTGAGATGATTATGATTTCATTTGGTTTATCTAAGCTGTACTAGTTCACTTCATAAGGAAATGATACTGTAGACAAATGTAAATAAACCTTGTGAGTCAAAAAAAAAAAAGAAAGGAAGAAAAGAAAGAAATGGCATCTTGAAGGGAAAGCTTCGTAAAAAATATGGAACTAGTTAAGTAGGAGAGGATCACTGAGAACTCCCTCAACCCAGAGAAGTTGTTTGGCAGTCTTCATTTAAATTAGAAGAGGAGGCTCGGCGCCTGTGGCTCAACCGGCTAAGGCGCCAGCCACGTACACCTAAGG
>NW_003852445.1:10379723-10383797 GCF_000181295.1 Otolemur garnettii
CTTGAGCCACAGGCGTTGAGCCTCCTCTGGAGTTTCTAAGAGAGGTTTGGATTGAAAGTAGAATTGAAAGTTATTAGCGCTTCCTTTCGGCCAGAGATGCCATCTTCCAGTAATTCACCAAAATGACAAACACAAAGGGAAAAAGGAGAGGCACCTGATACATGTTCTCTAGGCCTTTTAGAAAACATAGAGTTGTTCCTTTGGCCACATAAATGCGAATCTACAAGAAAGGTGATATTGTAGACATCAAGGGAATGGGTACTGTTCAAAAAGGCATGCCGCATAAATGTTACCATGGCAAAACTGGAAGAGTCTACAATGTTACCCAGCATGCTGTTGGCATTGTTGTAAACAAACAAGTTAAGGGCAAGATTCTTGCCAAGAGGATTAATGTTCGTATTGAGCATATTAAGCACTCTAAGAGCCGAGATAACTTCCTGAAACAAGGAAAATGATTAGAAAAAGAAGGAAGCCAAAGAGAAAGGTACCTGGGTTCAACTGAAGCGCCAGCCTGCTCCACCCAGAGAAGCCCACTTTGTGAGAACCAACAGAAAGGAGCCTGAGCTCCTGGAACCCATTCCCTATGAATTCATGGCATAAAGCATATAACATAGCACACAGGAGTACCAGTGGACCCATGCTTTTAGGTGCAAGAACCTATTTACTCTCCATGAGCTCATGGCATAATAGGTGTACAGCATAGCACACTGGATAACCAATAGACCCCATGTAACAGTGATACAGGGTGCTGGAAACTATTTCCCATGAAATAGTTTCAAAAATGACTTGAAAAGTCAATCAATGCTTTGTCACATTCAATGGCAAGGTGCCTCCCTTAGCTACTGGAACCTCTTCCCTATGAATTCATGGGATAGTAGTTAAAAATAATAGCCTACTGCTACTGTAAAAATGTTTCTTGTTCATTCACTACAAGTGTGATTTTTTTTAATGTGGCAAAGAATCATTAAACCAAATTGTAATGTATCCTAAAAAAAAAAAAGAAAGTTATTAGCATACAGATAGTAGTTAAAATAATAAAAATAGATGAAACTAGTTAAAAGTAAGAAGCAAAAATGGCTGAGGACCAAATAAAGGTTGGGAAGTAGATGACTAGCCACAAAAGTGGAGGGAAAGCAATCGGAAGAAAAACCTCCAGAGAGTCTTGTCTTATTGGCAAAGGAAGAGAAAAATGCAATGAAGGTACGATGGTCAAAATGATCTATGGTGGTTTTGAACTTTGTCCGTGTAGCCAAACTGGAATTCATTTCCCAGAATTTCTTTATTTGTATGGTTCCTTGTTACATTTGGCCAATAAGAGAAATTTGTATGAGATTTGGGAAGAAGAAGTGAAGGAGTGAAGATCTCTGAGTAGAAAAGGTAAGGAATAGGCACATATTGGAGGAAGAGGTTATTTTTCTTCATTGAAAAGACAGGCCAGGCAAAATTGGTGAGTTTAAGATCATCCTTAGCAAGAGCTAGGCCCTATCTCCATGAAACATAGAAAAATTAGCTGCACGGCTCGGCACCTGTGGCTCAAGTGGCTAAGGCGCCAGCCACATACACCTAAGGTGGCGCGTTCGAATCCCCAGCCCGGGCCCGCCAAACAACGATGGCCGCAACCAAAAAATGGCCAGGCGTTGTGGTGGGCGCCTGTAGTCCCAGCTACTTGGGAGGCGGAGGCAAGAGAATCACGAGGCAGGAGACTCGCTTGAGCCCAGGAGTTGGAGGTTGCTGTGAGCGTGATGCCACGGCACTCTACCCAGGGGGATAGCTTGAGGCTCCGTCTCAAAAAAAAAAAAAGAAAAGAAAAATTAGCTGCACATGGTGGTACATTGTCTTTAGTCCTACTCATGAGGCTGAGACAAGAGAATTGCTCGAGCCTAGGAGTTTGAGATTGCAATTAGCTGCACTTACACTCTGGCCTGGCCCGGCTTAGGCAACAAACAAGACTCTGTCTCAAAAAAAAAAAAAGAAAAGAAAAGAAAAGAAAAGAGAGAGAGAGAGAAACGGGAGATGAGTCAAAGTATCCTTATGGGAAAATATGCTAGTTAGAGGACTCCACCTAGTCTTCAATATGGACACATAAGTGTCATCTTCCATTAGATTAGACTATAAGCTTTAGAGCAGAGACTATGCCTTATGTTTAACACAGTTATTGGCACATGATATTAAACAAAAACTTTGTTAGGGGTGGCGCCTGTGGTGCAAAGGAGTAGGGCACCAGCCCCATATACCGGAGGGGGGCTCCTGGCCCTGGGCCAAAAACTACAAAAAAAAAAAAAAAACAACTTTGTTAAATAAAGAAATTCATTTTACCCTTTTGTTTCTGGCCTACGTTATAGAGGATAAGAACTCTCATGGTGATGAGTCTGTTGCTTCCACCCAGGTATAGACTTAAAATGTTCACCTCAAAGAAGAGACAATTCTTCTTTACCAAGGAATTCCAATTAATAAATACTGGGGAAATGAAATGTAACACCACAGTAGTAAATACTGCAAACAAGATCTACTGATGAAAGCTAAAATTAGTAGGCAAAAGTTTGAGGAAAAACAAGATATTTCCATAACCTCAAAGTATCTCCTTCCAAATATTTATTAATTATAAAAAGGGCTCAGAGCACGTAGCTGGGACTACAGGTGCCTGCCACAATGCCCAGCTATTTTTTTGTGGTTGTAGTTGTCATTGTTGTTTGGCAGGCCCAAGCCAGGTTCAAACCCACCAGCCCTGCTGTATGTGGCTGGTGCCCTAGCTGCTGAGCTACAGGTGCCGAGCCAAGCAAGTTTTGCTTGTTTTTGTTTTTCATCAGTTATCTCATGGCTCTGGGCTGCTGGAAGAATGATCTTTTTAATAAATGGGAGGAGATACAATGAATGTCTTCACAGAAGTCTTTTTTTGGCAATCAAAGGAGCATCTTTTCTTTTCTTTCTTTTTTTTTTTTTTTTACACAATGTGCTGGTTTTATATACAATTTGAAATATTTTCATCAAACTGGTTAACATAGCCTTCATGGCCTTTTCTTAGTTATTGTGTTAGGACATTCATATTCTATATTTAGTAATTTTCACATGTACTCTTTTAAGATGCACCGTCTTTTTATTTGGTGATCTTAGGCCAGGTGAGGTGGTTCATGCCTGTAATCCTAGCATTCCGGGAGGCTGAGGCAGGTGGATTGCTTGAGCTCAGAAATTAGAGACCAGCCTAAGCCAGAGTGAGACCCCTGTCTCTAAAAATAGCTGTGCATTGGGGCAGACACCTGTAGTCACAGCTACTTGGGAGGCTGAGGCAAGAGAATTGCTTGAACCCAAGAGTTTGAGGTTGTGGTGAGCTATGATGCTGCGGCACTCTACCAAGGGCAACAAAGTGAGACTCTGTCTCAAAAAAAAAATTGGCAATTTTAAGAGGAACTAGTTAGGATAGGCAGGATTTCATTCTTGCCTGTTTATTGGTGTATCCCAAGTGCCTAGCACATTGTCTGGAACAAAGGAACTCAACAAATATTTGTTGAATAAACTTCCATTCCAGGCTCAACACCTGTAGCTCAGCGGCTAGGGCACTGGCCACATATACCAGGGTTGGCAGGTTTGAACCTGCCACTGAAAACTACACCAAAAAATAGCCAGGCATTGTGGCAGGTGCCTAGAGTCCTGGCTACTTGGGAGGCTGAAACAAGAGAATCACTTAAGCCCAAGAATTTGAGGTTGCTGTGAGCTGTGACTCCACGGCACCCTGAGAGCAAAATAGCGAGACTCTGTCTCACAAAAAAAAGAATAAACTTCCATTCCAGTAGAATTAAACCAGATCGTTGTTTTCATTGAGAAAGGAATAAGAGGCGGGGGCGGTTGCTCAATGGGTACGGCGCTGGCCACATACACTGAGGCAGGCGGGTTCGAACCTGGCCTAGGCCTGCTAAACAACAGTGACAACTGCAACAACAACAACAACAACAAAACAGCCAGGCGTTGTGGCAGGCACCTGCAGTCCCAGCTACTTGGGAGGCTGAGGCAAGAGAATCACCTAAGGCCAAGAGTTAAGAGGTTGCTGCGAGCTGTGAGGCCACAGCACTCTACCATGGG
>NW_003852445.1:10384376-10386517 GCF_000181295.1 Otolemur garnettii
GAGTTGGAGGTTGCTGTGAGCTATAATGCCACGGCACTCTACCCAGGGGGACAGCTTGAGGCTCTGTCTCAAAAAAAAAAAAAAAAAAAAGAAATTCTGTCTTGACTCTGGGGACAGTGCTGTGGAATGATTATCTTTCTGCCTCTTCAGCTATTCCTTCTCATGCTCCTTTACAGACTCTACTTCCCCCTCTTAGGAAGGAAGTTTCCCAGGTTTCTGTCTCCATGTCTCCAACCCTCTTTTCTTCTGATAGTATAAAATGGAAATCATTTGTTATCTCTAATTCTAGTTGATTCCTTTGGGTACACAGTTGTGCCTAAAAATAGTATTTTAAGTTCTTTCCAAATATTTATGCCACATTTCTTGTGACAGGGAGGATTTTCTACTATAATGTTACAATGTTATATATTTAAGTGATTTTTGTTTTTGTTTTGAGACAGTCTTGCTCAGTTGTCCTGGGTAGAGTGTCGTGGCGTCACAGCTCACAGCAACCTCAAACTCTCGGGCTTGAGCGATTCCCTTGCCTCAGTCTCCTGAGTAACTGGGACTACAGGTGCCCACTATAATGTCTGGCTATTTTTAGAGACAAGGGTCTTGCTTTGGCTCAAGCTGGTCTCAAACCTGTGAGCTCAAGCAATCCACACAGCTTGGCCTCCCAGAGTGCTAAGATTACAGGCACGAGCTACTGTACCCGGCCTAGTTTTTCTATTTTTAGTAGAGACAGAGTCTCACTCTTGCTCAGACTAGAAATTTATTTTTAAAATATTTTTCTTTTGTTCTTCATTTTATGAGGAATGACTAAAATAATTCTCCTTGAAATATAATGTTTCTTAGTTTTAGATAATCTTTATTTCATTTTAAAAACTGGGATATAATTCACACAAAATTCACCATAAATATGCAATTCAGTGTTTTTTAGTATATTTGTTATACTGTAGAACTATCAACCAGTAATTCCAAAACATTTCCATCACCTCAAAAAGAAACTGCATACTAGTCCCAATTCCTAGCCCCCCAAATCCCTGGCAATCACTAATCTACTTTCCTTCTCCAGGGATTTTCCTATCCTGGACATGTAATTCATTTTCCTTTTCCCTATCTTGGCCTTTTGGCCAGACATATGCTTAGGTTATGACTAAGATGGAGGACTTATAGTTGCCCCTTTTTCATCCATTCGTCCCCTCCCCACTCCGGCAGCAGCCCTTACTTGAGGTTGAGTGTGACCCCATCTCCAGTTCCAGGAGAAAGCTTTGAATCACATCCACCTTACCTCTATAACTGGTCAGGAGTGAGTATGTGACCTTATGACCTAACTTCTTGGTTCAATTAGATTGTGTGTGTGGTTTGACTTACATACCTTTAATACCCTAATCTTAAGTGTATAGTTTGTTAAATTTTAACATGTATATATATCTGGGTATCCACCATGCAGATCAATGTTATAATGTTATATAAAACATTCCAGCACTCCAGGGTCGTCATGCCTCTTCCTAGTCAGTATCTTCACTCCAAGAATAACCATTATTCCGACCCAAAGCTCAGAAGATTTGTTCAATGACTGAGAAAGGAGGCACTATCTCTTATCCCCTGAATGTGAATAAATACATATATAAGCCTAAGAGCTTAAGAAAATTATCTGACTACGCGAGCGAAGCCAGCCTGAGGATAACAAGGACACAGCAGAGGAGAGAGAAAAAGATTTACAGAGAAAACACAACCACGGCTCTAATAGTGAATTTTTATATTAAATTAATTCTGAAGCTGTACTACTTTTGAACTTTCCAGTAAGCTATTTTATTGTTTAAATGGTTTAAAATGAATTTTTCTAGATTCAGGAGTTTAAACCTGCATTAGAATCTTAGTTCTGGGGCTTGGTGTCCATAGCTCAGTGGTTAGGGCAATGGCCACATACACCAAGGCTGGTGGGTTCAAACCCAGCCCAGGCCTGCTAAACAACGACAACTACAACAACAACAACAAAAATAGCCAGGCATTGTGGCAGGTGCCTGTAGTCCCAGCTACTTGGGAGGCTGAGGCTAGAGAATCACTTAAGACCAAGAGTTTGAGGTTGCTGTGAGCTGTGACATAACAGCACTCTACTGAGGGCAACACAGTGAGACTGTCGGGGGGGAAAAAAAAAA
>NW_003852445.1:10387006-10393857 GCF_000181295.1 Otolemur garnettii
TTTTTGGTTGCAGCCGTCATTGTTGTTTGGCGGGTCCGGGCTGGGGATTCGAACCCGCCACCTTAGGTGTACGTGGCTGGCGCCTTAGCCCGTTGAGCTATAGGTGCCGAGCCTAGAATTTTTAATAGTAAATATTTCTAAAGACTTGAGTTATCCTACCTTCCAGATAAAAAATCCCCAATAACTAGAAACAATGAACATCAGCTAGATAATCTTCCTTTCAGTGGAACTCTTTTCTTTCTTTTTTCTTTTTTTTGAGACAGAGTCTTACTTTGTTGCCCTTGGTAGAGTGCCATGGTGTCACAGCTCACAGCAACCTCAAACTCTCAGGCTCAAGTGATTCTCTTGCCTCAGCCTCCTGAGTAGCTGAGACTATAGGCTCCAGCCACAGTGCCCAGATATTTTTAAATGCGAGGTCTCTCTCTTGCTTAGGCTGGTCTCAAACTCCTGAGCTCAAGTGGTCCACTCACCTCAGCCTCTCAGTGTTCAGTGGCATTCTAAAGGAGTTCCTGCTATGTTAGATAGCAGAGATAGATTAATTCTGAGTTCTCTTCTAATACTAAAACTCTGTGGGACCCTTATTGATATGAACGCAGCCCTGAAAAATGGCAAAGAAATGGAATAAAAGGACTCTTTTGGCTCTGAAACAGGTAAAAATGAAGTCCAATTAAAGTTAATGGTGCAAAAGAGAAGCAACCTTAGTAGAATGGGCAATGGAAATAATACTTCTCAATTTGTTACACTAACAGCTCTGAGGATCTCCTTACTCCCACAGAGGACTCTGCCTACTCATCAGGGAGGGAGAGTGTGAAATTACTCTATCAGGACGTAGAGGCTACAGAAAGGGTGGGAGCTGAAATGATAAAAGTCAAGAAAAGAGTCAGACTCAGGAGCTGTGGAAAGAGTAGAAAGCCAAGGGCACAGACAGGCTCCACTGGCCTTATGTCTTTCAGTATATTCTCCCTCAGAGACAGACCACAGAACAACTACCAGCAGTATTTATTAGACACTTATATTTTTAATTCTTTATTTCCAGCTACTCCCTTCATTATCTTTTGCTGGGGTCAAAGAGATTGAAGCCATCCATCATCAACTTTCCTTATCTTCAAAGTTCATCAGTGCCTGCACTATAAAGGAAACAGACTGTGAGGCTGGAGAATTGAGAATATTCAGAACATAAAAATGTCTGGTTAGGACCCGCTTTTCTGGGTTCTAGGTTCCCACGCAAATCTTTACTAAGTGAAGCCAGGTAAGTCTCTGTGTACTCTTTGCCATAGATAAGATAAGTGGGATTAAAGAAGCTGTGTCCTCCCTTGCTACAGTCTCCTCCCTTTCACCCTGTTCCCAGAGAACAATTGGGAAAGCAGGACTGAGAGTAATTAGAAGGAGAAAGATGAACCTTAGGCAACATTTTGAAGTAAGAAAAATCTGTCTTTGACATCCTGCACTAAATTCTAGGTTCCTATGTTATAAATTCCTTATTGCCTACCTTTGCCCACTGTACACACACACACACACACACACACACACACACACAGAGTCTTCCTCCCTAATTCCATTATTCTCTCACTGAGTTGATTTCAACCAGATGTAAGGAAGACTAATCCATAGTCTTTCAACCAGATATAAGGTAACACCAATCCATATTAAACTGTTAAAAAAAAAATGCCCCTAATTCTTGTTTGTTTTATTTTGTTACTTTTAAAGGAAAATTTTATTAATCCGAAGTAATCTCTAAGTGGTAAAATTTAGGGGAAATAATGTCTAGCAAACAGTTCTGAGCTTACATCAAACTATTTAAATCATATACATACTTCTCTCCATTGAGGCTAAGACTAGGAGAGATGAAAGGAAGAGAATTTGTAATTCATAAATCTCTTTGGGGGCTGGGGCAGTGGGTGCTTGTGGGCTTTCTGCTCCCTGTCTTGATCCCCGCAGCTGTACAACTTGAGCCTAAGGCCCTGCTATTCAAATCTGAAATGTGGCCTTCAAAGAGAAGGAACATGTACGGAAGGGTTGGCTGCCCAAACAAAGCAATGGCCCACATTGTCCTAAGCTCCCAGATCTCAGGGAACTTGGGCGTCCCCTGCTGGAGAAGCAGTTTCCAGTTTTTTTCTAAGTGTTGGAACACTGATCCAGAATGTGAGGTATCAAAGAATTTGCCTTTATCTGTGAGGCAGAAATTGAGAACCTGAGATGACAGAGTAATGGACACCTTCTTCCTTCTCCCTCAGTTAGCTATGATATATGCATGTGTGTGTGTGTGTGTGTGTATATATATATATATATATATGATGTCCATAAAGTTCGTGTGCAATTTACCATGTTAAACTATTTTAAATTGTACACGAACTGTATGTCCACACAGTTTTTCTCCATGTACTTAACTCCAAGCCCCCATGGCTGCCTTAACTTCATACCTGCAAACTCCTGCAACTTCTTACGCTCTTCTAGGTTATACTGAAGCTTTTCTAGCAACTCAAAATAGCGGAAGAGTGAATCTCTGGGCCAAACAACACGGTCATCTTGATCCATTTCCATTAACCCAGGCAGATTCTGGTGCACAAGAGTTTCCCAGTCCAATTTCTCTGTAGGAAGGAATGCTTCATTAAAACATGTGGATATTAGGTGAAGTTTGGTAAGAGATGAAAAATCCTATGGTGTGGGTGGGAACATGGGGATGGAAGAGGAAACAGGAAGCAGGGAGGCAAAAGAGTACATCACTGGGTGGTGTCTATGGTCCAGTGGGTAGGGCACCGGCCCCATATGCCGAGGGTGGGGGGTTTGAACCTGACCCCGGCCAAACAGCAACAAAAGAATAGCTGGGAGTTGTGGTGGGTGCCTGTAGTCCCAGCTACTTGGGAGGCTAAGGCAGGAGAATCGCCTAAGCCCAGGAGTTGGAGGTTGCTGTGAGCTGTGACGCCATAGTACTCTACCCATGGTGACAAGGTGAAACTGTCTCTAAAAAAAAAAAAAAGAGTACATCACCAAGAGATTCTTTTTTTTTGCAGTTTTTAGCCAGGGCTGGGTTTGAACCTGCCACCTCCGGCACATAGGGCCTTTGAGCCACAGGCGCCTCCCCACCAATAGATTATTTTTTACAATGAACAGAGAGAGCCACAGCCACATTTATCCAAGGTGAAGGAGAAATACAGGGAGAAATTAAGAAGCACAAAAAAAAAAAAAAAGACCAGAAAATCAGAGTGATAGAGAAAATTGGAAAGTAGATAAAATAGGAAAGCTCCTTTTAAGATTGGGATGTCTCATAAAGAGGAAGAAGAAAGAAGAAACTCTTCTACTCACCAATCAGTTCAGTATATCTGGATTCAGAAGAGGAGGAAGAAGAGGAAGATATGGAGGAGGAAGAAGAGGAAAGCGGGTATTGTTTTTCTTTTGATGATATCTCTTCTGTTTTTGATACTCCTATTGTCTCCTCTTTGGTATCAATGGATTTGAAATCATCTACACCCTCTTCTGCTTCATTTGTTTTAAACTCGTCTTCATAAGCTTCTGAAGATACCATTTGTCGACTTGGTCTACTGTAAGTGAAAGGAAAAAAATATTTCTTTTTTTTTTTTAGAGATGAGGTCTCACTATGTTGTCCAGATTGGACTCAAACTCCTGGACTCAAGGGATCCTCCCATCTCAGCCTCCTAAATGGCTGGGGATTACAGGCATGTGCCACTACCCCTAGCTGAAAGGAGAAATTTTATGGTTTCAAAAATATTTATAAGATACAGTAGTTCTTTCAATAGTCTCTTTCCAGCCCTGGCCAAACTCTAAACCTTGGACATAGGTAATAAGGATCAAATTACTCCCAAATTCCAATCTTAGATACTTCCAACCTTGATCATCCTCAGTATGTTATCCTTAACTCTTTCCTCCCACATCAAGTTCATCAAGAAACCCTGGTGATAGGCTCAGTACTTGGCTCAAGCGGCTAAGGTGCTAGCCACATACACCTGAGCTGGCGGGTTTGAATCTAGCCCAGGCCCACCAAACAACAATGACAGCTGCAACCAAAAAATAGCCGGGTGTTGTGGCAGGCGCCTGTAGTCCCATCCACTTGGGAGGCAGAGGCAGGAGAATCACTTGAGCCCAGGAATTGGAGGTTGCTGTGAGCTATGATGCCATGGTACTCTACCCCGGGCAACAGCTTGAGACTCTGTCTCAAAAAAAAAAAAGAAACCCTGGTGATAGAATGAAGGCTCTTATCAAAAAGACAGGCAACAACGAATGCTGGTGAGGATGTGCAGAAAAGGGAAGGAACATTTGTATACTGTTGATAGGAATGTAAATTAGTGTAACCACTATAGAAAGTGAAATATACACAGGGCCAGCCCGGTAACTCACACCTGTAATCCCAGCACTCTGGGAGGCAGAGGTGGGTGGATTGCTTGAGCTCAGGAGTTAGAGACCAGCCTGAGCAAGAGTGAGACCTCTCTCTACTAAAATAGAAAAACTAGCTGAGCATCATAGCAGGTGCCTATAGTCCCAGCTACTCTGGAGGCTGAGGCATGAGGATCACTTAAGCCCAAGAGTTTGAGCTTGATGTGAGCTATGATGCCACCACACTCCACCAAGGGTAACAAAGTGAGACTCTCTTGAAAAATAAAAAATAGAAAAATTAGCTGAATGTGGTGGTCCACGCCTGTAGTCCCAGCTACTTGGGAGACTGAGATAAGAGGATCGCTTGAGCCCAGGAGTTGGAGGTTGCTGTGAGCTGTGGCGTTCTACCCAGGGTGATAGCTTGAGGCTCTGTCCCCCCCCAAAGAAAGAAAAGAATGAAATCCTCCCATTTGCAACAATATAGAAGAACCAGAGAACACTAAAGTAAAATAAGCCAAGCACAGAAAGACAAATTTCATGTGTTTTCACTCATACATGAGAACAAATTTTTTTTTTAGACAGAGTCTCAAGCTGTTGCCCTGGGTAGAGTGCCACGGCATCATGGCTCACAGCAACCTCCAACTCCTGGGCTCAAGTAATCCTCTTGCCTCAGTTTTTCCATTTTTAGTAGAGACAAGGTCTTGCTTTTGCTCAGGCTGGTCTTGAACTCATGAAATCAAGCTATCCACCTGCCTCGGCCTGCCAGAGTACAAGGATTACAGGCATGAGCCACCACGCCAGGCCTATGAGAACTAAATATTAAAAAAAAAAAAAGAAAAATTGCTGGCTCAGCACCTTGTAGCTCAGTGGCCAGCCAGCCACATACACTGGGGCTGGTGGGTTTGAACCTGGCCCAGGCCTGTTAAACAATAATGACAACTACAACAAAAAAATAGCCAGGTGTTGTGGTGGGCACCTATAGTCCCAGCTACTTGGGAGGCTGAGGCAAGAGAATTGCTTAAGCCCAAGAGTTTGAGGTTGTTGTGAGCTGTGATACCACAGCACTCTACTGAGGGCAACTAAGTAAGACTTTGTCTCAAAAAAAAAAAAAAAAAAAATTTCTCTCATGGAGACAGAGAGTAGAATGATGGTTACCAGAGGCTGGGAACGGTAGTGGGGAAGAGGGGATAAAGTGGCAGTGGTTAATGGGTGCAAAAATATAGTTAGATATAAAATGAATAATGTTTGATAGTATAACAAAGTAACTATAATCAACAATACATTCCGGTATACATTAAAGTAACTAAAAGAGTGGAATTGGAATGTTGCTAATACAAAAAAAGTTAAATGTCTGAAGTGATGAATACCCCAATTATCATGATTTGATTAATTCACATTACAGGCCTGTATCAAAATATTGCATGTACCCTAGAAAGACACACAACTGGCTCAGCACCCGTGGCTCAAGTGGCTAAGGCACCAGCCACATACACCTGACGTGGCGGGTTCGAATCCAGCCCAGGCCCGCCAAAACGACAATAATGGCTGCAACCAAAAAATAGCTGGGCATTGTGGCGGGCATCTGTTGTCCCAGCCACTTGGGACGTGGAGGCAGGAGACTCGCTTGAGCCCAGGAGTTGGAGGTTGCTGTAAGCTGTGATGCCACAGCACTCTACCCAGGGAGACAGCTTGAGGCTCTGTCTCAAAAATAAAATAAAATAATAAATAAAAAAAAAAGAAAGACACACAACTATTAAGCACCCAGCCTGAGCAAGAGCAAGAGCCCCCTCTCTACTAAAAGATAGAAAAATTAGCCTAGTGTTATGGTGGACACCTGTAGTCCTAGCTACTCAGGAGGCTGACCCAGGAGGATCGATCACCTGTACCCAGGAGTTTGAGGTTGCTGTGAGCTAGAACGATGCCGTGGTACCCTAGTCTGGGCAACAGAGTGAGACTCTGTCTCTAAATAAATAAATATCATAAAATAAAATAAAATCACAACCCATCTGTAATCTGTACCCTCTACTTCCATTCCCCCCAACCTATTCTACTTCTAATTTTTCCAAAATGCTTACATTTTAACATATTATTTGTTTAATATGTTCACTTTATTATCTCTTTACCCCTACTACTTTGTAAGCTCAATAACAATGGCATTATTGTCTATTTTGTTCACAGATACATCCTAAGCACCTAAATATTCAATAATTTTTTCTTTTTTAAGAATTTTTTTTTTTTAGGCAGAGCCTCAAGCTGTCACCCTGGGTAGAATGCCATGACATCACAGCTCACAGCAACCTCTAACTCCTGGGCTTAAGCGATTCTCTTGCCTCAGCCTCCCAAGCAGCTGGGACTATAGGCGCCTGCCACAACGCCTGGCTATTTTTTGGTTGTAATTGTCATTGTTGTTTCGTAAACCTGGGCTGGATTCAAACCCACCAGCTCTGGTGTATGTGGCTGGCGCCTTAGCAGCTTGACCTACAGGAGCCGAGCCAATAATTATTTCTTTTTTTTTTTTTTTT
>NW_003852445.1:10395495-10402226 GCF_000181295.1 Otolemur garnettii
AAAAAAAAAAAAAAAAAAAAACCAAATAGTTACTGAATGAATGAATTCTCTTTTAAAACCAATCTTCATCTTTGGTTTTCTACACTCTCCTCTTTCATGTGTTTAATCCCAGCTCACATATACACTGCTTACCTGGTATCCATTTTGCTATGGCTTGACCTGATTGCCTCAGGGGACAGGTTTTGTCTCCTGCAAAGGAAAAAAACCAAGAGAGTGAAGAAAGCTAGAGCCAAGCTAAAGAATTCAAATCAGGGCTCAGCACCTGTAGCTCAGAGGCTAGGGCACCAGCCACATACACTGAAGCTGATGGGTTCAAACCTAGCCCTGGCATGCTGAACAACAACTACAACCAAAAAGTAGCCAGGCCCTGTGGCAGGCGCCTGTAGTCCCAGCTACATGGCACTCTATTGAGGGCAATATAGTGAGATTCTGTCTCAAAAAAAATAATAATTCAAATCAGAAAGTAAACAAATCTGAGTGGAGAAAACAAATTGTAGTCAAGGTGTAAAAAAAGAATGGAGGAGAGTGGTGCCTGTGGCTCAAAGGAGTAGGGTGATGGCCCCATATGCCAGAGGTGGAGGGTTCAAACCCGGCCTTGGCCAAAAACTGCAAAAAAAAAAAAAAAGAATGGAGGAGTCCCCACAGCAGGTGAAGAATCAGGCAATATTCTAAGGCAGCAGTTCTCAACCTGTGAGTCATGACCTACAGGAACTGTATTAAAGAGTTGTGGCATTAGGAAGATTGAGAACCACTGTTCTAGAGCTAGAGAATTCTTAACCTTGGGAGCAAATATTCTCTCACAAACAGAAGTGGGGTCAAGGCCAAGGAATAAAAATGGGAAACGAGCTCAGGAAACCCGTGAGAAATAAAGTTGGATTTGAATATGGGGAATCAGGTGCCACCCATAGGTCAATGGGCAGGGTGCTGGCCACATACACCAAGGCTGGTGGGTTCGAACACGACCTGGGCCAGCTAAAACAACAAAGATAACTACAACCAAAAAAATAGCTGGGGCACTGCCTGTGGCTCAGTGAGTAGGGCACCGGCCCCATATACCGAGGGTGGCAGGTTCAAACCCAGCCCCAGCCAAAGTGCAACAAAAAATAGCCAGTCGTTGTGGCGGGCGCCTGTGGTCCCACTCAGGAGGCTGAGGAATGAGAATCGCCTAAGCCCAAGAGCTGGAGGTTGTTGTGAGCTGTGACACCATGGTACTCTACCAAGGGCAACAAAGTGAGACTCTGTGTCTAAAAAGGAAGAAAAAAAAATAGCTGGGGCTTGGCGCCTGTAGCTCAGCAGCTAGGGTGCCAGCCACATACACTGGAGCTGGTGGGCTTGAACCCAATCTGGGCCTGCCAAACAACAATGATAACCACAACCAAAAAATAGCTGAGCATTGTGGTGGGCACCTGTAGTCCCAGCTACTTGGGAGGCTGAGGCAAGAGAATAACTTAAGCCCAAGAGTTTGAGGTTGTTGTGAGCTATGATGTCATGGCACTCTACCCAGGGTGACAGCTTGAAATTCTGTCTCAAAAAAAAAAAGAAAGAAAGAAAGAAAATGGGGAATCAGACCTCTGGATAATCCGACGCTTGAATATGTCAGCTTTGTGCTGAACTTCCAGATGTGTCATCTCCTCACTCAGCTCTTTCCTGATATTCTGGAAATTAGTAACTGCCCCAAAGGGCCATCAGGGATTGGGAGATGGTAGTGACTAGACCTGGGGAGAGGACTTGGCTTGGGAGAAACCAAGAGAAATATCCATTCCAGGACCCAAGCCTCCCTGCTACACTAGGTTCTTTCCCCATAATCCACCAATGCCAGCTTTCAGACTAATTTCTTCCCAACCACCCTACCCACCAAATTTCATCTCCTCTATGCTTACCCATCATGGCCACTATAATATTTCGAAAAATAATGGAGCCAAGCAACAACCAAAGGATGACATACAGGCTGCTGAAGAGGCGGCCGACTTCAGGCACTTTCCAGATATCCTGAAGCAGTGCATACCAATGATCCAAGGTGAAGAGAATGAACACTGTCACCAGGGAATTCATCAGGTCACTAAAGTAAAAGGCATGTGAATAGATAGAAGTAGAGATCTAAACATCTCAGAAACTGTTATCATTCTTACTTTTAAAGCAACAAAAGAACATTTCTTTGTAATTTGCTCTGATTTTGGCTCCCTCTTCTACCATACTAAATTTCTAGCTTATCATTCTTCAGGATTTTTTGTTTGTTTTTGAGATAGGGTCTTCCTCTGCCTCCCAGGCTGTGGTGCAGTTACTTGATCATAGCTCACTGCAAGCTCCAAATCTGAGACTCAACTGATTTTCCTGCCTCAGGTTACGAAGTAACTGGGACCACAGGCATGTGTCACCTTCTCCAGCTATTTTTTTTTTTGCAGTTTTTGGCCAGGGCTGGGTTTGAACCTGCCACCTCCGGCATATGGGGCCGGCGCCCTACTCCTTTGAGCCACAGGCGCCAGAGACAGGTTCTCACTATGTTGTCTAGGCTGATCTCAAACTCCTGGCCTCAAGTAATCTTGCCATCTTAGCCTCCCAAAGTCCTAGGATTACAGGCATGAGCCTTTTTGCTTGGCCCATTCTTGACTCTGAAATTGTTTTATTAAATTTTCCCTTGTTATGAATAATCTATTCCATTAGTCCTGGTGCTTAGTGACAACTCAATAAATAGGTATTGATTCAATTTTTAAAAGATGAATGAATCACCAATGAGATATAATTTTTCCTAAGGTCATTCTTCTCTTCTCCTTGGTTTCTACTTAATAGAAGATTACTCGTAAATTTACCAAACATCATTTCTATTTTTTTTTTTTTTTTTTTTTTTTTTGAGACAGAGCCTCAAGCTGTCCCCCTGGGCAGAGTGCCATGGCATTACAGCTCACAGCAACCTCCAACTCCTGGGCTCAAGCGAGTCTCCTGCCTCCGCCTCCCAAGTAGCTGGGACCACAGGCGCCCGCCACAACGCCCGGCTATTTTTTGGTTGCAGCCGTCATTGTTGTTTGGCGGGTCCGGGCTGGGGATTCGAACCCGCCACCTTAGGTGTATGTGGCTGGCGCCTTAGCCGGTTGAGCTATAGGCGCCGAGCCATCATTTCTATTTATTTCACTGGTATGAACTGATAGGCAAGTAGGGATGGATATGTGACATAAACATATGTGATCCCAAATAATGGATAATGATGAATAGCTTATCAATAGGTAGTATTTAAGATTATAAAATTAAATAAAAAGACTATAAAATTAATAATAGTTATTTAAAAATGATGAATAGATTGTGAATAGGTAATATTAAAGATTATAAAATAAGTTATTTAAAAATTAATAAAAATTGATACTTTCATGAGACTATGTGATAAAAACTCTACTAGAAAGATATATAAATTTTCATTCTTTCCCTTTTAGTTCCCCATATACAATTTATTGAAAACATCAGGGCTTGTATAAGATGAATTCTAGGACCTTCCTAACTCAATATTTTTATAGAGTCTAAGAGAAACCTGAGAGTTGACAGGTTAGATTCAATTGGCTCGGTGCTCATAGCTCAGGGCTTAGAGTGCTGGCCACATACACCAGGGCTGGCGAGTTTGAACCCAGCCCAAGCCTGCTAAACAATGACAACAACAATGAAAAAATAGCCAGGCGTTGTGGCAGGCACCTGCAGTCCCAGGAGGCTGAGGCAAGAGAATCTCTTAAGCCCAAGAGTTTGAGGTTGTTGTGAGCTGTAATGCCATGGCACTCTACCATGGGCAACATAGGGGGACTCTGTCTCAAAAAAAAAAAAAGATTGGGTTTAATTCATAAATAGTATTATCTACTTAAATTTAAGTTGATTTTCTTCTAGCAATCAGTATTTTCTAAACAGAGATCTTAGGTGGATTTTACTTCTTTTTTTTTTTTTTTAAAGAGACAGTCTCACTTTATCGCCCTTGCTAGAGTGCTATGGTGTCACAGTTCACAGCAACCTCCAACTCCTAAGCTTAGGCTATTCTCTTGCCTCAGCTTCCGGGGTAGCTAGGACTATGGGCATCCGCCATAACGCCTGGCTAATCTTTTGTTGTAGTTTAGCTGGGGCCAGGTTTGAACCCACCTCCCTCAGTATATGAGGCTGGCGCCCTACCCACTGAGCCACAGGCACTGCCCCTGGATTTTACTTTTTTCTCTTTTTTTTGAGACAGAGTCTCACTCTGTAGCCCAGGCTAGAGGTATCAGCCTAGCTCACAGAAACCTCAGATTCCTGGGTTCAAGCAATCCTTTTGCTTCAGCCTCCCACCTATCTGGGATTACAGATGCCCAATACAATGCCCAGTTAATTTTTCCCTTTTTAAAAGTAGTGATGTGCTAGGACAATGGTGTCGTCCTAGCACTCTGGGAAGCCAACGCAGGTGGATTCCTGAGCTTACAGGTTTGAGACCAGCCTGAGCAAGAGTGAGATCCTGTCTCTAAAAAAAAAAAAAAAAAATAGCTGGGCATTGTGGCAGGTACCTATTGTCCCAGATACTTGGGAAGCTGAGGCAAGAGAAGCACTTGAGCCCAAGAGTTTGAGGTTGCTGTGAGCTATGACGCCACCACACTCCACCAAGGGTAACAAAGTGAGACTCTGTCTCAAAAATAAATAAAAATAGAGATGGGGTCTTGCTCTTATTTAGGCTGGTCTTAAACTCTTGAGCTCAAGGGATCCTTCCATGTTGGCCTCCCAAAGTGCCAGGATTACAGGCATGAAACACCATAGCTGGCCTGGATTTTACTTTTAAATGAGATCCTGTCTCTACAAAAAAACAGAAAAATTAGCTGGGTGTAGTGTGCACCTGTAGTCCCAGCTACTTGGGACATTGAGGCAGAAGGATTGCTTGAGTTCAGGAATTTGAAGTTGCTGTGAGCTATGATGACATCATTATAGCCCAGGGGACAGAGCAAGACCGTATCTCAGAGAAAAGAAAGAAAGAGAGAGAGTGAGAAGGAAAGAAGTAATGAAGGAAGGAAGAAGGAGAAGGGAGGGAGGGAGGGAAAGGTTGATTAAGAGTGAGTTTGAATTTGCAAAACCCAGAATAAATGCAGAACTAGATGCCCTACCCAAGATTAGAGTTAATACCACTCACTGCTTTCACTTTTTCCTCCTTATTTATGTTCTATTCCAATTTCTTGGAATAGACAATACTTTTTGAATTACTATACTTTGGATAAGCTTCCTGGTCTCTTACCTAAATTCTCTGCCCTCACCCAGGCTTCCCCCAGCCCTGCCTACGAGAAGAACAAGTGGTACTCCAGGTCCTGGCGAGTTGAACGGGTATACTCTGCGAAGAAGTGGACACCAGTCACAGCAAAAATGTAGAAGAAGATGAGCAGCAACATCAGGAGGAAGGTCATGCTCTAGAGGTCATGACTTCAAGTCAGAGATGGGCGAAACAAGGCTGATCTCCACTGACAGCCCAGTCAAGCCCACCTGGAAATCCCCCACCAAATCCTCCCTTTTGCTCCTGAGCCCAGTCATTTCTGAACCACAGCAACTGTCCCCAGCTCCTTCTTGTCAATCACATTTCACAGGACTTTTTGCTGCCTTCTTTGACATACCCAGACTTGTTTCATATTAAATATTAAACCCCTGTATTTATCCACTTTTCCCCTCTGCTTTAGCTTGCAACAATCAAATCACCTTGAGGGCCCTGACCAGGGCCAAAATAATAACTCGAATTTGACGGAATCGTGCAAAGAGTTTGAGAGACCGCAGCACCCGGCAGATCCTCAGAAACTGGAGCCACACAGACTGGCTTGTCACCCCTCCCAACACCACAATCTCAGGAAGCAGGGACTGTGGAAAACACAGATTATGAATGAAATTTGCCCCCAAGCACCCAAGCTTTTGTCCCTTATTCATCTCTTCTTCATAGATCCTTAGGTATTATCCCTTAAATAGCACTCTCTGAACGGTTTGCTATTCAGACTTTTTTTTTTTCCGAGAGACAGAGTCTCACTGTCACCCTTGGTAGAGTCCTGTCACAGGTCATAGCAACCTCAAACTCTTGGTCTCGAGCAATTCTCTTGCCTCAGCCTCCCAGGTAGCTGGGACTATAGGCGCCTGCCCTAATGCCCGGGTATTTTTTGTTGCAGTTGTCATTGTTGGTTAGCTGGCCTGGGCCAGGTTTGAACCCACCAACTTTGGTGCACATGGCTGGAGCTGTAACCAGTGTGCCAAGGCTGCCAAACCTGGCAGATGTTTTTGTTAGGGCTGATGTTATGGACCACCTTGCTCCTAATACCAACAATTCCTGCAACGAGTGACTTTTAGTTTCAGGAAAATAACCAAAAGAATGAAGTTAGATAAATTTCTATTTGTTTCTTCCTGTTTCCTAAGCATGTTAGCTTTTATTTTTAATTTCTTTTTTTTTTTTTTTTTGTAGAGACAGTCTTACTTTATCACTCTCGGTAGAGTGCCATGGCATCACACAGCTCACAGCAACCTCCAACTCTTGGGCTTAGGCGATTCTCTTGTCTAAGCCTCCCAAGTAGCTGGGACTACAGGTGCCCACAACAATGCCTGGCTATTTTTTGCTGTTGTTGCATTTCAGCTGGGGCCAGGTTTGAACCCCGCCACTCCTGGTATATGGGGCCGGCGCACTACCCAATGAGCCACAGGCGCCACCCATGTTAGCTTTTCGTGTTCTTTTGATTCACCTAGGCACATTCCTCATCCCACTAAACTAATCCTCAGGATAT
>NW_003852445.1:10402452-10403495 GCF_000181295.1 Otolemur garnettii
TTCCAGATATAACCTGAAGTTCTATCCCCTGTATCTGGGGATTCGAACCCGCCACCTTAGGTGTACGTGGCTGGCGCCTTAGCCGGTTGAGCTATAGGCGCCGAGCCAGGATATTTATTCTTACCAACATGGTAACAATAAAGTCAAAGACATTCCAGGCACTCTTCCAGAAAAGAAGAAAGCTGGATAGCCACATAAGAAGGATCTCCAAGATGAAAATAAGCAAGATAAACCAAGCTGCCACCTCTAAAGTCAGCTTCAATGTCCACAGTTTGGCATTTGTGGATTCCATCAATTCTGTTAGGGTAGAGCAAAGAAGAAATAAAAGTTAAGATAATAGGAAGCTGAATGATGCAGAATGATCACTTACAAATCACAGATGTGCCCAACTCTATTCCATTTTTCTTTGAGTTTCTCTTTTTAACACTGTTGCTTCAACCTGTGAATTACAAGGGAGCACAGAAGTGGCCATGAAAACTTATCTGTTGTTATCCCTATTTCTACCAGCTGCAAGTCACTTCCTATCTACTGGTGGCTGGGGGAGAGAGGGCGAGGTCATACGGCCAGTAAGAGATTAGTCTTTTTAACTATCCCCCCAACCCTACCCCTGCCTGCTACATTGTTATCTCAGTCCTAAAGTTCAATATAAAGAAATGAGTCTGAGTAGAATGAAAATATAGGGCCATGATATCTAAAGTACTTTATGAGGCATGTAGAAATAAGAAGCCAGATTCACAGGATATACTGATTTATAATAAGAAGTTATTATACTTGGGGGCTAAGTGTGGTCTCACACCTGTAATCCCAGAACTTGGGGAGGCCCATGCAGGAGGATTGCTTGAGGCTAGAAGTTCAAGACCAACCTGAGCAACACAGCATGAACCTACCCCAACAACAACAACAAAAAATTATCCAAGGGGTGGCACCTGTGGCTCAAAGGAGTAGGGCACTGGCCCCACATGCTGGAGGTGGCGGGTTCAAACCCAGCCCCGGCCAAAAACTGCGAAAAAAAAAAAAAAAAAAAAAAAAAAACCAGACATGGT
>NW_003852445.1:10407711-10414832 GCF_000181295.1 Otolemur garnettii
CTGTAGTCCCAGCTACTTGGGAGGCTGAGGCAAGAGAATCACTTAAGCCAGGAGTTGGAGGTTGCTGTGAGCTATGATGCCATGGCATTCTACCCAGGGTGACGGCTTGAGGCTCTGTCTCGAAAAAGAAAAAATAATTAGTCTGTTCTTGCTCAGCACCTGTAGCTCAACAGGTAGGGCATTGGCCACATACACCAGAGCTGCAGGTTTGAACCCAGCCTGGGCCTGCTAAACAATGACATCTACAACCAAAAAATAGCCAGGTGCTGTGGGGGGCACCTGTATTCCCAACTACTTGGGAGTCTGGGGCAAGAGAAATCACTTGGGCCCAAGAACTTGAGGTTGCTATGAACAGTGATGCCATGGTACTCTATCAAGGGTGACATAGTGAGACTCTGTCTCAAAAAAAAAAAAAAAAAAAAAAAATTTAGTCTGCTCGAAGAAATTTGTTAATCACAAATAATTTCCCTTTGCAAAATCTCTGCTGCCTTTCTACCATAAGAATAAGCTTAATAAGATAAAATTTTCATGAGCTTGCCAGATAACTCCCAGTCTAGCAATCTATCTATGCTCTGGCACAGAGATCATTGTTTCAAACTCAAACTGTTTTACCAAATAAAATGGCTAGTGTTATTGTATTTTTATTTATCTGTTAGATCTAGGGAATCTTGTACATTTACTGTTATTTTATTTCAAGATTTAAGACTTTATCCCTAACCCACAGGGCAAATACATGCTAGTGATCACATAAGAAACAGTAAATTGTGGCTTAGTTCAAAATGCTCACTACTACAGAAGGAAATAAAACACTCCAAGTATATAGTATACTGTAATGGATCAGAGACATCAAACATTGTTTTATATTTTAACATCTTTGATTTGGTTATATTAAAGGACTGTGTTAAAATGAGAAAGTTCCTCAAAACAATGTGGATGAAACAAGTATTTCTATTGTTCTTTCATCATTTCTGAGATTATCTGAGATGATCATCAAATGAGTTGATTCTCCAGATGTTCTTCTGTTTGGTATAGAAGGTATACTTCATATAACCTATGATTGGTTTAAGTCATTTCCTTTTTTTTTTTCTTTTTTGCCGGGGCTGGATTTGAACACCCCCCCACCTCTGGTAAATGGGGCTGGAGCCCTACTCTTTGAGCCACAGGCGCCGCCTCCAGTCATTTCCTTTTTAAGTAGTTTAAGTCAATAGCTTAGTTGTACCTAAGTTTACATACTTTATGAGCTTTCTTATTTGTATTTAAATAATCTTTCCCTTATAGTTGTAAAATGTAAACGTTGAACTATTCACTGATAGACACTACTCTCTTTAATAGAAAAGGTTAATTCAAACAAATATTGAACTAAATTGACAAATAAAACTGATCTTCCCATTTCTAGTTTCCTTGCTACATATTACATTCTACCTGTACGTGTCTAGACTATCCAATATCTACAATATTCTCTAGAGCCCACCAAATGTTTCCAGATCTTACCAGTTACACAAATCCTACTCCAGAGAACTTAATATTAATTATCCTTATCACAATTCAAATGACATTCAAAAATGTAAAATGATCAAGTTAGAAGAAAAATGACTCACATCCGCTTCCTCTTTCATTCATGTTAGTCCTTACCTATTTCTTTTTTTAATTTTTTTTTTTTTTTTTAAGACAGGAGCCTCAAGCTGTCCCCCTGGGTAGAGTGCCATGGCATCACGGCTCAAAGCAACCTCCAACTCCTGGGCTCAAGCCAGTCTCCTACCTCAGGCTCCCGAATAGCTGGGACAACAGGGACCCGCCACAATGCCTGGCTATTTTTTGGTTGCAGCCATCATTGTTGTTTGGCGGCAGGGCTGGATTCAAACTCACCACCTTGGGTGTACATGACTGGCACCTTAACCACTTGAGCCACAGGCACCCAGCCAGTTCTCACCTATTTCAACCATCAATACAATTGTATTCAAAAAGATGAGGAAGATGATAAAGTTCTTGAAGAGAGAACCTGTTTTTTCCTTAAGGAAACTAGAGTGTAGTTCTGATTTTTATGCAGCTGAAATAATAAAAGCAAGAATAAAAACAGTGATAATGAGAAGAAAAGAGTTTGGGAAGGGAAAAATAAGTCATCAGACAGATGATGAACAGCCATAAATGCCAGGAAAGGATACACTCAAGAACCCATCCAGCCCACAAGGAAAGAGGTGGCCTCCGACTGCATCGGACTCGAAGCCTGCTCATCTTCCTCTGGGCATGTGAAATCCGTCCTGCATGTTGAGGCTTTATAGAGAAGCGCACTAACTGGTGTTGATCTCCCAACATAAGTTTCTTCTGACGGGCAGGATCTATAGCAAATATTTTAAAAGGATAATGGATAAATACAGACAAGTAAGTTTGGGGGCAGGGATACTGGTTCAACTCATGCAGAGGCTTACCTTCCTGCTGCTCCTTCTCACATCAACTCCAAATCCTCTTAGTTTGGAGCAATAATGTATTGCTTATGACCAGTACTGCCCACGCCCATGAATACAAGCAGAAGGTTAAAACCCTTCAAGTTCAAGTGCCTTTGGTAGAAACTTTTCCAAGTTAGTCAATGTTACTAGCTATCTTAGGCCAAAAAATGAGTGACATGGGTTCTATCTCCTGGATTCAAAGAGGTTTTGTTTGTTTGTTTGTTTAGAGACAGTCTCACTTAGTCACCCTAGGTAGAGTGCCATGGCGTCAAAGCTCACAGCAACCTCCAACTCTTGGGTTTAAGAGATTCTCTTGCCTCAGCCTCCCAAGTAGCTGGGACTACAGGTGTGGGTCACAACGCCTGGCTATTTTGGTTGCAGCTGTCATTGTTGTTTAGCAGGCCAGGCCAGGTTTGAACCTGCCAGCCCCAATCCATGTGGCTGGCGCCCTACCCACTGAGCAATGATCGCGGAACCGAATTCAAAGAGTTTTATTCATAATATTGAGTTTGGTATAAGCTCTAAACCAGTAACCAAAGCAAATTCCCTTGAATTCCCCCCCTCTAAAATTTGTCTTTCTTTGGAGGATGTCAATAGGAGACTTAAATTTAGAGTAAGGAAAAAATATGTTGCTGACCAAGTAACTCGCGGAGAGTGTGCCGTGGCACTGCTTGGCTCAAGCCTTGCAAATGTTCGATGAGAGAGAAAGTATCAATGAGACGTGAACGAATGGCATCAGCTCGGGGCAGTTGGACTTGCTCCGGTTCGGGACAACTGCTCATGTCTGTTAAGAAAATGGAAGAATCAAGTGTCATTTCACTCTTGCACTTGCATCAAGGATTAGCACTTTCCTGCTCCTCCTCCCCACCGTCTTTCCCCTTAAGGTGCCCCAAACCAGGAACTAGGAGCAGTTGGAAGAAAACAAATACATCCTACTAAGGCTCAACGTTTCCTGAAAACAAAAGGGAGCCATAAGAGATATTGCACAGTCGACCAAGTGGCAAAAAACTTTAATTTTGTGACAGCGTTTCTAATAAAACACACACACACAAACACTTCAAAAAATAATTTTAAAAAATACAACAGCCACAAGGACAGGGACCCGCGGCTGGACAAAGAAAACTCCGGGTCCTGCCTGGATTAGAGGCAATTGGACCATGAGGTGGGGCAGTGGGAGCGCTTAGGCTGAGCCCAAAGGAAAAATCTAGTGAAGAGGAACTGAACAAAATGCAGCAGCCTGACATTTTGAAAATGCGTCCGGTCCCAAGTGTATCCACCCCAATACTCCTTGAGGGCTGGCTCCTTCTCCGCTCAATCCCCGCCTCTGGGCCTCACCTTAGCCCAGTTCTCTTCGCCCACTCAGCCCTGACTTCACTCCTCAGCCTCGGGCTCTGGCGCCCCCTGAGCGCGGCTCCCGCACCACACAGGACGAGCTCAGGGCCGGCTCCCAGCCTCGCTGCGCCCCATTTCCAACCCCGTCCTGCCCAACGCTCAGGATCCCGCTCGCCCCACGCCGCCGCTCGCCCCAGACCCCAGTCCCGGATCCGAGCCCCGGGCCCAGCCGAGCTCAGCCCGTCTCGGCCCCGCCCCGCGCCCCGGCCACTCGGCAGTTACCAGCTGGTCCCACCCGCCCGACGCAGGCGCCGCGCAGCCAATCGGCGGCTGCCACACAGCAGCCCGAGCCGGCCTTGGGGGTTGGGACCTCCGGCTGCAGGTCCGCCTGGGCCAGACGCGCCAGCGCAGACAGCGGGTGAGTGGTTGCCGGCCGGCCGTCCGACCTCCGCAGTCGCCGCCGAGCCCCGACCCTCCCGGCCGCCCCCCAACCTCACCTCGCCGCCATGCGCCTCCGCCGCCTAACCCTGGTCCGGGGCGTGGCGCTGTTTCTCACGGGTCTCGCCGGTCTCGCTGCTGCCTCCGATGTGCTGGAACTCACGGACGACAACTTCGAGAGTCGCGTCTCCGATACCGGGTCCGCGGGCCTCATGCTGGTCGAGTTCTTTGCCCCCTGGTAAGGCCACTCTGCCTGCGCGGGGGAGGGAGGGCCAGGCTGGGCCGGGGGCGCGGGCGCTGGCGCGGGGAACGGTTGGGCCTACGCGGCTTCTTCCACTATTCCTGCTGGCCTCGGCTGCCGCCGGCACATTCCCCATCCCTGGGAGCCGGCGGGGCCACTGCGAGAGGAGAAGTCGGTGCTGGACGGCTGGGAGCAACACCCGAGAAGGAAACCCCGAAGGCCCTCTCACGCAGGGCGACATTCTTACTTCGGTTTTCTTGCGGCACTTCCTATTTGTAGAGGTTTTAGCCACCCCCTTCCCCTCTCCCCCTTCGATAATGTGTTTTTTGCAGTTTCTGGGATAGTGTGGATGGTCTCCATTCTACGTACTCGGCATCCCCAAAGCCTTATAGTAAAAGCGAACGTTTCCCCAAGTGCAGAAGTCTTGGATCCCCAGGGTATTTCCTTTTTTCTTGCCTCACGGCCATTGGTTTTAGGCAAGGTCACTGTGTGGCTGCAGAATGGTCTTAAGTGCTTTCTGGAGGCAGACAATAATTATGTAAATCGAATGGTGTACAGTTTCTATATCAAACAGATCACTTATTTCTCAGTACTGGCCCAAACCTCTGTCAAAATGAAAGAAACGAACAAGAATAATTCCATCAGACTCTGTCCAAATTGTCAAATTTCAATTTTAATCAGGATTTCTGAAAAAAAAATGACAGACTCTTCAAAGAAAAAATAGCCAATGTTGGAGAATTACTCCACTTCAGGGTGATTTGATTGAATGAGTGTTAATTCCTTAAGATAGAGCTAACTCGAAATAAAAATCTGTCTTGGGGGGGAAAGAAGACCAAAAAAGGATTTCTGGCTCAGACATCCTGGTTTAGTTTCAGTTTTTAACCTACAGTCATTACTATAGCAAACAGTGATTATCTTAACCTTGAGGTAGAGGTAGCTCAATATTTTTTGCTAATTGCAGTGCTTAATTTTTTTCCCTCCTGACACAGTGACCCCTAGTTAAAAACTGTCTGTATTCAAAAGTATCAGTTAAAGTTAGTATGTAACTTTTACTTCAAACTCAGGTCTTTTACTCTTCAGCCTCTGCTGACTTGTGGAGGGTTACTCTAGAAGTATTATGGTAAAAAACATCTGAATCAGAGGGATATGCAGTTTACAGTAGGAATTGATGGAGAATGGTAGGCCATTAGACTGTTAATTTAAATCAGAAATTTTTTTTGTTTGAATTGGGGTATTTCCTACTTTAAATTGTTGCATGTGCTTCCTTGAGACTACATATCCCGTCATGCACTCAACTATCCTCCAAATTGGGTGGATCTCTGCTGTGGTGTCTGCTTTTAATTGGTTTAAAAGAGAAAGTCATCCTCTACTATGCCGGCAAGAAAGATCGGTTTTCTGTGTGAGCAATTCTGAGTCAAGGAAGTCTCCTTTTGATAATGTCTTTATTTCTTCACAATCAACTACAGTATTTTTATTTAACATTTCAGCTGGAATGTTTTCTGACAGCTATACACTTTTTTAAAGATCGGGAATACTATCTCAAAAGGTAGTTGGGAACAGTTAAAGAATCCTCATTAAGAGCAAAATGGCCGTATTTTGGGCAAGTTCTTTTTCTCCTTTGAAGTTTTTTCCACTTTCATTTTACAGATGAAAATGAAAGCTTTCTTTGCAGTTAATTCTGTAGACTGATATTTTAATTATGGAATTAATCATCTATATAGTCTGAGAGTATCTGACGAATTTCCGAATTTCTCTGAGGAAATAAGTAGCACTACTTAATTATTTGATAATTCTGAAAATGTATTGATTGCTGTTACGTCCATGACATCTACTTTTTTTTTGAGACAGAGTCTCACTATGTCGCCCTTGGTAGAGTGCTGTGGTGTTCCATCTCACAGAAACCTCAAACTCCTGTGCTTATGTGATTCTCTTGCCTCAGCCTCCCAGGTAGCTGGGACTACAGGCGCCTGCCACAATGCCTAGCTATTTTTTTTTTTTTTTTAAATTGCAGTTGTCATTGTTGTTTAGCAGGCCCCAGGCCAGACTGGCCTGGCCAGCGTGGGTGTATGTGGTCATGTGGTGAGGCACCCTACTTGCGCTACCATCGCTGAACACAGAACATCTACTTATGTTGTAGATATGTGTTCTACCCTCTAGAACAGAAGTAATAATAATACATGTGCTGATTCCTTTACTTGAAATCCTCCTCTACCCTCCAGTTGATCCTTTCAGCATGAAGATTGAGCTCAAAAGTTAACTTGTTCCTTTCGTGGACAACTATTCTCTCTTTTGGTACCTCATATAATCCAGTCCATCACTCTTGCCAGACTGCTGTTCCTAGACCAAAAGGACTATATCAGTTTTTCTATCAGTGGCTAAAGAAGCATTTGGCCCTGGCTGGGTGCGGTGGCTCACAGCTATGATCCTAGCACTCTGGGAGGCCGAGGTGGGTGGATTGCTTGAACTCATGAGTTGAGAACAGCTACTCGGGAGGCTGAGGCAAGAGAATCTCTTGAGCTCAAGAGTTTGAGGTTGCTGGGAACTATTCTTCTGTGAAAGACAGTATAAGGAATACTATTTGTTCACAACTTAGTCAAAAACACATTTGAAACCCCTGGATACCCCTTTGTTATCTCATACTCTTCCCAGTTTTTTTTTTTTTTTTT
>NW_003852445.1:10416087-10417311 GCF_000181295.1 Otolemur garnettii
CGGCTATTTTTTTTGGTTGCAGCCGTCATTGTTGTTTGGCGGGTCCGGGCTGGGGATTCGAACCCACCACCTTAGTTGTACGTGGCTGGCGCCTTAGCCGGTTGAGCTATAGGCGCCTAGCCTACCGCGAAAATTTTTAAAGATCATTAATTAAATTATTTTTGAAAGAAATTCAAAACAGTACTTTTATATTCCTTTTTTTAACTTTTTTTTTTATGATCAACACGTAAGTGTGCTATGGAAGTTTAACTATAGATTCAAGTGTGCCGTGAGATAAAAAAGATTTGAAAACAGGGCGGCGCCTGTGGCTCAAAGAAGTAGGACAGTGGCCCCATATACCAGAGGTGTCAGGTTCAAACCCAGCCCTGGTCAAAAACTATAAAAAAAAAAAAGAAAGAAAGAAAAGATTCAAAAACATTTCACTAACCCCTCAAATTGGGTTTCTGGTACTCATTACAACTTTCAAGACTTCTTTTTTTTTTGAGACAGAGTCTCACTATGTCACCCTCGATAGAGAGCCGTAGCATCACAGCTCACAGCAACCTCAGACTCTTGGGCTTAAGTGATTCTCTTGCCCTCAGCCTTCCAAGTAGCTAGGACTACAGGTGTCCACCACAATGCCCAGCTATTTTGTTGTTGCTGTTGTTGTCCTTGTTGTTTAGTAGGTCTGGGCTGGGTTGGAACCCACCACCCCTGGTGCATTTGGCCAACATCCTAATCACTGAGCTATGTGCCATCAGGACTTATTGTTAAGAAACTAGATACTGCTCTGGACTGAGCAAGAGCTATAGAATCAACCTCAGGCTTGAGATAACACCTTGACCTGAGAGAGCTCTGGTTCACCTTAGCAACAATGGATGTTACTCAGGTAGTATTTTTGCTTTGGGGAGCATCTGCTAGCTTAAGAAGTATTATAATTAGAAATTCTTTCTAGTGAAACATGATTAAGAAATGTGTAGGATTAAGCTGAGAATTTGGCTTTTATATATATATATATATATATATATATAGGTGTGGACATTGCAAGAGGCTTGCCCCTGAGTATGAAGCTGCAGCCACCAGATTAAAAGGAATAGTTCCATTAGCTAAGGTAAGTACATGTGGATTCTTCATTTAAAGGAAATGAAAAATTATAAACTATACTTTATAAAATTAACATTTATTTTCTCTGCTCTTATACTGCTAAGAAGAGTGAATACTAGTTTCTGGACAAATACCTAACTG
>NW_003852445.1:10417557-10420111 GCF_000181295.1 Otolemur garnettii
GTTGTTTGGCGGGTCCGGGCTGGGGATTCGAACCCGCCACCTTAGGTGTACGTGGCTGGCGCCTTAGCCGGTTGAGCTATAGGCGCCGAGCCGGTGGCTGATACTTGTAATCCTAGCATTCTGGGAAGCCGAGAAGGGTAGATTGCTTGAGCTCAGGAGTTTGAGACGCCTGAGCAAGAGCGAGACCCCATCTCTTATAAACAAAAAGATGGGCTAGGCATGGTGGCTCATGCCTATAATCCTAACACTCTGGGAGGCTGAGGAGGGTGGATTGCCTGAGCTCACGAGTTCGAGACCAACCTGAGCCACAGAGAACCTTCTAAAAATAGCCAGGCATTGTGGTGGGTACCTGTAGTCCCAGCTCCTTGGGAGGCAGAAGCAAGAAATTGGCTTAAGCCCAAGAGTTCCAGGTTGCTGTGAGCTGTGACACCACGGCACTCTACCAAGAATGACAAAGTGAGATTCTGTCTCAAAAAATTAAACAAAGGGTGGCTCCTGTAGCTCAGTAGGTAGGACACCATCCGTATACTCCAAAGCTGGCAGGTTCAAACCAGGCCCTGGGCCAGCTAAAACAACAATAACAACTGCAACAAAAAAATAGCCAGGCATTGTGGACGGCACCTGTAGTCCCAGCTACTTGGTAGGCTAAAGCAGGAGGATCGCTTAAACCCAAGAGTTTGGGGTTGTTGTGAGCTGTGATGCTACTGCACCTCTGCCCAGGTTGCTAGGCATTGTGGCAGGTGCTTGTGGTTCCAACTCCTTGGGAGGCTGAGGCAAGAAGATAGCTTGAGCCCAAGAGTTTGAGGTTGCTGTGAGCTATGACACCACGGCATTCTACCAGGGCAACAAATTGAGACTCTGTCTCAAAAAAACAAAAAAAACCCGAAGAGTAAAAGTAGTGAAACTAAGAAAATTATTGAAATAATATATGTGATAAATAAAAATTTAGGGTCAAATATGGAAAGGAAAGTTATCAGTTGAGCAAATGGTTCCTTAAACTGCCATATGATAATCACAATAATGGGAATAGAAAAATGATGAATGTGATATTGATCAGTATGTAACCAAATTGGTCAGCTGCAAACTTGGTATTTGTTTTTGTAATTAAAGTAATGCTTCCAGAACTTTGCCATTATTCTGTATAGTAAATCCATTTCTAGTCTAAAAGCTCATACCTCTGCTCTGCCAGCCTCAGATAAATAGTTAATACAAATATAAGGTTATTTTGGAAAATTATTTTTTTTGAGACAGCCTCAAGCCCTCACTTTGGGTAGAGTGCTATGGCATCACAGCTCACAGCAACCTCCAACTCCTGGCCTCAAGCGAGTCTCTTGCCTCAGCCTCCCAAGTAGCTGGGACTAAAGGTGCCTGCCACAACACCTGGCTGTTTTTTGGTTGCTGCCGTCATTGCTGTTTGGCGGGCCCGGGCTGGATACGAACCTGTTAGCTCAGGTGTATGTGTCTGGCACCTTAGCCACTTGAGCCACAGGCACCGAGCCTAGAAAATTACTTTTAATCCTTATGTCAAGCAGCTCAACATTGGAAAAGAAGTTTAGTCATTTAATTTTTGCCTCATATCACTATAACCTGCTTAATTACAGACATGTTAATTTTCTGGACCTCAGTTTATGTATCTTAGAGCATAAGAATCACACCTCAGAATCTTATAAAGATTAAATGAGATAATATATATAATGTACTTGGTTTGGACTATGTGGCAAAATAAGATGGAAATGGATTTCTTCTTCCTAATGGGTTTCAGTAGATCTATTATATTGTGGTTTAGCAAAGATTCAGAGTAGCTCAGAATCTTGTCTGAGCTACTGTATAAATAATGGTACCTTTGCTAATAACACTGAAAAAATCAGATTCTAATCCATCTCACCCATCTCTGTATTCCCTTGATGATAATTGTTATCAAAGTAAGCCATTGTTGGCCAGGCATGGTGGCTCATACCGGTAATCCTAGCACCTGGGAGGCTGAGGCAGGAAGATCCCTTGAGCTTAGGAGTTCGAGCCAGCCTGAGCAACAGCAAGACCCTTGTCTGTACTAAAAATAGGAAAAAATTAGCCAGGCTTTGACTTGGTGGTTCGAATACACCAAGGCTGGTAGGTTCGAATTTGGTCCAGGCCTGCTAAATAACAATAGCACCGACAACAAAAAAAAATAGCTGGGTGTTGTGGCTGGCACCTGTAGTCCCAGCTATTTTGGAGGCTGAGGCAAGAGAATTGCTTAAGCCCAAGAGTTTGAGGTTACTGTAAGCTGTGACACCACAGCACTCTACCAAGGGCGACATATTAAGACTCTGTCTCAGAAAATAAAAAAAATTAGCCATGCTTTGTGGCAGGCACCTAGTAGTCCAAACTACTTAGGAAGCTGAGGCAGGAGAAACACTTGAACCCTGGGGTTTGAAGCTGCTATAAGCTAGGTTGATGCCACAGCACTCTAGCCTGGGGAACAGACCAAGACTGTCTCAAAAAAAAAAAAAAAATTAAGCCACTGTTAATAACTTAAGTGATTCATCCCTTACATATTCTAAGGCAAAAAAAAAAA
>NW_003852445.1:10420541-10421747 GCF_000181295.1 Otolemur garnettii
CAGCTGTCCCCTGGGTAGAGTGCTATGGCTTCTGCTCACAGCAACCTCCAACTCCTGGGCTCAAGCGATTCTCCTGCCTCAGCCTCCCAAGTAGCTGGGACCACAGGCGCCCGCCACAATGCCCGGCTATTTTTTGGTTGCGGCCATTATTGTTGTTTGGCAGGCCCGGGCTGGATTTGAACCTGCCACCTTAGGTGTATGTGGCTGGCGCCTTAGCCGCTTGAGCCACAGGTGCCGAGCTGATGTTCTCATAATTTGATCAATCTTAACATTTGGAAATACAGGAAGAGTCTATGGCAGATGTTTGGATAACAAGTACTTGTTGTTTCTGTCTTTAGGTTGATTGTACTGCTAACACAAACACTTGTAATAAGTATGGAGTCAGTGGATATCCAACCCTGAAGATATTTAGAGATGGTGAAGAAGCAGGTGCTTATGATGGGCCTAGGACGGCAGGTAAAAATCCTAAATTACGTTCTGTAAACTGAATTTGTTAAGTACCAATTCTTTATGGAGAAAACATGACAATGTGTTTTTGTACTAATGTGTTAATATACTTTCGATTTTAAAAATTCCTTAACTAGGGTGGTGTCTGTGGCTCAGTGAGTAGGGTGCCAGCCCCATATACAGAGGGTGGCAGGTTCAAACCTGGCCCTGGCCAAACTGCAACAAAACAATAGCTAGGCGTGGTGGCAGGCACCTGTAGTCCCAGCTACTCAGGAGGCTGAGGCAAGAGAATTGCCTAAGCCCTAGAGCTGGAGGTTGCTGTGAGCTGAGACGCTATGGCACTCTACCAAGGGCAACAAGATGAGACTCTGTCTCTTTAAAAAAAAAAAAAAATTCCTCAACTAAGGCTCAGCACCCATAGCTCAGTGGTTAGGGTGCCAGCCATACACACCGAAGCAGGCAGGTTCCAGCCCAGCCTGGGCCTGCTAAATAATAATGACAGCTACAACAAAAAAATAGCCAGGGGTTGTAGTGGGCACTTGCAGTCCCAGCTACTTGGGAAGCTAAAGCAAGAGAATCACTTAAGCCCAAGTGTTTGAGGTTGCTGTGAGCTGTGACGCCATAGCCCTCTGCCAAGGGCGACATAGACTCTGTCTCAAAAAAAAAAAAAAAAAAAGAAAGAAAAGAAAAGAAGGGCAGCGCCTATGGCACAGTGGGTAGGGCACTGGCCCCGGCCAAACTGCAACAAAAAATAGCTGG
>NW_003852445.1:10422288-10426302 GCF_000181295.1 Otolemur garnettii
TCTTTTTTGGGGCAGGGGAGACAGAGTCTCACTATGTCAACCTGGATAGAGTACCATATAGAGTCATAGCTACCACAGCAACCTTGAACTCCTGGGCTCAGGTGATTCTCCTGCCTCAGCTTCCCAAGCAGCTGGGACCACAGGCACCAGTCACAACGCCTGGCCATTTTTTTGTTGCAGTTATCATTGGTGTTTTAGCTGGCCCGGGCCGGGTTTGAACCTGCCAGCCTCAGTATATCTGGCTGGCGCCCCACTGACTGAGCTACGGGCACCACCCAAGGGACCTCTCTCTAAATAAACAGATTAAATAATACAAAAACATGTGAACTTGAGTTGTAGGGTCAGCTCCGCATTTTCTCACTTGACAAATATTTATTGAGTGCCTGCTCTGTGCTGGATAGTTTAGATTCACTAGGTGCTTGGCATTTATTGATAGAACAGACAAGGTTCCTACTGTTGTGGAGCTTTTGTTCTAAGAGATGAGTGAAAGAAAGCAAATTTTAAAAATACTTATGTGCCAGGTATGGTGGCACAAATCTGAAGTCCCAGATACTTAGGAGGCTGTGATAAGAGGATCAATAACTTGAATTACAGAGTTCCAAGCCAGCCTGGGCAGCCCAGTGAGACTCTGTGTGTCTGTGTTTATCTATATGGATAACTACTTCACACCAATTAGGATTGTTGCTATTAAAAAGAAGAAAATAACTGGCTTGGCGCCTGTAGCTCAGCAGTTAGGGCGTTGGCCACATACAATGGAGCTGGTAGATTTGAACGTGGCCCAGGCCAGCTGAACAACAATGACAACAATAAAATAGCTAGGCATTGTGGTGGGCATCTGTAGTCAGCTACTTAGGAGGCTGAGGCAAGAGAATCCCTTAAGCCCCAGAGTTTGCGGTTGCTGTGAGCTGTGATGTCACAGCACTCTACGGAGGGCAAAATAGTAAGACTGTTTCTAAATAAATAAATAAGTAACTAGTGTTGGGAAAGATGTAGAAGTTGGATGGAACCTTTGTGTACTATTGTTAAAGAGTGTAAAATGTTACAGATGCAATGGAAAACATTACAGTGGGTGTCAAAAAATTAAAAATAAAACTACTGAGCAGCGCCTGTGTCTCAGTGAGTAGGGTGCCAGCCCCATATACGAAGGGTGACAGGTTCAAACCCGGCCCCAGCCAAACAGCAACAAAAAAAAATAGTCAGGCATTGTGGTGGGTACCTGTCGTCCCCACTACTCGGGAGGCTGAGGCAAGAGAATCGCCTAAGCCCAAGAGCTGGAGATTGCTTGCTTGTGAGCTGTGATGCCCGGGCACTCTACTGAGGGCAACAAAGTAAAACTCTGTCTCTTTAAAAAAAAAAAAAAAAAAAAACTACAGTAAGATCCAGCAGTTCCACTTATGGGTGTACAGTAAGTCCTTGTTTGACATTGTTGGTAGGTTCTTGGAAACTGACTTTAAATGAAACTGATAAATCATGTCATTCCTTAAAATGTTGACCAGATTGTACAGGCAAGGTGGCGCACACCTGTAATCCTAGCACTTTGGGAGGCTGAGGTGGTGGATTGCCTGAGCTCAGGAGTTCAAGACCAGCCTGAGCAAGAGCGAGATCCCATCTCCTAAAAAAAAAAAAAAGTAGGCTCGGTGCCTATAGCTCAACTGGCTAAGGCGCCAGCCACGTACACCTAAGGTGGCGGGTTCGAATCCCCAGCCCGGACCCGCCAAACAACAATGACGGCTGCAACCAACAGTGTGGGAGGCCGAGGCGGGTGGATCATTTGTGCTCAGAGGTTTGAGACCAGCATGAGCCAGAGTAAGACCCTGTCTCTACCAAAAATTGCCAGGCGTTCTGGCAGGTACCTGTAATCCCAGCTACTTGGGAGGCTGAGGCTAGAGAATCACTTAAACCCAGGGACCCAGGGGCTGGCAGAGGTTGCTGTGAGCTATGATTCCACAGTACTCTACTGAAGGACACAAAGTGAGACTCTGTCTCCATTAAAAAAAATAATAATAAAAGTAAAATTAAAAAAAAAAAAGAATATGCTTGTTCCAGCTCCATCCATGTAAACATGAAAGAGGTAAAGTCTCCATCTTTCTTTAAGGCTATGTAATATTCCATGGTGTACATATACCACAATTTATTAATCTGTTCGTGGGTTGATGGGCGGCACTTGGGCTTCTTCCATGACTTAGCAATTATGAATTGGGCTGCAATAAACATTCTGGTACAGATACCTTTGTTATAATGTGATTTATGGTCTTCTGAATTTATACCTAGTAGAGGAATTGTAGGATCGAATGGCAGGTCTATTTTTAGATCCTTAAGTGTTCTCCAAACATCTTTCTAAAAGTAACGTATTAGTTTGCATTCCCATCAGCAGTGTAGGATTGTTCCCTTTTCTCCACATCCACGCCAGTATCTATGGTTTTGGGATTTTGTGATGTGGGCTAATCCTACTGGAGTTAGATGATATCTCAAAGTGGTTTTGATTTGCATTTCCCTGATAATTAAGGATAATGAACGTACTTTCATATTTCTGTAGGCCTTGCACCTGTCTTCTTCGGAGAAGTTTCTCTTCAAGTCCCTTGCCCACCCTGAGATGGGATCACTTGTTTTTTTCTTGCTAATACATTTGAGTTCTCTGGATTCTGGTTGTTAAACCTTTGTTGGAGACATAACCTGCAAATATCTTCTCCCATTCTGAGGGCTGTGTGCTTTCTTTACTTACTGTGTTTTTGGCTGTGCAGAAAACTTTTTAGTTTGATCAGGTCCCAGTAGTGTATTTTTGATGTTGCTTCAATTGCCGGGGGAGAGGGGGGGCTCCTCATAAAATACTCACCCAGGCCAATTTCTTCAAGAGTTTTCCCTACATTTTCTTCTAGTGTTTTTATAGTTTCATGTCTTAAGTTTAAATCTTTAATCCAGTGAGAGCCTATCTTATAGTAAATGGTAAGAGGTGTGGGTCCAGTTTCAGTCTTCTACAGGTCACCATCCAGTTAGCCCAGCACCATTTGTTAAATAGGGAATCTTTTCCTCCACTCAATATTTTTAATTGGCTTGTCAAAGATCAAATAACAGTAAGTAGCTGGGTTCATCTCGTGGTTCTCTATTCTGTTCCATACATCAACCTCTGTTTTTGTGCCAGTACCATGCTGTTTTGATCACTATTGATTTATAGTATAGTCTGATATCTGGTAACATGATTCCTCCTGCTTTGTTTTTATTTCTGAGTAATGTCTTGGCTATTCGAGGTTTTTTTCTGATTCCATATAAAACACAGTATTATTTTTTCGAGATCTTTATGACAGTGGAGCTTTAATAGGGAATGCATTAAAATTGTATATTGCTTTGGGTAGTATGGACATTTTAACAATGTTGATTCTTCCCAGTCATGAGTATGGTATGTTTTTCCGTTTGTTAACATCTTCAGCTATTTCTTTTCTTAGAGTTTCATAGTTATCTTAATAGTAAGATCTTTCACGTCCTTTGTTAGGTAAACTCCCAAATATTTCATCTTTGGCACTGTTGTGAATGGAATAAAGTCCTTGACTGATTTTTCAGCTTGACTAATGTTGGTATATAGAAAGGCTACAGATTTATGAGTGTTGATTTTGTAGCCTGAGACGCTGCTGTATTCCTTGATCACTTCTAAGAGTTTCGTAGTAGAATCCCTGGTGTTTTCCAGATGTACAATCATCATCTGGGAAGAGTGAAAGTTTGACCTCTTCTGACCCTATATGGATACCCTTGATCACCTTTTCTTGCCTAATTGTGATGGCTAAGACTTCCATTACAGTGTTAAAAAGCAGTGGAGACAATGGACAACCTCGCCTGGTTCCTAATCTGAGTGGAAATGATTTTAGTTTAACTCCATTCAATACAATATTGGCTGTGGGTTTGCTGTAGATGGCCTATATCAGTTTAAGAAATGTCCCTTCACTTTTCCTGTTGCCGCGGTCCTGTGTGGAGTTGGCTTGTGGATCTGTGAGACCCGAAGATTGACAGCCTCTTCGTACCCCA
>NW_003852445.1:10426450-10427454 GCF_000181295.1 Otolemur garnettii
GGAAGTCAAAGAAGGCAAAGAAGATGATTGGTCTAAAGGCTAAGCTCTACCATAAACAGCGCCATGCTGAGAAAATACAAATGAAAAAGACTATCAAGATGCATGAAAAGAAACACCAAACAAAAGAATGATGAAAAGACTTTACAGGGAGCAGTACCTGCCTATCTTTTGGACAGAGAGGGACAGTCCTGAGCCAGAGTACTCTCCAATAAGATTAAACAAAAACGGAAAGAGAAAGCGGGCAAATGAGAAGTCCTTCTGCCCAAAGTTCATGCCCAGGGAGAAACAGAAGTATTAAAAGTTATTTGAACAGAAAAGAGAAAGAAGGCATGGAAGAGGATGGTTACTAAAGTTTGCTTTGTTGGAGATGGCTTTGAGGAAACCACCTAAATATGAAAGCTTCATCAGGGCAATGGGCTTGCGTTTTAAGAAGGCCCAGGTAACATCCTGAACTGAAAGCCACCTTTCGCCTCTCAATACTTGGTGTAAAGAAGAATCCCTCATCCCCATTATATACAACTTTGGGTGTTATTACCAAAGGGACTGTCATTGAGGTCAATGTGAGCGAGCTGGGCCTTATGACACAAGGGGGCAAGGTTATTTGGGAGAAATATGCCCAGATTACCAACAATCCTGAAAATGAGGGATGCACAAATGCAGTCTTACTGGTTTGATAACCATTTCCCACAAGTAACTTCCTGTTGAAGATTACACAACAATTGAGAAAATCAGCATTACTATGATGTTTCTGAATGCTACCAAACAGCCTAACATGTCTGCATTCATTAAGAGAACTATTCATTAAATTGTACAAAACATTAAAGTGGGGGGAAAAAAAGGAAATGTCCCTTCTATACCAATTAAGTATTCTGATCATGAATGGATGCTGGATATTATCAAAAGCTTTTTCTGCATCAGTTGAGAGAATCATATGGTCTTTGTGTTTTAATTTTTTTTTTTTTTTTTGAGACAGAGCCTCAAGCTGTCCCCCTGGGTAGAGTGCC
>NW_003852445.1:10428461-10434099 GCF_000181295.1 Otolemur garnettii
AATAGCTTGAGGCTCTGTCTCAAAAAAAAGGAAAGATAGATTCACATATACCCTTATAAGAAGAACCATAGGCATGATCCCACTAGTACTTTTCTTTTTAGGGAGATTTTTGAATAGTTGATGCTATTTCAGAACTTGATATAGGCCTGTTCAACATTTTTTTTTTTTTAATTTTAAATTTGCTTTCATTAATATTTTTTGGAGACAAAGTTTTGCTCTGTTGGCTTGGCTGGAGTGCTATGGCCTGATCATAGTTCACTTAAGTAGCTGAGACTACAGGCATATACTACCTCACTCGGCTAATTTTTTTATTTTTGTAGATTTTTCTATATTGCCCAGACTGTCTAAACCTCCTATCCTCAAGCAATCCTCCCAAATGGGACTTTCAAAGTGCTGAGATTATTTAGGAATGAGCCACCATGGCCTGGCTCTATTTATTTAAACTTTAAAAAAAAAAAAATCACTTTTTTTGCTTTTATAATGTCAGGCTAAAGATGACTCTTTGTGCTGCTTGAGAATAGGAATTTGTCTTTTCATTTAACTTAATTACAGGCTGGATATTCATTGAACATCTATGTGATAGGCATAGTGAGCAAAACAAAAATTCCTATCCATTTGGAATTTACTTGATAGTGAGGAGAAAGATATAAAAACAATGTGGAGGGATGGCTCAATGCCTGTAGCACAGTGGTTATGGTGCTGGCTACATGCATCGAAGGTGACAGGTTTGAACCTGGCCCAGGGCAGCTAAACAACAATGATAACTGCAACAAAAAAATAGCCAGGCATTGTGGCAGGCACCTATAGTCCAGCTACTTGGGAGGCTGAGGCAAGAGAATCACTTAAGCCCAAGAGTTGGAAGTTGCTGTGAGCAGTGACAGCACAGCATTCTACAGAGGGTGACATAAGGAAACTGTCTCAAAAGATAGACAATAAAATTCTTTTCATACTATATCCCTGGTTACCCAGTTTTTCCCTTACAAGATTTCAGGTGCTTACATATCCTTTGGATATTTTATGCACAAACTGTCAATTACATATTTTTTTCTTTTAACCACAAAATGGCAGTGTTTACGTGTGTTGTCTTATATTTTGTTTTTGTCATTTACCATAGTTTAGAGATAACTTATTACATAAAGAGCTGCCTCAACCTTTAATTACAGTTGCACAGTATTTCATTGTATGAATATACCAAAATTTAACCAACCACAATCAATGGACATATTTCCAATATTGCTGTTATAAATGATTGTGATAAACATTGATTTTTCTTTTTTTGTTAAACTTTGTATTGTTGTCACTTTGCACATGAAAGATAGAGTCTGTAGCATAAATTCCTAGAACTGGATTCACAGAGTCAAAGGGTAAATGCATTTATAATCGTTAAACTGACTCGGATACCTGGCTATTATTTTGTTCTAGTTGTCATTGTTGTCTGGCATGCCTGGGCCTGATTCAAACCCACCAGCCCCAGTGCATGTGACCAGCACCCCAGCCACTGAGCTACAGGTGCTGAGCCCATTGTGTATCTTTTTGTACCTTTTGAATTTAGAATCATGTGAATAGTTACCTTCTCCAAAATTATAAATTAAGTAATTGTGTTATAACTTTGCTCTTGACTTCTAAGATGGAATTGTTAGCCACCTAAAGAAGCAGGCAGGACCAGCTTCAGTTCCTCTCAAGACTGAGGAAGAATTTAAGAAATTCGTTAGTGATAAAGATGCCTCTGTAGTAGGTAAGTAGCAAGTTTGTTTGTTTGTTTTTCCTCCCCCCCCCAACAAGATCACAAATATTTAATTATACCATAAAATTATCAACTTGGTTTCAAAAACCCTCTATGTCTGGGAAAATCACAGTTAAAACAATTTATAAACCCTTGGGCCAGTTGAAAAGATAATTACAGAATTCGGTCAGCATTACTATAACATGGGTGAGATGGATATTTTATGTGAGTGTGTTTGTGTTCTTACAGATGTAAATGTTTTAATTTCTGTTAAAGGACTAGAATAGGAATATCTTCAGCATTTTCTGATGCTTCTTAATCTCTGAGATTTAACTCATGTAGTAGAGTAATTATGACTAAAATAAGGTTTTATGGCAGGAGGGTGCAAGTAAATAATAAACCTCCATTTGCTATTTTCACAATAATTGGGTTAAGGTCAAATTATTAAGGTTTTTCTTAGATTTTAACAGTAGCCTTTGCTTTCTCAGGTGTTACAGTATGAATCTCATTTTATCCTTAAAATAAAACCAGTCAGTTACACAGTTTCTGCATCTTAGTTGTTCTTTGTTTTGTTTTTTAAATGTGATATATGGTAAATTTGACTAAAAAAATTTAAACATGCAAGCTGTGTTTGTGCTTCTTAACCTCCTAATTCCTATAATAAAACTAAGTTTCTGGCAGCAGATGGGTTATTTAAATTTGTCTAAAAGCTACTTCAGGCTCAGCGCCTGTGGCTCAAGCGGCTAAGGCGCCAGCCACATACACCTAAGGTGGCGGGTTCGAATCCCCAGCCCGGGCCCGCCAAACAACAATGATGGCTGCAACCAAAAAATAGCCAGGCGTTGTGGCGGGCACCTGTGGTCCCAGCTACTTGGGAGGCTGAGGCAGGAGACTAGCTTGAGCCCAGGAGTTGGAGGTTGCTGTGAGCGTGATGCCATGTCACTCTACCCAGGGGGATAGCTTGAGGCTCCGTCTCAAGAAAAAAAAATAAATAAAAGCTACTTCATAAAATCCATATGTTACTGATTCTGTTATATATTTTAGTAGGAGTTGACTATAAGAAGGCATTTATTAATAAGCATTTGTGTTTCTATCACTTTTCTAGACTTAAAGCTCTAAAGACAAGTTAGACACAAAAAGAAAAAATAGAGTGAACAATAGTTTATTTTTACATACTCAATTTAAGCCTTCTGATACATGAAATAGTCCCTGAAACTCTAAGCAATTAAGCACTTTGTCCAAATTTGTTCAGTTATGTAAAAGTAGAACTAAAACCTGAACACTGACAAATCCTCTCTTTTGGCTCTCTCAAGTATTTCTGTAAAAGCTAGGGGAAGAATTCTTATACTAAATATTGTGCCAAATATCCAAGGTTCTGATACAGTAGACCCAGTCCTCCTCTCTCTCTCTGCTTATCCATAATAGAATGAAGGCTTTGAAAAATAAAAGAGTATCAAAACTCAGCATTTATTGCTTCTTTTGTTTAACATTTCCTGTGTAGGTTTTTTCAAGGATTTATTCAGTGATGCACACTCTGAGTTCCTAAAAGCAGCCAGCAACTTGAGAGATAATTACCGCTTTGCACACACCAATGTTGAATCTCTGGTGAAGGAGTATGATGATGATGGAGAGTAAGTGCGTTGAATGATCCTTATAAATCTCTGGAGGAGTGCTATTGTGTGAACTGGTGATTTTTATGCCTAATTTTTCCAAAAGGTTTGAGTACTTGCAGAGTATTAATAAGACTAAGTGCTCGAAACTATTGTACCTTTGAGGGGCATCTAGTAGGAGGAGACAGTGTATAAGTGAATATATATTGATGATAGAAGTATCTTCAGGGTGCATTGGAAGTGCAAAGGAGGAAGTGATATTTTTTTTCTTTTGGAGTACACAGTAGTGTCAGAAAAACTTTATGGAGAAGGTGATTTGAAAGATGAGGAAAGTTATGGCAGTTGAGATTCAAAGTATTCAAGATAGAGCAGCAGGAGTGAAAGAATGAGACATCAAACTAGGCATATACTGTTGGAAATTGTGATTGAGGTCATAGTGAAAGAAAAGGTTAGAGAGGTGAACACAGAGACCAAGTGATGTAAGTGTCACACAAAGGAGTTTAGAGCTTATCTTTTAGACATTTCAGAGCCATTGAAAGACTTTGAGCTGGGGAGTAAAATAATGATTACATTTGCAAAGTCTTTGGTAACCACATGGTATGGTTTAAAGGGGGAGAGGGACAAGGTAGGAGAATGTAAACTGAGGCTGACATCTGAGAATCTAAACTAAGGCAGCATTTGTGGCAATGGAGAGAATGGAGTGAACAATGTAAACACTAGGATTCTGTCTCTAATCATCTGTGAAAAAAAAGAAAAATCTAAAGTTAGTTCTGGTGAAACATCTTGGATGACTGAGTTCATGGTAGTCATCATCAAATTGGAAGCTGACAAAGAGAAACAAGAATGATGATACCTATTTTGGACACAGCGAATTTGAAAAGTCTGTGAGTCATCTAAGTGGTGAAGAACCAGTGGACAGTTGGGTAGATGAGACCAGAATTCAGGAAAAGTTCTTAATTAGAGATAAAAGTCTATAGGTCAGTCACATGTAAATGATTAGTGAACTGATAGGATTAGATGAGGTCATCCAGGGTGGGCATATGAAGTGAAAGTATGTTAAAGACTCATGTTATTTAACAAAATGTGTATCATCCTACTATATCTGAGGAAGAAAAAATACAAAATATATAGTGCTATATATATAGTCTAACAGAAGCCATTTACTGCTGTTAACTCATTTAATAGTCTCAACAATTCTAAAACAAGTAATATTATCATCCCCATTTTATAGAGTAGAAAACACATAAAGAGATTAAGACATTTGCCTTGTTTTGGCTTGGCACCCATAGCTCAGTGGTTAGGGCACCAGCCACATACACTGAGGCTGGTAGTAAATAGTAAAACCTGGCCCGGGTCTGCTAAACAACAAAAAATAGCTGGGCGTTGTGTGGCAGGCACCTGTAGTCCCAGCTGCTTGGGAGGTTGAGACAAGAGAATTGCTTAAGCCCAAAAGTTTGAAGTTGCTGTGAGCTGTGATGCCACAGCACTCTACCAAGGGCAACATGAGACTCTGTCTCAAAAAAAAAAAAGAAAGAAAGAAATTTGCCTTGTTCTGCAGAGTTAGTAAATAGTAGAACTGTCTACAGCAGAAAAGTCTGGCTATAGAGTTGGTGGGTAGGTTTGGCTGCTAGGCTACCTTAGATTGAGAGACACCAGGTGTATAAATGGATATGGAGCCCCTTGTGGCTTGTTAGCAAGCATACCACCTGTTAACCTTGGATTTGTTCATTGTGGCTGCCTCTCATGGTCTTATTGAAAAGGCCTCACGTCAAGGGTGTCTTAAGACCTTCATATGATCACATTTGGTGCCAGGAAAGGTGGTTTGTGTCTGTACTCAATCCAGCTCTCTAGGAGGCCAAGGTGGGCAAATTGCTTGAGCTAAAGAGTTCAAGACCAGTCTGAGCAAGAGTGAGACTCTTGTCTCTACTAAAAATAGAAAAACTAACTTGGTCTGGTGGCACATGCCTGTAGCCCCAGCCATTCAGGAGGCTGGGGCAAGAAAAGCAAGATCACTTGAGCACATGAGTTTGAGGTTGTTATGAGCTATGGTGGCACAGCATAGTACCCAGAGCAACAGAGTGAGACTCTGCCTAAAAGAAAAAAAGAGGGAGGGGGCAAATTTTATCCCTGTTCACATTCTTGCTTGCTGCACAGCATATTTGTATTAATATTAAATTCCCGGTTGCTATATAGTATCCCTATGTTCTATGAAAGTACCTGTGTTTTAATTGACATAAAGTTAATGGTTAGGATTGGAAGAATAAGGGGATATATAAGCACTGAAAGATATAAAAGCGTGGCTCAG
>NW_003852445.1:10434365-10444062 GCF_000181295.1 Otolemur garnettii
AAACAAACAAACAAAACGTAGCCAAAAACAAGTGATAAAATTGTGTGTAGGTGTGTGTAGGAGGTGGGGTGAGAGGAATGAAAGAGGGAGAAGCTAGAGGCAAGATATTGTTAGAATAGTGGTGTTTTGTGGGAATTTGTAACTAGAAAAAATTTTAACTAGTTTCAAAATGTTATCTTCTTGGGCGGTGCCTGTAGCTCAGTGGGTAGGGTGCTGGCCACATACACCATGGCTGGCTGGTTCGAACCCAGCCCGGGCCAGCTAAAAACAACAATGACAATTGCCACAACAACAAAAATAGCTGGGTGTTTTGGTGGACGCCTGTAATCCCAGCTACTTGGGAGGCAGAGGCAGGAGAATCGCTTGCGCCCAGGAGTTGGAGGTTGCTGTGAGCTGTGACACCATGGCATTCTACTGAGGGCAACAGCTTGAGGCTTTGTCAAAAAAAAAAAAAAACCTGTAGCCAGTTAATGCACCCAAGAAGTGGTTAGCATCTTAGTGTTGACAAAATGATCCTGTTGCTGAGTCTATGATGCCAGAAAAGAATCTTTATATGCTTAAATGCTAATAGTAAAAGTGGCACAAAAAGTAGGTACTCTGAGCTTTAAATAGAGATGGGAGACACTTCTTCAACTATCTACCTACTAAGACTTTTTTTTTTTTTAAGGGGTATCGTCTTATTTCGTCCTCCACATCTAATGAACAAATTTGAGGACAAGACTGTGGCATATACAGAACAGAAAATGACCAGTGGCAAGATTAAGAAGTTTATACAGGAAAACATGTGAGTACTTCTTTATACTTTATCTGGGATTTCTTTGCTTCATTTTATTGTGTTTACCTCAAGTTACTAAGCAGAGCAATGTTTTGGCTTAAATAGCCTATTCAGAAGGTTATAACAATAATAGTTTAAGTTGTGGTGGGTGCCTATAGACCCAGCTATTTGGAAAGCTGAAACAAGAGGATCACTTGAGCCCAAGAGTTTGAGGTTACTATGAGCTATGACTCCATGGCACTCTATCCAGGGCAACAGAGTGAGACTCTGTCTTAAAAAATAATAATAAATAGAAGCCTAACTGTAAGGATTATAACAATAATAGCTTGAAGTTTTTATATTAAAGCGTTATGTGTTGGCCCTGAAACTCCTGTTGTGGTTCTATAAGGCATATTACTTGTATGTTGGAAATCTGTTTCCTCTGTAAGTGTTGTAGTTACTTTGTAATAATTCCATAATACATGGTATAACTGTGAACCTACCAAAGTTGATAATGGATTATTTCATTTCAGTTTTGGTATCTGCCCTCACATGACAGAAGACAATAAAGATTTGATACAAGGCAAGGACTTACTAATTGCTTACTATGATGTAGACTATGAAAAGAACGCTAAAGGTTCCAACTACTGGAGAAACAGGTAAGAATTATATTTTTGGGGGCGGTGCCTGTGGCTCAGTGAGTAGGCGCCCCACATACTGAGGGTGGCCGTTTTAAACCCAGCCCTGGCAAAATGGCAACAACAAAAAAAATAGCCAGGCATTGTGGAGAGCACCTGTAGTCCCAGCTACTCAGGAGGCTGAGGCAAGAGAATCGGCTAAGCCCAAGAGCTGGAGGTTGCTGTGAGCTGTGACACCATGGCACTCTACCAAGGGTGACATAGTGACACTCTTGTCTCTTAAAAAAAGAGAGAATTATATTTTTCCTTCGTAAATATATTTATCTAATGTATAAACAGTCCCTTTTAACTATCCTGTTAACCATGTGTGATGTGAGAGCAAAAAAGAATGGGAACTTTGGCTCCCCAAAACCACATTTTTGGAGGTACAAGTTCAAATAACAAACTGTTTTCAGAAATCTTCTGGGCCTGGCTTTCATAGCTGACTCTTTGCTTTGTGACACATTTGTCTCCAAACCTTCTAGTAAGAGTTATAAATTTAATACAAAATGAATTTAAAACATTATGCCTATCTACTTGTACATTTGGACTCTCAGTGAATTTATCCTTATAAATTTTCTTTTCAGATCAGTCATTATGCCTACAACTGATTTTATACATATATAATACAGCAAGATTCAGTGGGAACAGACCATTTAGTTGGATACCACCAATTTGGCAGTAAAATTCATATGACATTGAAGTATGTCATAATCCTGTGTTGGTGTTTCAGAACAGACTGATTCCAGAGGGCTGCATGAACTATAGAACTTAGTTTTTTGCTTTTTAGCCATTTGCTTCTTAGTTTCAAAAGTGTTTAACCAGTCTGGTATAGTCTTGGCACAAATACTTCTTGTTTCCTGCAGAGTAATGATGGTGGCAAAGAAATTCCTGGATGGTGGACACAAACTCAACTTTGCTGTAGCTAGCCGTAAAACCTTTAGCCATGAACTTTCTGATTTTGGCTTAGAAGGCACTGCTGGAGAGATTCCTGTTGTTGCTATCAGAACTGCTAAAGGAGAGAAGTTTGTCATGCAGGAGGAGTTCTCGTAAGTTCTAGTTAGCATGGGTTTGGGATTCCACGAATAAATTATTAAAGCCTTTTATACAGAGGATTTATACAGAATAATAATTTTGGAATGTGAAGATAGTTCTTCTAGTCAAGACCTATGACTGTCTTTTCTGAATTAATTATAGGTATTTTAAAGGTCATCTTTCTAAAAACTAACAAAGGATGGCAGCTTGTGATTATTATGATTCCGTTCTGTCATTAGAAGTAGTAATAGAGGCCGGGCACGGCGGCTAACGCCTGTAATCTTAGCACTCTCGGATTCCTAGGCAGGTGGATTGCTTGAGCTCATGGGTTCAAGACCAGCATGAGCAAGAGCAAGACCCTGTCTCTAAAAATAACCGGGCATTGTGGTGGGTGCCTATAGTCCCAGCTGTTTGGGAGGCTGAGGCAAGAGAATCACTTGAGCCCAAGAGTTTGAGGTTGCTGTGAACTATGAGTGCCATGGCACTATTAAGGGCGACAAAGTGAGACTCTGTCTCAAAAAAAGGGTAGTAATAGAGAAGATTGAATAGCCTCCTTAAGACTGATGTAATTTCACATCAAACCAAACCAACCCTCTCCCATCCCCCATGTCTTTTCTTGGAAAACCACCTGGGCTTAAATTAAACTCAGGGAATTGGAAAGATATTAAGGCCCCAGATAGGATTTTTACCTTCACTTTTTGAGACTTTGGGAGATTAAGACAAGAGAAAATCTTTGTTGTGAGCCAATGAGTAAAACAAGATACTATAAATACACAATATTCTCCAGAATAAGATAAGACCTGATTCTTGTACAAAAATGAATCTCCAGAAGACCCATGCTGCTTCTTTCTCTGAACTTCTCTAATCCACAAAGAACACTATAGAAATAAAAAGAGGTGGTTTCTTGTTCAATCATTAAGTAGTTCTACATATTGAGAGATAAGCACCTTTTTTTACCCTTGAAATTGAAACTAAAATACACAGAAGCTATTCATAGAAACTGCTTTTAATCCTTGCAGTGGTACAAGTAAATTAACCCTTGTTTTTCTGATTGTAGGCGTGATGGAAAGGCTCTTGAGAGGTTCCTACAGGATTACTTTGATGGCAACCTGAAGAGATACCTAAAGTCTGAGCCTATCCCAGAGACCAATGATGGGCCTGTAAAGGTGAGCTGCTCATAGCCTCACCAAGCTGTAAGCAGTTGCTTCTTCTCATTTCTTTATCCCCAAAATGCTGAGTCTAAATGAAGACCTTGTTGACCATCTTTTTTGTTTGTTTTTGTCCTCACCTCCATGATCCATAAAGTAAGCATTAACAGAGCAGCTTATAATGCTTGGTAGGGACAGGAGTAGAGTACAAAACCTTTGTAAAATTTTCTGATGGAATTTATACTAGGAGTATATTACTGTCCCATAGAAATTATTTTTTTTTGTTTGGTTTTTTCTTTGCAGTTTTTGGCCGGGGCTGGGTTTGAACCCACCCCCTCCGGCATATGGGGCCAGTGCCCTACTCCTTTGAGCCATAGGCACCACCCAGAAATTGTTTTGTTGACCTGAAAGTTTTCTTTGGAGATAGCATCTTGCTTTGTTGCCCAGGCTGGTTTTGAATTTCTGGGCTTTAGCAATCCTACCTTAGCCTCCTGAGTAGCTGGGATTAGAGGCATGTACCATTGCACTCATCTATTATTTTAAGGGGGCTGGGTGCCCATAGCTCAGTGAGTAGGGCGCTAGCCACATACACTGAGGCTGGTGGATTCAAACCCAGCCTAGGCCTGCTAAACAAGAATGACAACTGTAACCAAAAGTAGCTGGGCATTGTGGTGGGTGCCTGTGGTCCCAGCTACTTGGGAGGCTGAGGCAGGAGAATTGCTTAAGCCCAAGAGTTGGAGGTTGCTGTGAGCTGTGATGCAACGGCACTCTACCAAGGGCAACATAGTGAGACTCTGCCTCAAAAAGAAAAAAAAATTACTTTAAGGAGTGGTTAGGTAGCACTTGTGTGTTCTATAACTTCCTGAACGTAGTCTGACAGGTGACAGACAAGGGAATGAATTGGTTTCTAGGGAATGCCAACATTTTTAACTTAATCTATAAATGTGATTTAGGTTTTTTGACTTATTTTCAGTAATTACACATCAAATTTGAGAGAGATCTGGTCCAGAAACAAATACATGTATAGCTTATGAATTTGTTCTTTTTGTCACTTTACCAACTAGAGAATCTTCTTTGTTTTCCAGATAGTGGTAGCAGAGAATTTTGATGAAATAGTTAATAATGAAAATAAAGATGTGCTGATTGAATTTTATGCCCCTTGGTGTGGTCACTGTAAGAATCTGGAGCCCAAATATAAAGAACTAGGAGAGAAGGTAAGTCTGAACACTATTGAGAAGGTAAAATTTGAACAGGACAGAGAATTTAACATACATAATCACCACTGGCTAATTACTTACTCTAATTAGTTTTAGTTTCTAAGTGCTGACAGATTTTTCCCAATTACCCATTGTTTATTCACTTTTCTTTACTGCCCCCTAGTGTTTCTAACCTGTGCAGTGCATCAGATAACTGTTTTAACATTCTACTACTCAGACTCATCAAGGGGCAACAAAGTGAGAATCTGTCTCAAAACACCTGGAGCTCAGTGAGTAGGGCGCCAGCCATATACACCAAGGCTGGTGGGTTCGAGCCCAACCCGGGCCTGCTAAACAACAATGACAATGCCAAACAAAACCTAGCTGGGCATTATGGCGGGTGCCTGTAGTCCCAGCTACTTGGGAGGCTGAGACAAGAGAAACTCTTAAGCCCCCAAAGTTTGAGGTGGCTATGAGCTGTTACCATGGCATTCTACCCAGGGTGATATAGACTCTTTCAAAAAAAAAAAAAACTAGACTGAATCCATAAGTTCCTTCATCTTAAAATATGTGGCTTAGCATGGCTTAGCCCTCATGATGTTTTATTCAGGCCAGGTAAATTTGAAAGTGGCTCTATGTTGTCTTTTTTTTTTTTTAAGAGACATTTCATTTTGTTGCCCTCAGCAGAGTGCCGTGGTGTCACAGCTAACAGCAACCTCAAACTCTTGAGCTTAAGCAGTTCTCTTGCCTCAGCCTCCTGAGTAGCTGGGACTGCAAGCGCCCACCAAAACACGTAGCTATTTTGTTGTTGTAGTTATCATTGTTGTTTAGCAGGCCTGGGTCAGGTTTGAACCCACCAGCCCCATGTATGTGGCTGGCACCCTAATCTCTGAGTTACAGCCTCTGAGCCTAGAGTCTTAATATATAGGAGCCAAGAGAGAAAGGAAGCTTATGGAATATTAGGTATTATCATGCAAGGTGTTCTTCCCCTCTGAAGAGCTGCTTCACCCAAGTGTTTAAGGAATGAGATTGTGACAGTCTCACTTTGTAGCCCTGGGTAGAGTGCTGTGGTATCATAGCTCACAGCAACCTCAAACTCTTGGGCTCAAAGGGATTTCCTTGCCTCAGCCTCCCGAGTAGCTGGGACCACGGGTACCCACCACAATGCTTAGCTGTTTTCAGAGACAGAGTCTCACTCTTGTTCAGGCTAGTCTTGACTCCTGAGCTCAGGCAATCCACCCTCCTTGGCCTGCCAAAGTGCTGGGATTACAGGCGTGAGCCACTGCACCTGGCTGAAGGATGAGATTATTTTAAGTTCTGAATTTACAAATTGTCTCTCCCTCGGTTACTGAAAACTTGAAATTTAAAGATCTAACCTTTATTAACAGCTCAGCAAAGACCCAAATATTGTCATAGCCAAGATGGACGCCACAGCCAATGATGTGCCTTCTCCATATGAAGTCAGAGGGTAAGTAGATTAAAAATTAACAAAAGTGTGTAAGCAATTGATGTGAGAGAAGCTTGTGATCTATCAGGAACCATTTCTTTAATAGACATGGGCTTTTTTGGTGGGAGGGGGCTTCATAGTCTACTTAAGGTAGAGTTCCTTTGCTTAGAGTGTTCTATAGTATGAGCCCACATAACTACCAGAAATTTTGCGAGCTCTCATGTTCTTCTGTTTTAGAAACAGAGTCTTGTTTTGTCACCCTTGGTAGAGTGCCTTGGGGTCACAGCTCATAGCAACCTCAAACTCTCAGGCTTAAGCAACTCTCTTGCCTCAGCCTCCCAAGTGGTTGGGATGACAGGCACCTGCCACAACACCCAGTTATTTTTAGAGATGAGGTCTTGCTCTGGCTCAGGCTGGTCTTGAACCTGTAAGCTCAGGCAATCCACCCACCTTGGCCTCCCAAGTGCTGGGATTACAGGCACCCGACAAGCTCTCATAGTTTTGAGTGCTTGATAGGGGAAGGAGTGAAACAGGATCTCACTCTCTTGCACCTTGAACTCCTGGGTTAAGGTACGTGCCACCACACTCAACTAATTTTTTTATTTATTTTTATAGAGACAGTTAATTATTTTATTTTTTATAGAGACAGGGTCTCTCTAGCTTGCTCAGGCTAGTATTAAACTCCTGACCTTAGGCAGTCCTCCTGTCTCAGCCTCTCAAAGTGCTAATATTACAAGTGTGAACCACTACACCTAGCCCATATTCTTGAGTTTTTGATAGGGTGCAGTTTAGCCACTGATGGAGAATAGTCTTTTGTCAGATTGGAAACCATGAATAGCAGTTATTCTCAGAACCACTTGTTAAGGAAGTATAAGTCAGAGTTACTCTGGAACCTGACATTGTTAAACTTTTTTATCTTTCTCCAGTTTTCCCACCATCTACTTCTCTCCAGCCAACCAGAAGCTAAATCCAAAGAAATATGAAGTAAGTGCATTGTCCTTTCTCCCCACAAATAAAACACACACGTGCACGTGTTTGTACATATCCAGTTCTTTTACTGGGTTTATTTAACTAGAAACTCCACTCTCCTGGTCAATACACATGGTTGAGAATGTGCTTTGGCACAAATTAGGGTTCATTAAAAAGGTAAATTTTCAGAGTAATCTTTCTGTTTTCAGGGTGGCCGTGAATTGAATGATTTTATTAGCTATCTAAAGCGAGAAGCTACAAATCCCCCTGTAATTCAAGAAGAAAAACCCAAGAAGAAGAAGAAGGCACAGGAGGATCTTTAAAGAAGCAGCCAAACATACCACTTTGTGAAAGGACTCTTCCAGCACAGATGGAAGACCATTGGGGAGGACTAAGACCCAAATGGGATTATTACCTCTCAGGGCTGAGAGGACAGAATGGATATAATCTGAATCCTGTTCAGTTTTTCTCTAAACTATTTCTTAGCTGCACTGTTTATGAAAATACCAGAACCAATTTATGTTTGTGGGTTTGGGGAAAATTATCTGTGTTGGGGAAAATGTTGGGGGGGTAAGTTGGGGGGTTATTTTCTAATTTTTTTTGTACATTTGGAACAGTAACAATAAATGAGCCCCCTTTAAATTGTCTTTTTTCCCTGTGGGATAGACACTGTCTAATAGAACTTTCTGCAATGATGGGAATATTCTATAATATATACTGCCCAGTACATCTGTCTATGGAACATCTGAAATGTGGCCAAAGTCTACAGTTATGCTATCCAGAACATGCCCAATCTGGTCTGAAATGCGGGTAAGAACTGTTTTGTTTTGAGACAGAGTCTTATTCTTTGCCCAGGTTATAGTGCCATGGTATCAGCCTATCTCACAGCAACCTCAAATTACTGGGCTCAAGCAGTCTTCCTGCCTTAGCCTCCTGAGTACCAAGGACTACCAGTTGCCCACCATGAAACTCAGCTAATTTTTTTTTTCTATTTTTAGCACTAATGGGATCTCACTCTTGCTCATGCTGGTCTCAAACTCCTGAACTCAAGGGATCCTCCTGCTTTATCCTCCCAGAGTGCTGGGATTATAAGCATGAGCTGCTCTCCCTGGTCTACATTAATGAAAATTAAAATATATAATTCTTAGGCTAGGCACAGTGGCTCACACCTGTAATTTCAGCACTCTGGGAGGCTGAGGCAGGAGGATCCCTTGAGCTCAGGAGTTTCAGACCAACCTGAGTCAGCCCCTAGGCCAAGTGTGGTGGCTCATGCCTGTAATCTATCACTGTGGAAGGCTGAGGCAGGTGGATCATCTGAGCTCAGAAGTTCAAGACCAGCATGATCAAGAGTAAGACCCCATCTATAAAAAATAGCTGGATATTGTGGCAGGTACCTGTAGTCCCAGCTAGTTGGGAGACTAAGGCAAGAGGATTGCTTGAGCCCAAGAGTTTGAGGTTGCTATGAGCTATGATGCCACAGCACTCTACTGAGGGTAACAAAGTAAAACTTGGTCTCAAAAAAAAGGCCAGGCCCAGTGGCTCAACGCCTGTAATCCTAGCACTACTGGGAGGCCAAGGTGGATGGATTGTCTAAGCTCAGGAGGTCGAGACCAGCCTGAGCAAAAGTGAGATCCCATCTCTTAAAAAATAGCCATGTGTTGTGGTAGGCAACTGTAGTTCCAGCTATTTGGGAGGCTAGGTAGGCAACTGTAGTTCCAGCTATTTGGGAGGCTAAGGCAAGAGGATTGCTTGTGCCCAAGAGTTTAAGGTTGCTATGAGCTAAGATGTCACGGTACTCTACCTAGGGCGACAAAGTGAGACTCTGTAAAAGAAAATGAGACACTGGGTGGCACCTATGTCTCAGTGGGTGGGGCACTGGCCCCATATACTGAGGGTGGTAGGTTCAAACCCAGCCCTGGCCAAACTGCAACAAAAAAATAGGCAGGCGCCTGTAGTCCCACCTACTCGGGAGGCTGAGGCAAGAGAATTGCCTAAGCCATGGAGTTGGAGGTTGCTGTGAGCTGTGACGCCACAGCACTCTACCAACGGTGATAAAGTGAGACTCTCTCTTTAAAGAAAAAAAAAAAAAAATGAGACCCTGCGTCTACTAAAAACAGAAAACAGCCAGGCATGGTGGCACTGGACTATATAGTCTTGCTACCCAGGAGGCTGAGACAAAAGGATTGCTTTAACCTAAGAGCTTGAGGTTGCTGTGAGCTATGATGATGCTATAGCATTCCAGCCCGGGCAACAGAGTAAGACAATTTATTGTGTCTCAAAAGTAAATACGTAAATAATTTTCATTAAATAGCCAAATAGTGGCTACCATACTAGTCACACAGTCTGAGACTTACTAACTGGTTCCATAATATTTCCAAATTTCTCATCGCTTTATCTTGTTACATGTTAATTGCCCAGGCCCTAGCTTAGTAATTAGAATATGTAAGGGGGCCTTTTTTTTTTTTTTTTTT
>NW_003852445.1:10445012-10454249 GCF_000181295.1 Otolemur garnettii
TGGCGGGTCCGGGCTGGGGACTCAAACCCGCCACCCTAGGTGTACGTGGCTGGCCCCCCAGCCGGTTGAGCTATAGGCGCCGAGCCAAGGAGAACTTTCTTCCTCCTATAATCTCTAATTGTCTTTTTTTCTTTCTTTTTTTTTTTTTTTAGAGACAGAATCTCACTTTGTTGCCCTCAGTAAAGTGCTGTGGCATCACAGCTCACAGCAACCTCCAGCGATTCTCTTAGGATCAGCTTAGCCCAGCGATTCTGGGCTTAGGCAATTCTCTTGCCTCAGCCTCCTGAGTAGCTGGGACTACAGATACCCACCACGACACCCAGCTATTTTTTGTTGCAGTTTGGCCAGGGCTGGGTTCAAATCTGCCACCCTCAGTATATGAGGCCAGTGCACTACCCACTGAGCCACAGGTGCCACCCTATAATCTTTAATTGTCAATCATAAGATGGAATTGATAGAGCCTTACAGCAAAATATACATCAGTGTTATACACAAGGCTTTTAAAAAGTAAAGATGTTTTAAAAAAAAATAGCCCAGCATTGTGGCAGGCACCTGTAGTCCAGCTACTCAGGAGGCTGAGGCAAGAGAACAGCTTGCTAGAGTTAGAGGCCGTGAGCTATGACACCAAGGCACGGGCACTCTCAAAAAGAAAAGAAAAAGTAAAGATGTTAGCCAGTTATAGTGGCTAATGTTTTTAATCCTAGCACTTTGGGAGGCAAAGCCAGGTGCATTGCTTGAGCCCAGGAGCTTGAGTTTACAGTTGTCTATGGTGATAATGCTACTGCACTCTAGCCCAGAGAACAATAAAAACCCGATGTGTGTTGGGAAGTGGCCAGGGGCAAAGATGTCTAAACCAAAATCTTTTTTTCTTTTTTCTTCTTAATAAGCCAAATCTTGGAAATTCTAACACCTGGGCTAAGGCCTGAGTATCTCCTTTTTTAGAGAGCTCCAGAAGTAGTTCAGGTGTACAGCCAGGGTAAGACTTACTGCCTTAGAGGATTTCAAGGAAGACATATAACTTACACAAAGGACACAGAAGCAGTCAGTTTTTAATTTTTTAGCCACATTTGTGAAAGAATTGACTTTTAGTACATTCATAGCACCCAAGCCCCTTCCCATTATATCCAAGTATGCTATAGTTCCTTTAACTCTGTTGCCAAAAGTTCTCATTGTTTAGGGAAGCTACCAGGCTAAATTAGTTTGCCTAATGTCCTCAAGTTATCATGTCCTAGAAATGATGTCATTTTTCGGGATTTGAAAGCGACTTGGCTGAACTAAAGGTGAAGAAGCCAAGCCTCTGCTACTGTTCCTAGACTCAGGCACAGCTGGGTAGTCCTGGCACACAACTATACCCTAAAAATTAAAATATGGCAATAATGAAAACCAAGCCTAAAGAACCTAGAGCATCTCTCTACTTGCCACCATGAACTGTAGTGGTCAGCACAGGGAAAGCAGATATTGTACTCTATTTGGTTTCTAGCTACTAGGTTCCTATATTACTGACTATAGGGTCAAAACCCTCTCAGCTTCAGCTGCCCCTGTTCTTTTCCTCAAACTCCAGGATGAGACCTTTAATGTGGGATAATTTCTGATGCAGGTACTCACAGCGACGTTTTTCTTCCCTGTAACCTGGGTATCGCTGTAGAGAAAAAGAGCATACATGTCAAAAAGTAAAAACCCTCATTTCTACCTTTGTGTTTCTATTCCCAGACCTTGTCTTACCTTCCTGAACTTTTTATATTCCTGGACTATCTTTTCTTCCAGCACCTGAAACAGAAAATGCTAGCACTGAGTTCAACATTAAGAAATAAGAGAGGGAAATAACTTCCCTTTTCATTATACCAAATAATACAGGTGAATTTTTCTGTAAAAACAGGTTTGCTTCTCACTTTGCTTAGCCACTGAACAAATAGGTTTATGGGCAGTTAGCAGGGGGTTAATGGCCAGTAAGCTGGAAAGCAAGCCTGGGTCCAGTGCCTTACCTTGTGTTCTGGAGTTCCTCGCTGAACTCTCTTGATCTCTGTTCCCAGTTCTACGAATCTTTGGCTTGCAGCCCCAACACGGGCGTGTAGGATCCGGTATTCAGCATAATCTGTCTCAAAGTCCCGCTCATAGGCGTGTTGTTGCTCTGCATTATGGATGGCCTTGTATTGCCTGCCAGGAGCACAGAGTTGTTACCTTTAATTTCATTGTCACCAAAAGCTCCCAGCTTCTAGAAGTTGACCTTACTATATATACAAGACATAATGACATTGGAAATGGCATGGAACTCACAGGAGATAATCTGGCACCTCTTCAGGGATTAGGGATTCAGAGTCTAGGAAGGAAGCAAAAAAAAAAGTGATGATAGGTATTGTTTTCACTGGCATTTTTACCCTCTTCCCATTAAGTCACCTGCTTGAACTGAGGCACTGTGCTCCAGCCTTGGGTCCACGTCTTCATCTTTATCTTCTTGCTCCCAGTCTTCTCCTTCTTGTAAATCCTGATTGGGTAGCCCGTGTAGGGGACTTGGAGCTAGAGGCAGGTCTCTGAACCTCTTTTCGTCTAGTTCTATGGTAGCTATAGGAGCCGGACGTTTCTATTTGAGGAAAATATCCATGTGACATAAATAGCTGGGAGCTTTCTATTCTGCCCTTCTCTCAAAAATTCCTCCCATATAACAAGCTCCCAATTTTTATTTAATTTTATTTTTTTGAGATAAAAATCTCATGCTGTCACCCAGGCTGGAGTGCAGTGACTTCATTATTGCTCACCATAACTCCAAACTCCTAGGCTCAAGGCATCCTCCTGCCTCAGCCTCCCAAGTAGCAGCCTAGACTACAGGTATGTACCACCATGCCCTGATAATTTTTTAATTTTTTTGCAGGGACAGGGTCTTGTTATGTTGCCCAGGCTGAGTGCTCTCAATTTTTAAATTTTAGCTTGATTTAATGTACTCTCTCTTACCTTGTCTAGGCGTTTCCGGGTGGCAGAGGAAGGCAGTGCCTGCTCGGGCTCTCTGTTTGGAAGATGGGTCTGGTTCCTAGAATATTTTAAGGGATGAAGACCAGGGTAGGAGGTGGGTCTAGATAAGTGGTTCTCAAACTTCCTAATGCCGAGAACCTTTAATACAGTCCAAAGGGGTCGCGACCCACAGGTTGAGAACCGCTGGTCTACATCATCTATTATACTATTTAAGAGTGGATTAGCAAGGAAGACAACACCTGGGCTTCCTATGTTAGTCCCACCCTGTTCCAAGTACCTTGCTTCCCACTGTGCCATGTGCTCCCTTGAGGATCCTGGGAGTGACTGTCCTTGGTTGTTTGCCAGTGGATCTGACACCTGGTAGGGAAAGGGGCAGGAGCACTCACCTCCCTGGAATTAAGGCTTTCCTTATCAAAATTCCCTGCAGTTTCTGACCTCACCTCTTCTACTGCCATCTGTGACTGTGATACTGCTTCTCTTTCAGAATAGTCTCTTGTGTTCTGCCAACTCTCAGGCTGTCTGGCATCTTCAGTAAGGTTGTGTCCCTGAGCTGATGATGGGGCTGGGATAGAATCCATGGCTGCCCAAACAGTGAGGCGCTCCCTGAGTGGACCCAGGCAGTGGAGGCGGTTAGGCCCAGACCTGGAAAGAAGTGGTAGAAAAAAACAGGAGGGTAAAGAGCTTTTAAAAAACCTCTCCACATTCCCCTCCCCCCTTCCCACAAACCCTTTCTTACCTACTACCTGTTTTCCCTCACCTGCTTAAACGCTGGCACACAAGATCCAAGCTACCACCAGCGCCCTCCTGCCCACACTGGGACAGTATGAAGGAGAAGAGGCAGGACGAGCCCGGGCCTGGGAGCCTCAGATACTGGGGGGGAAAGAGGCCATAAGCCCTGTGAAGTCAGCCCCTCCCCCTCCTGCCAACGCCCCTCCTCCCCAGACAGCCTAAGACTGAAGATAGATCCCCAGGGGCTCGTTAGCACACCAGGTGCAGCAGGGCCTGAGTTCCCCAGGAGGCCGGAATGGCACAGTCCCCTCAACCACAGCCTCTTGGGAGCACAACCCCAACAGCCCCCTCTTCCCACTTGGGGTTCAGTTCTCAGAACTTCCTCAGACTGTGACCAGGGACAGGCTCCAGCTCTTGCCGCGCCTTCCCGGAGCCCACGTTTGTGCTTCTCACCCCGCCTCGCTCACACAGCCTGGGCCTGCACTTACCCCTCGGTGGCCTTGGAAAGCGATCACTGGGTGTACCTGCAGGGAGAGCACAGACCGACCTGAGCTGAGCGCAGGTGAAGCGGAGTCCCCAGGATCTGGTGTTAGGAGCCCTGGGGCATCTGCCTCGCGGGCTTCACCTGGAGAGGTGGGGAAACCCGAGCCCGCAGATGCCGCTCTCTCTTTCCCCAGGTCCCTTCTCCAGGGTCGCTGGCTGAGGCTTAACGTCCCGAGTGTAGGGCCTAGGGAAGAAGGTTGCCGGCCGCACCTGTTGCCGCTGACACTCTTGCAGAGCCCGCAGAGTCGCATCGTTGAGCCTGAGCAGTAAGAGGCTGGTCCGGGCAGCAGGAGAGAAGCACAGTCGGAGCTTACCGCTCAGAGGTTCCTGGATTTCCTCCATGGCGGTAAGTTCGAGTGCAACCAGAATGGGAGACACAGGCAAGAGCCACCACCGCCACCAACACTGTGCAGGGATGGGCTGGCACACCGGGTAGCCCAGGTCTGCCCGCCCTCCTCCCGGAACCCGCCCCCGGCCCCACCCCTGAGATGTCCCAGCCGCGTGGGCGGTGCTTCACTCTCCCGGGCATTTACCAGGGCCCCAGCAGTTTCTTCTTGGATTGGTATTGATTGCATTGGGCTTTCGGAAGGGCTATTCCAGGTGTGAGTAGAAGGAGTCTGCGGCCAGCGTCTGACCTTACATGCAGAATCCCCAATCCTGCCTCAGTTTCCCCAGCTACCTCGAATTCAGAGCTGCCATCTCTAAGCGAAAGGTGAACCTGCAACCAGCCCCTTGAGGGTTTCAGCCGCAGAGGGGCGGAAGAAAAGACCTGGTTGGTAGGCGGGCTCAAAGGTTTGTACCTTCAGAGGCAGTGAGCCCTAGGGACCCAAGGGACCTGAGAACCGCAGACCCGAATGGGGGACCCGACTCAGCTCTTTTGTTTTTCCCTGACTGCGGAGTTGCAACGATCTGAAGCCTGTTCCTAACTATGGTTGGAGAGGCTATGGGGCCCTGTGATAGTGGTGGCAGTGGTGAAGCTTGGTGGTCGCAGGCTGGAGAGCCCCCCCTCCCAGAGTTGGGCGGAAATGGAGGGCATGAGTGTTGGTAGGAGAATTGCAGGGCAGAGGAGAGCCAAAACTCAGATCCAGGTCTCACCTACTGGCCTAAACAAACATGAGGGTGGCGAAAAAGGGAGCTGGCTCTTTCCCTCTGGAGGGCCAGGAGGTGCCCTAAAGAGCCAGGCATTCTAGAGGTCCAGACCCTGTGCAGTGAGACCCCGAGACCAATTATTAGTCCGGCCTTTGCTGTCTCCACTTATTCCCATTTGATTATGTTTCCAAGAGCCCTGATGTCCCCTTTCCTAAACAGGATCCCTGGACCTGCATAAACCCAAATGACCTTAATGCCAATACAATTACCTATACATTTGTCAAGACTCATCAAACAGCACACATAAACTGTATTGCACACAAATTATACTTCAATAAAGATGATTTTAAAAATCAGTGGAATAGGGTGGCACCTGTGGCTCAGGGGGTAGGGCGCTGGTCCCAGATACCGAGGGTGGTGAGTTCAAACCAGCCCTAGCCAAACTGCAACAATAAATAAATAAATAAATAATCAGTGGAATAGATGGTGCCTGTAGCTCAGTGGGTAGGGTACCGGCCACATATACCAAGGCCAGTGAGTTCCAACCCGGCCTAGGCCTACAAAACAACGACAACTGCAACAAAAAAAATAGTTAGGGGTTGTGACAGGTGCCTGTAGTCCTAGCTACTTGGGAGGCTGAGGCAAGAGAATTGCTTAAGCCCAAGAGTTGGAGGTTGCTGTGAGCTGTGATGCCACAGCACTCTACTGAGGGTGACACAGTGAGACTGTCTCAAGAAAAAAAAACCAGTGGAATAAACCTCCAACTCCAATAACAAAAACATTTACCTGGCCACCAGGGCTTTTTGTTTCTCTGGATGACAATTTGGTATTTTGATGAACAGTTATGATAATGGGTAAAGTTGGTCTCCTAGGCTTTTATTTTAAGATGACATCGTTAGCCTTTGGTAGGATTTTCCTAGACTTAAACTCAAAGGAGAGATTAGAATGGTGAAAAATTCAGGAGAAGAGGGAGGAGACAGTACTGTGAGAGCAGGCAATTGGTGAACAATTTGGAAGGGGGAGGAGGGATTTAGGAATCTAACATTGATTGGGTGTCCATTGTGTGTTAGGACCTTTGCCTGTTATTTAATCTCTGCAGTAGCTTTTTAGAGTAGATATTATTCACATTTATCATTCACTCATTAAACAAGTATTTAGGCATTGTACTAGACATTTGGAATACATCAATAAGCAGATTCTTGTTTTGGAGAATCTCTACAGTAGTTTTTTAGAGTAGATATTATTCACATTTCTCATTCATTCATTAAACAAGTATTTAGGCATTGTACTAGACATTTGGAATACATCAATAAGCAGATTCTTGTTTTGGGAGAGCTTACTTTCTAGCTATAAATAAACATAAGGAATGGACATAAAAAACAATCATAGCCAGGCGGCACCTCTGGCTCAATGAGTAGGGCACCGATCCCATATACCAAGGGTGGCGGGTTTGAACCTGGCCCCCACCAAACTGCAACAAAATGATAGCTGGACGTTGTGGCAGGTGCCTATAATCCCAGCTACTTGGGAGAATGAAGCAAGAAAATCACCTAAGCCCAGCTCGGCACTCGTGGCTCAAGCAGTTAAGGCACCAGCCACATACAGCAGAGCTGGTGGGTTCAAATCCAGCCCAGGCCTGCTAAACAATGACAACTACAACCAAAAAGAAATAGCCAGGCATTGTGGCAGGCGCCTATAGTCCCAGCTACTCTAGAGGCTGAGGCAAGAGAATCGCTTAAGCCCAGGAGTTGGAGGTTGGTATGAGCTATGATGCCATAGCACTCTACCCAGGGCAATAGCTTGAGGCTTTGTCTCAAAAAAATCGCCTAAGCCCAAGAGCTGGAGGTTGCTGTGAGCTGTGATGACACAGCACTCTACCAAAGGTGACATAGTGAGACTCTGTCTCAAAAAAAAGTCACTCTGGTTGCTGTGTTGAGAATAGACTGTGAGGAACAGGATAAAAGCTAAGTATAACCCCTTAAGAGGCTATTTCGGCAACCCAATCTGGACATATTACCCTCTTGAACCAAGTGGGAGAGGTGTTTGGGGCTCAGGATATATATTAGTACAGCCAACAGGATTTACTGATAGATTGAATACAATGTGTATGAGAGATAACATAAAGGATAACTCCAAAATTTCAGCCAGAACAGTTAGAAGGATAGAAAAAACTAGACGGGTATAGTGGCATGTACCTGTAGTCCCAGTTACTCAGAAGGGTGAGGCAAAAGGATCTCTCGAGCCCAAGAGTTTGAGGTTGCTATGAGCTTTGAGGATGCCATGCACTCTACCCAAAGTGACAGAGTGAGATTCTGTCTCAAAAAACAAACACACAGGCTCAGCACCTGTGGCTCAAGTGTAGGGTGACCAGATTTTAACTTTGGTAAAGCAGGACAACATGAGGAGGGGCAGGGGGCAGGGCAGGACCTGACAACAATGCAAACTTCAATAAGCAGTTCTCGATAAACACTTCTCAACAATTGTTTGTTTTGTTTTGAGACAGAGCCTCAAGCTGTCCCCCTGGGTAGAGTGCTGTGACATCACAGCTCACAGCAACCTCCAACTCCTGGGCTCAAGAGAGTCTCCTGCCTCAGCCTCCCAAGTAGCTGGGACTACAAGGTGCCCACCACAATGCCTGGCTATTTTTTTTGGTTGCAGCCATCATTGTTGTTTGGCGGGCCGGGCTGGATTCGAACCCGCCACATTAAGTGTATGTGGCTGGCGCCTTAGCCACTTGAACCACAGGTGCCGAGCCTCAACAATTATTTGTTACTAGGTGGTGCCTGTGGCTCAAAGGGCTAGAGCACCAGCCCCATATGTCAGAGGTGGTGGGTTCAAGCCCAGCCCCAGTCAAAAACTGCAAAACAAAATAAAAAACAAAAAACAAACAAAAACAAAACAAAACAATTATTTGTTATTATTACAGTTTAACATAAAATTAACAAAAATAATATAAAACTCATCCTGGTGAAATAGCCACATGGCAGCTGAAAACCGTATATTCTCTTCCTGTTCTCCATCCCGTTCGTGCATTCTTTCCAAAAATCGGGACTTTTTTAAAACACCGTGGGACACGGGACTAATTGTTAAAAAGCGGGACGTCTGGTCACCCTACTCAAGTGGCTAAGGCGCCAGCCACATACACCCAAAATGGCGGGTTCGAATCCAGCCCGGGCCCGCCAAAAAAAAAACAATGACAGCTGCAACCCCAAAATAGCCAGGCGTTGTGGCTGGCTCCTGTGGTCCCAGCTACTTGGGAGGCTAAGGCAAGAGACTCGCTTGAGCCTAGGAGTTTGAGGTTCCTGTGAGCTGTGATGCCACGGCACTCTACCCAGGGGGACAGCTTGAGGCTCTGTCTCATAAAGAAAAACAAAAACAAAAGAAAAAACACACACACACAAACAAGCAAAACTAGAATGATGAAATTGCAGTCAACTGAGGTAGGGAAGACTTTGAGTGAAGCAGAGCTAATTCTGCTGGGGAATATGCAGGAGGTCAAGTGGTCATTGTGGGGTTGCCTATTAGAATCCTCATGGGACATGAAGTAGGTAGTTGCAAATACAAGTATGGAGTTGGTAGAAGCCATCTGAGCTAGAGATGGCAGTATTAAATCAAGGAATGGTATTAACTTGGTAGTATTGAACTAAGGGATGGTATTAAAAGCTATGAGACTGTACATGAAAGAACACAAGTCAAAACCTAATGATATTATGTATTGCATATTTATCTCATCTGACAGTAACTATGAAATCTACTCTAATTTATTGATGTAAAGAAAAAGGAGAACTGAATTTTAGGTATTCCTGACGAGTTATCTCTGGTACCTGTTTCCTGGTTTTTAAAATGCATATGTAGGTTAGTAGTCCTCTAGTTTTCATATTCTATGAATCTGTAATAAAAAAATAAGTTAAT
>NW_003852445.1:10454799-10456503 GCF_000181295.1 Otolemur garnettii
CCGGGCTGGGGATTCGAACCCGCCACCTTAGGTGTACGTGGCTCGCGCCTTAGCCGGTTGAGCTATAGGCGCCGAGCCTCAGTAAGGCTGTTCTTAAAAAACATGACCACTGGATTTAGTAGTGGGAGTTCATTGGTAACTTTAACAAGAGCAATTTTTGATGAAATGGTGGGATGAAAGCCTGATTGGAATGGGTATAAAGATAATGATAAAAAAAAAAAATACACAGGCTCGGAACCTGTAGCTCAGCAGCAAGGGCACCGGCCACATACACTGGGGCTGGCGGATTCGAACCTAGCTGGGCCTGCTAAACAACAATGACAACTACAACAAAAAAATAGCCTGTGGTTGGCGTCTATAGTCCCAGCTACTTGGGAGGGTGAGGCAAGAGAATCGCTTAAGCCCAAGAGTTAGAGGTTGCTATGATCTGTGAATCCACAGCACTCTACTGAGGGTGACATAGTGAGATTCTGTCTCAAAAAAATAAATAATAATAATAATTTTTTTGAGGCACACCTAACATCCTGTCATGGCTCATCAGTGTGCTGTGGCACACCATTTGAAAATTACTGTCTTTGGCTTGGCGCCAGTAGCTCAAGCGGCTAAGGTGACAGCCACATACACCAGAGCTGGCGGGTTCAAATCCAGCCCGGACTTGCCGAATAACAATGACAACTACAACCCAAAACTAGCCAGGTGTTGTGGTAGGTGCCTGTAGTCCCAGCTACTTGGGAGGCTGAGGCAAGAGAATTGCTTAAGCCTAGGAGTTGGAGGTTGCTGTGAACTGTGATGCCACAGCACTCTACCCAGGGGGACAGCTTGAGGCTCTGTCTCAAAAAAAAAAAAAGAAAACGAAAATCACTGCCTTAAAGGGAACAGATAAAAACTATTGTGGATGAGATGGTTGGCAGGGCCATGCAGCAGCTGAAGGTCCTGGTAAGCAGGGAGTGGGCTAGAAAGGGTGAGAAGCAGAGAAGAGAATGAGAATGGGAAAAAATACAGAGACTCTTAGGAAAAATTGCCATAACTTCCTGGTGTCTCCCAAAGGAGAGGAGATAGAACTTATGACTGTCTGAGCTATGAAAATGCAATTCGTCTGAACCAAGACAGAAGCAGAGGTACCTGGGAGGAGGTGCTGCTCTGAAACCCCAGCTGTGCTCATGATCTACAGAGGTAGGTAGGGTGAGGGTGGAAGTGCTTGGTGGAGGCTGGAAGACATTGAGAAGTACCAGTGGTCAGCAATGAGATGTCATCACCCAGCCCAAGATGAAGGGGTAAGTGCCTTAGCTCCCCTCCTCAGGCATTCCTAGTTCTTATTTGGTAGGTCTTCAAGAATGGAGACTTCAGCCAGCCCTGAGTCTCCTAGAATTTAGAACTGGCTGTGAATGTAGTCACTTGCTTTGTGGGGATAACCCTAGCCACGTTCTTTCTGGATTCTTTCTCTATCTGGGGTATTCTGGATCTGCTCCTGGAGTCTCCTCTTTATCAGTTCTGACTTATTGGTCATTGAGAGCGGAGGGCGGAGGATAAGTGAATGCTTCTGACAGCTAGTGACACAAACATGAAGAGTTCCTAAGAGATTAGTACCTAAACTCTCTATTCCCTCCTTCTATGCTATTTCATTCATTGCCATGGCTGGGTTTATATCATATTTTTTATTTGTTTTTATGGATATATATATCCGTATGTGTATATATATATATA
>NW_003852445.1:10457322-10460288 GCF_000181295.1 Otolemur garnettii
GATACCACAGCACTCTACCCAGGGTGACATAGTGTGACTCTCTCACCAAAAAAAAAAAAAAAGAAAATGGTAACCATTATCTCAGTGCACTTCTCCCCAAGTAGCTGGGACTACAGATGTCCATAATGCATGGCGAGTTTTTTCCTTTTCTTTCTTTTTTTTTTTTTTTTTTTTTTTGAGACATAGTCTCACCGTGTTGCCCAGATTATGGTGCCATGACCTTACCCTAGATCACAGCAACCTCAAAAACCTGGGTTCAGGGTGGTGGCTGTAGCTCAGTGGGTAGGGCACTGGCCACATACAACCAGGCTGGTGGGTTCAAACTTGGCCCTGACCAGCTAAGGCAACAATGACAACTGCAACAAAAAAATAGCCAGATGTGTGCCTTGGCACCCATAGCACAGTGGTTACGGTGCCAGCCACATACACTGAGGGTGGCAGGTTCCAATCTGGCCCAGGCCAGCTAAACAACAATGTCAACTGCAACAAAAAATACCTGGGTGTTGTGGCGGGCATCTGTAGTCCCAGCTACTTGGGAGGCTGAGGCAAGAGAATAACTTGAGCCCAGGAGTTTGAAGTTGCTGTAAGCTGTGACACCACAGTACTCTACCCAGGGCACCAGCTTGAGACTCTGTCTCAAAACAGCAACAAAAACAACAACAAAAAAAACCTCAGGTTCAAGGATCTTCCTGCATAACCCTCTCCAGGAGCTGGAGACTACAGACATCCACCACAACGTACAGCTAATTTTTCTATTTTTAGTAGAGATGGGGTCTTAGTCTTACTCAGGCTGGTTTCAAACTCCTGAGCTCAAGGGATGCTCCTGCCTTGGCTTTCCAGAGTGCTAGGATTATAGGAGTGAGCCACCCTACTGCACCTGCTTTTCTTTTATTCATTTTTATTTATTTATGTATTTATTTATTTATTTTTAGAGACAGGGTCTCGTTCTGTCACCCAGGCAGGAATGCAGTGGTATGGCCATAGCTCACTGCAGCTTTGGACTCCTGGGCTCAAGCGATCCTCTTGATTTACCCTCCAAAGTAGCTGAGACCACAGGTGTGTACCATCATACCCTGCTGTTCTCATGCCATTTCTGGATTTTTCAGTTTCATATATTAGCGACTGACTTCTGTTTTGAAATTGAGAACTTAACTCTCTCATCTGCCCCATACATTTGCATATACTTTCTCTTCATCTTCCTAATATAGTGATACTGTTTTGTTAGGTCAATTTTGAATGCTTACATGATTATGAGTGTGTAAATATTAATTACAAGCTGTGACAGTGTATTACGTTCTTTTTTTTTGAGATGGAGTCGCAAGCTGTCACCATGGGTAGAGTGCTGTGGCATCACAGCTCACAACAACCTCTAACTCTTGGGCTCAAGAGATTCTCTTGCCTCAGCCTCCCAAGTAGCTGGGACTACAGGCGCCTGCCACAACACATGGCTGGTTATAGTTGTCATTGTTGTTTGGTGGGCCTCGGTTGGATTCCAACCGCCCAGCTCCTGTGTATGTGCTTGAGCTACAGGTGCCGAGCCATGATTCTGTTCCTATTGTGTCCTGTACAACACATCTTTCCCACTGCAAGGATAGGCACTTGATCTGCCAGAACCCTGTCTTAGGATTTAGAAAACTAAAATTAAGGTCTGTGCCTGTGGCTCAGTGGGTAGGGGGCTGGCCCCATATACTGAGGGTGGTAGGTTCATAGCTGCCCTTGGCCAAACTGCAACAAAAAGTAGCCTAGTGTTGTGGCAGGTGCCTGTAGTCCCAGCTACTTGGAAGGCTGAAGCAGGAGAATCGCCTAAGCCCAGGAGTTGGAGGTTGCTGTGAGCTGTGATGCAAAAGCACCCTACAGAAGTTGAGAAAGTGAGACTTTGTCTCTAAAAAAAAACCAAACAAGCAAACAAAAAAAACCACAAACAAACTGAAATTAAGGCAAAAGAATCAGCCCCTCTCTCATGGGGGACAACCTGTGAGATGCAGGGGCAGGTACCACTGGTGGCCATTTCCTATCACATCAAGGAATCTGGATCTGAGAAAATAAAGCTAAAATAAGAGACCTGGAGGCACAATCTGCTCACTGGTTTCAGTTTTCTCTCAGTTTTCCACATCTCAGGCTGTCCCCTAGTTTAGTTGTGCAAGGCAACAAAATCCTGTTTTTGTTCAAATTGGTGTGAACTAAATTTCCATTATCTGTTACCAAATGAGTCCTGACATCCCTGGTGCCTGTGATAGCTGCCTAACTGATCTCCCCACTTCTATTCATTTGCTCTAACCCATTCTCCATTGGCAAAGCGATCTTTTCAAAACTTATATCCTGCTAATGAAGAGCACAGGCCAGGTTGGACTCCCAGTCCCACCGCCTTATTATCTGAGTTTCCTTGGGAGAGTTACTTAATTTGCCTGAGCCAAGGTTTCCAAATCTGTAGGAGGGGGATACCAACACCTCAAAAGGTCATTGTAAGGTTCAAATAAGAAAAGTACACTGGTGGGCAGCATCTGTGGCTCAGTGGGTAGGGCATAGGCCCCATATACAGAGGGTGGCGGGTTCAAACTCAGCCCCAGCCAAACTGCAACAAAAATTTGCCAGGCGTTGTGGCAGGTCCCAGCTGTGGTCCCAGCTACTGGGGAGGCTGCTTAGGCAAGAGAATTGCCTAAGCCCAAGAACTGGAAGTTGCTGTGAGCTATGACACCACAGCACTCTACCGAGGGTGACAAAATGAGCTGTCTCTTAAAAAAAAAAAAGAAAAGACAAGAAAGTACACTGGCTGTACCTAATAAGCACCTACCTAATGTTAGCTAGTCCTGTATTAACACTGTATTGGATCTTGTCAGTGCCCTGCCTATCTCTCTGACCTTTTCTCACCACCCTGCTCCTTAGACTTTATTGACTTGCTCATACCCACCCATTCACCCGCCGCTCTTTTTTTTTTTTTTTTTTTTTTGAGACAGAGCCTCAAGCCA
>NW_003852445.1:10461071-10464802 GCF_000181295.1 Otolemur garnettii
AAAAAAAAAAAAAAAGAGAGAGAGAAAGAAAAATAAAAGATGTATTAAAAGAAAAGAAACTCTACAGAGTCTCAGGTATACTCCCTTCATAGAACCAGTGATACTATTCAGTTTCTTCATACCAGAACAAGTACAATTGTTCACAAAAAGTCTTCATTCAAATTACACTGACATCTGTTTTTATGGGTCAGTGCTCATGCTGTTTGCCCTGGGAAATATTTGAATACCATCCTTGCATAGGACCTGTTCTTTTCCCTTAAAGCAATTATCACACTTTCTGTATATACACACAGCTATACATATATTTATATTGGAGAGGAGAGGGAAAGGAAATGTGTGAGAGAACTTTTTACTCTTTATGCTATTACAGGCAGTCTCTGGGTTACGAATGAGAAGGGCTCTGTAGGTTTGTTCATAAGTTGAATTTGTATATAAATTGGAACAGATACATTCACCTATTACCTAGAATAACCTCCATTCCTAAGTGTGAGTCATAAGTCACTCAGCTGTTTATAACTCAGGGACTTACTGTAATAGCCTCCATTCATAAGTGCAGTTGTACCTAAATTGTGTGTTTGTAATTCTGGCACTGACTGTAGCATATGTTCTACAAGTACAAAGATATATGTTTTGTTCATTGGTATATATCCAATGCCTAATTTAATACAGTCATGTGTCAATTATGTGGATACATTCTGTGAAATGCATCAGTAGACAATTTTGTCATTGTATGAATATCACAGAGTACACTTACATGAACTCAGATGGTATAGCCTACTACACACACACCTAGGCTTGATGGTATGACCTGTTATACAGCATGTTCATGTACTGAGGACTGTTGGCAATTGTAATGAAATAAGTATCTGTATTTAAACATTCCCAAACAGAAAAGTGACAGCAAAAGAATATGATATGAAAGATTAAAAATGGTTCACTGTATAGGACAGATCCATTAAATCTTATGGGACAACCATTGTACATGCAGTCCATCATTGACCAAAATTTCATGATGTGGCACAGGACTAGAGCTGGCACATAGTTGGTACACAATGAATATTCATTGAACGAATAAGTTAATCTCTAATGGTGACTCCTGGAAAAATTATACTGTCGTAGTGGCAAATGGACTAGGTTCTGACAGAACTGAAAATAGACTCTTGGGTATGGGAGCAGGGTGGAATGGGTTGAAAAGAGGAGACTGGTTACAGGACTGTTCCACTCTTTCATCATTTGAGGTGCTGAAGTTGATAAGGAGGTAACAGCTGCCAAAGAGAATTTGTTTCCTCATCTCACATTATTTCATTTACCTCTAGCTAGCTCTCTAGCAGGCTCAGTTTCCCCCACTGGGCGGATATATGTTCTTTCTTCCTGCATACAGCTTGGCACCATTGGGAACCTGGGGTTGGGAAGCCAGATGGCCCAAATTCTTTTGAGTTGTGGTCAAACTGTTGCTGACCACCGTAGGTCTGTGAATGATGTTCCCACAATTCAAGGCCGGTTTCCTCATCTTTGCATTTTATATCTAGGGTTGCTAAATCCTTTGCCTCACACTTCAGAGCCTTGAGTCCCTCATTACCTCTAATTTATTTCTTATTTTCAACTTTGTGCAGAGTTTGTTTGTTTGAAATAGGGCCTTGCTATAGCACCCAGGCTGATCTGAAACTCCTGGATTCAAGTGATCCTCCTGCCTCATTGTTCCAAGTATCTGGGGATGCCACTGCACTTGTCTAGCCATTTTTCCTTTCTTTCTTTTTCTTTTCTTTTCTTTTTTTTTTTTTTTCTTTTCTTGAGATAAAATCTCACTTTGTTGCCCTTGGTAGAGTGCTGTGGCATTATAGATCACAATAACCTCAAACTCTTGGACTCAAGCGATTCTCTTGCCTCAGCCTCCCAGTTAGCTGGGACTACAGGCACCCACCACAATGCCTGGCTACTTTTAGAGACAGGGCTCACTCTTGCTCAGGTAAACCCACGAACTCAGGCAATCCACCTACCTTGGCCTCCCAGAGGCTAGATTACAGGCATGAACCAGGAGCCTAGCCTATTTGTCTTTCTCTTTCTTTCTTTCTTTCTTCTTCTTCTTTTTTTTTTTTTTTTTTTTTTGGAGACAGAGTCTCACTTTATAGCCCTCTGTAGAGTGCAGTGGTGTCGTTGCTCATAGCGACCTCAAACTCTTGGGCTGAAAGCAATTCTCTTGCCTCAGCCTCCCATGTAGCTGGGACTACTGGGGCCGGGTTTGAACCCACCACCCTCGGTATATGTCTTTTTCTTTCTTTCTTTCTTTTTTTTTTTTGAAACAGAGTTTCACTTTGTTGCCCTAGATTGAGTGCTGTGGCATCATAGCTCACAGTGACCTCAAACTCTTGGGCTGAAAGCAATTCTCTTGCCTCAGCCTCCCATGTAGCTGGGGCTACAGGCACCTGCTACAACACCTGGCTATTTTCAGAGATGAGGTCTCACTCTGGCTCAGACTGGTCTTAAACCTGTGAGTTCAGGCAATCCATCTACCTCAGTCTCCCACAGTGCTAGGATTACGAGCATGAGCCACTGCGCCTGGCCCTATTTTTCTTTTTCTAAGAGACAGGATCTTGCTATGTTTCCCAGGTTTGTACTGAGCTTAAATAGAGATGTTTTCTCTCTCACCTCAGTCTGGAGTACACACGACTCTAATGGCCCTTTCCTGTCACCTCAGCCCAATGAGTCCAACCTCCTTTTAAGCTTTAACCTCCCTGACTTCAAGGCCTATATTCCACAGTTTTCCAGGGTTTCTCCTAATTCCTTCAGTTTAGTCTCTTACAGTTCGGAGATTTCAAACAGTTTAGTTTTTTCTCCTTCCTTCCCACATTCCTTTAGGTTGCTGAGACTTGGGACCCTGAATTGAGCATGGGTGTGATGCAGCCACTGCTTGGGCAGAGTTGAGAAAAGAGAAACAACTCTGTGATTTCATCTTAATCCCCTACTCTCATACCACAATGAAGAGAAGGGAAAGAGAGCCAGAAAGGACTAGTCTTTTCACAGTAAATCTGAATTTTCCTCAGAGGTATGTAAAGGAGTAGATTAGGCTATGGGTGGAAAGTTTTATTATTTATCTATTGTTACATAACAAGTAACAAAACTTAGTGGCTTAAAACAACAAATATTTATTTATTTATTTTAGAGACAGAGTCTCACTTTTATTGCCTTCGAGTAGCTGGGACTACAGGTGCCTGTCACAATGCCTGGCTATTATTTTTTGTTTGTTTGCAGTTTGTCTGGGGCCAGGTTTGAACCCGCCACCCTGGTATATGGGCTGGCACCCTAACCATTGAGTCACAGGTGCCGCCTCAACAAATATTTATGATGTTACAATTTTTGTGGGTTAACAATTCAGAAGAGGCTTATTGGGTGGTTCTGGTCCAGGTCTCTTATGAGGTAACAGTCTTCCAAAGACTTTACTGGGGCTGGAGGATCCACTTCCAAGATAAATCATGTGGCTATCAGCAAGAGGCCATAGTTCACCCTTGGTTGTTGGCTAGAGGCCTTAGTTCTTCATCATGTGGACCTCTCCCTATGACATGGCAGCTGGCTCTCCCAAGAACCAGGGATCCGAGACAGAGTAAAGCAGCAGAAGCTATAATACCTTTATGGTTGGCTCAGCACCTGTGGCTCAAGTGGCTAAGGTGCCAGCCACATACACCTAAGGTGGCGGGTTCAAATCCCCAGCCTGGGCCCGCCAAACAACAATGATG
>NW_003852445.1:10465712-10467296 GCF_000181295.1 Otolemur garnettii
GCTTGAGCCCAGGAGTTGGAGGTTGCTGTGAGCGTGATGCCATGGCACTCTACCCAGGGGGATAGCTTGAGGCTCCATCTCAAAAAAGAAAAAAATAAATAAAAAAGAACTTGAAGAATGGGATAGAGGTGGCATTAACTGAATGTCTATTATGGATCAACCCTTTTATATCAAGTTATCTGTTTTAATCCTTCCACAACACTAACAGGTATTTTATTATATCTATAAAGTATGCTTTCTTACCTCTCTAATACTTGTTAATTTATCTTTTTAAGAGAGGTCAGGTTCCAGACTTAGCAACCTTTACAATGGGATTATTTTGGTGTAATTTATAGTCTATTTATTTTCCTTGTATTGAATTAAATAATCATCTGTTTATTTTTTTGAGACAAAGTCTCCCTCTGTTGCCCTTGGTAGAGTGCTATGACATCATAGCTCACAGCAACATCAAACTGTTGGGCTTAAGCGACACTCTTGCCTCAGCCTCCCAAGTAGTTCGGATTATAGGTGCTCATCACAATGCCTGTCTATTTTTGTTGTTGTTGTCCTTGTTGTTTAGCTGGCCCAGGTCAGATCTGAACCTACGAGCCATGGTGCATGTGGCTGATGCCCTAACAGCTGAGCTATGGGCGCTGAGCCTAATCATCTTTTATTTCTTTCCTTTTTTAAAGACAGAATCTCACTTTATTGCCTTCAGTAGATAAAGAGTCTCACTTTATTCCCCTCACAGCTCACAGCAACCTCCAACTCCTGGGCTTAGGCAATTTTCTTGCCTCAGCCTCCCAGGTAGCTGGGACTACCGACGCCCGCCATAACGCCCAGCTATCTTTTGTTGCAGTTTGACTGGGGCCAAGTTCGAATCCACCACCCTTGGTATATGGGGCTGGCGTCCTACCCACTGAGCCACAGGTGCCACCCTTCTAATCTTTTTTAGAGACAGAGTCTTGCTTTGTCTCCCTCACTAGAGTGCAGTGATCCTATCGTAGCTCACTTAACCTCAAATTCCTGGGCTCAGGTGATCCTCTTGCCTTCGTTTCCTGAGTGGGCTGGGACTATAGGGGCAGATCACTATGTCCAGTTAATTAAAAAAAAATTTTTTTGTTTTGGCTCAGTGCCAAAACTTTTTTTTTTTGTACAAAGGGGCTCTTGCTATGTTGCCTAGATTGGTCTTTTTTTTTTTTTTTTAAATGAAATCATAGCTGTGTACATTAATGCAAACATGGGGTACAATATGCTGGTTTTATATACAATTTGAAATATTTTCATCAAACTAGTTAACATAGCCTTCACGGCATTTTCTTAGTTATTGTGTTAAGACATTTATATTCTACATTTAGTAAATTTCACATGTACTTTTGTAAGATGCACCATAGTGTGGTCCCACCAATCACCCTCCCTCCACCCATCCTCCCCCCTTCCTTTTTCATCCATTCCTGAGATACTTTGCTAAGAAAAATATGTTCCAGCTCCATCTATGTAAACATGAAAGAGGTAAAGTCTCCATCTTTCTTTAAGGCTGTATAATAATCCATGGTGTACATATACCACAATTTATTAATCCATTCGTGGGTCAATGGGCACTTG
>NW_003852445.1:10468412-10469520 GCF_000181295.1 Otolemur garnettii
GCCACAATGCCTGGCCATTTTTTGGTTGCAGCCATCATTGTTGTTTGGCGGGCCCAGGCTGGGAATTCGAACCCGCCATCTTAGGTGTATGTGGCTGGCGCCTTAGCCGCTTGAGCCACAGGCGCCGAGCCCCAGGCCAATTTCATCAAGTGTTTTCTCTACACTTTCTTCTAGCATTTTTATAGTTTCATGTCTTAAGTTTAAATCTTTAATCCAGTGAGAATCAATTTTTGTTAATGGTGAAAGGTGGGGGTCCAGTTTCAGGCTTCTACAGGTCACCAACCAGTTAACCCAGCACCATTTGTTAAATAGGGAATCTTTTCCCCACTGAATGTTTTTAATTGGCTTGTCAAAGATCAAATAATGGTAAGTAGCTGGGTTTATCTCTATTCTGTTCCATACATCTATCTCTCTGTTTTTGTGCCAGAACCATGCTGTTTTGATCACTATCAATTTATAGTATAGTCTGAGGTCTGGTAGCATGATTTCTCCTGCTTTGTTTTTATTTCTGAGTAATGTCTTGGCTATTCGAGGTTTTTTCTGATTCCATATACAACAAAGTGTTATTATTATTATTTTTTTAGAGACAGGGTCTCACTTTGTCGCCCTTGGTAGAGGCTGTAGAGTCACAGCTCACAGCAACCTCCAGCTCTTGGGCTTAGGCGATTCTCTTACCTCGGCCTCCCAAGTAGCTGGGACTACAGGCGCCTGCCACAACGCCCAGCTATTTTTTTGTTGCAGCTTGGCCAGGGGGGTGGGCTCGAACCCACCCCCCTCGGTATATGGGGCTGGCACCCTACTCACTGAGCCATAGGCACTGCCCAAGAAGTATTATTTTTTTGAGATCTTTAAAGTATGACAGTGGAGCTTTAATAGGGACTGCATTAAAATTGTATATTGCTTTGGATAATATAGACATTTTTCTTTTTTTTTGAGACAGAGCCTCAAGCTGTTGCCCTGGGTAGAGTACTGTGGCATCACAGCTCACAGCAACCTCCAATTCCTGGGCTCAAGTGATTCTCCTGCCTCAGCCTCCCAAGTAGCTGGGACTACAGGTGCCCACCACAATGCCCGGCTATTTTTTGGTTGCAGCCTTCATTGTTGTTTG
>NW_003852445.1:10470366-10482038 GCF_000181295.1 Otolemur garnettii
TCTACCCAGGGGGACAGCTTGAGGCTCTGTCTCAAAAAAAAAAAAAGAAATGTCCCTTCTATACCAATTTTCTTTTTTCTTTTCTTTCCTTTTTTTTTGTTGAGACAGAGCTTCAAGCTGTCACCTGAGTAGAGTGCCGTAGCATCATAGCTCACAGAAACCTCCAACTCCTGGGCTCAAGCGACTCTCCTGCCTCTACCTCCCAAGTAGCTGGGACTACCAGTGTCTGCCACAACGCCTGGCTATTTTCTTTTTGGTTGCAGCCATCATTGTTGTTTGGTGGGCCCAGGCTGGATTTGAACCCGCCAGCTCAGATTTATGTGGCTGGCGCCTTAGCCACTTGAGCCACAGGCTCTGAGCCTATACCAATTTTCTTAAATGTTCTGATCATGAAAGGATGCTGGATATTATCAAAAGCTTTTTCTGCATCAATTGAGAGAATCATATGGTCTTTTTTATTTTGTTTATGTGATAAATTATATTTATAGATTTACACATATTGAACCTGCCTTGAGATCCTGGGATAAACCCACTTGGTCATGGTGTATAATTTGTTTGATGTGCTGCTGGACTCTGTTTGTTAGGATCTTGTTGATTATTTTCACATCAATATTCATTAGTGATATTGGTCTATGTTTTCTTTTCTTGTTGGGTCTTTTCCTGGTTTGGGGATCAAGGTGATGTTTGCTTCATAGAATGTTGGGTAGTGTTCCTTCTTTTTCTATATTTTGGAAAAGGTTGAGTAATATAGGTACTAGTTCCTCTTTAAAGGATTGGTAGAATCTGATGTGACACCATCTGGTCCTGGGCTTTTCTTTTTAGGGAGATTTTGTATAGTTGATGTTATTTCAGAATTTGATATAGGCATGTTCAACATTTCCACTTCATTCTGGCTAAGTCTAGGAAAGTGGCGTGTTTCCAAGTATCAGTCTATTTTCTTCAGATTTTCGTGCTTCTGAGAATAGAGTTTCTTGTAATATTCATTAAAGATTTTTTTAATTTCTGAGGAGTCTGTTATTTCATCTTTGCCATTTCTGATTGGTGAAATTAGAGATTTTACTCTTTTTTTTCCTTGTTGGGTTGGCCAAAGGTTTATCTATTTTGTTGACCTTTTCAAAAAATCAATTTTTTGATTTATTGATCTGTCGTATATTCCTTTCATTTTCAATTTCATTTAATTCTGCTCTAATTTTGGTTATTTTCTTCTGCTGGGTTTGTGATTTGAATGTTCCTCCTTTTCCAGTTGCTTGAGATGTCCGTTTAAGTTGTTAACTTCCTCTCTTTCTGTTCTCTTTAGGAAGGTTTGCAATGCTATAAATTTCTCTCTTAGGACTGCCTTTGCAGTATCCCAGAGGTTCTGATAATTCGTGTCTTCATTATTCCAAAAATTTGGCAATTTCCTTCTTAGTCTCATCTATGACCCAGCTATCATTCAGCATAAGGTTAGTTTCCATGTTTTTGTATGAGTATGCAGATTCCTGTTGTTACTGAGTTAACTTTTACTCCATGATGGTCCAAGAAGATGCAAGGAATAATTTCTATTCTTTTAAATTTTCTGAGGTTAGACTTGTGACCTAAGATGTGGTTGATTTTCGAGTATGTTCCATGGGCTGATGAGAAGAATGTGTATTCAGTTTTGTTAGGATGAAATGTTCTGTAGATGTCTGTTAAATCCAGTTGTTGAATGGTTATGTTCAAGTCTAAAAGTTCTTTGCTTAGCTTCTTGTTGGAGGATCTATCCAACACTGCCAAAGGAGTGTTAAAATCTCTGACTATTGGCTTGGTGCCTGTGGCTCAAGCGGCTAAGGTGCCAGCCACATACACCTAAGGTGGCGGGTTTGAATCCAGCCCTGGCTGTCAAACAACAATGATGGCTGCAACCAAAAATAGCCAGGTGTTGTGGTGGGTGCCTGTGGTCCCAGCTACTTGGGAGGCGGAGGCAGGAGCCCAACTCGCTTGAGCCCAGGAGTTGGAGGTTGCCGTGAGCTGTGATGCCACAGCACTCTACTCAGGGGGCCAGCTTGAGGCGCTGTCTCAAAAAATAAAAATAAAAATAAATCTCTGACTATTATAGTACTAGAGGAAATCAAGTTGCTCATGTTTCTTATAAATTGAAGCACATTCTGGTTGGGTGCATAAATGTTAATAATTAAAATCGCCTCATGTTGAGTGTTACCCTTAACAAACATGAAGTGACCAGACTTATCTTTCCTTACTTTTGTTGGTTTAAAGCCTATTGTATCTGCGAATAGAATTGCAACACCTTTTTTCTGATTTCCATTTGCCTGGAACATAGATGACCATCCCTTCACCCTGAGTCTATATTTATCTTTTAAGGAAAGATGACATTCTTGTATGCAACAGATATAGGGCCTGAGTTTTTGTATCCAGTCAGCCAATCTGTGCCTTTTTAGAGGACAATTTAAGCCATTCACATTAACTGTGAATATTGATAAGCCTGGTAGACTTTTGGGTATCAAGTTTTTCAAAAGTACAGCAGACATTTTTAATACTTTTGCCACCATGGAATTTATAATTGGATCAAACGTTTCTGAGTGAGTTTACTTTCATGGTGGAGGATTGTGCTGGCCCTTATGGAAGATAGGTCTGAAAATATCCTGGAAAGCTGGAAATTGGGCAGGAGAGGAACTACGTCCGTTGTGGAGCTTGTACAGGCATTGCTTCTGGAATTACAGTTCACTAACACATACACAAAAAATCTAAAGCAAAGATTCCACTGAAATCAAAATCTTTGAAAAAGTTTATTTATTTATTTATTTTTAAATATCTTCTGTAGATACAGTCAGCAGATAGTGTGAATATAACCATGCTGGTCAGAGCAGCAGCTCCTCTCAGCTTCAAGTCCCTGTAGCTGTCACCACTGCCACAGCAGCTGCCGTTGCCACTGCCACCAAAGACTCCCAGGCCACCATCACCAGCACCACCTCGGGCTTCCCACCTGCTACGGAGGCTGCTTCTGCAGCAGGGGCCATCTTTTGGTCTGTCCCCCAGATTGGTCTTGATCTCCTCATGTTGGGTGCTACTCTTGCCTTAACCTCCCAAAGTGCTGGGACTACACAGTCATGAAGTACCTCCTTATTTTATAGTTTCTTTTGTTGCTGGACAGAGAGGGTCCACAGCCTGTCACTGGCAGCCACATGCAGAGATGAGGGTTAGTTTTAGAAGGGCTTTATTAACAGAAGGCCAGCAATTTTGGAGAACAGGCAGCCTCTCCAAGATTGCTCTGCCCTTCCATTTCCAAAACTACAGTTTTGTACGCAAAAGTTGAAAGTAAAGGGTGGTGCCTGTGGCTCAAGGAGTAGGGCACCGGCCCCATATACCAGAGGTGGTGGGTTCAAACCCGGCCCTGGCCAAAAAAAAAAAAGTTCAAAGTAAAAACCATATTAATGGACAGCACCTGTAGCTCAAAGGACTAGGACGCTGGCCCCATATGCTAGAGGTGGCAGGTTCAAACTCAGCCCAGGCCAAAAACTGGAAACAAAACAAAACATATTAACTCTTATCTTAAAAATAATCAGCATAACCCATGACCCATAGTAAACAATAATCTGGCATAACTCATGACCCAAAACATTTATTTTATTTTTTTGAGACAGAGCCTCAAGCTGTCGTCCTGGGTAGAGTGCTGTGGCATCACAGCTCACAGCAACCCCCAACTCCTGGGCTCAAGCGATTCTCCTGCCTCTGCCTCCCAAGTAGCTGGGACTACAGGCGCCAGCCACAACGCCCGGCTATTCTTTTTTTTTGGTTATAGCCGTCATTGTTGTTTTGCTGGGCCTGAGCTAGATTGGAACCTGCCAGCTCAGGTGTATGTAGCTGATGCCTTAGCTGCTTAAGCCACGGGCACCGAGCTGACTCAAAACATATTTAATTCAGAAGTTAATCTCCTAAATCAGTCACACTAAACTACTCAAGACACACACTTTTAGGTTAGAGCTGAATTTACAAAACAATACAGAAGGAAGACACGAGGTGAAGGTCACTCAGGTAATAAACCAATTCAGGTTGGACATTTTAGCCTTTGCCTAACTCCATTTTATTCTCACTTTCCATGGGCAAGTAATACAGATTGTAAATTCATTTCATGAATATAAAGTTTGAATTATATCCTTTATTTAAGACTGATACAAAGTATTAAGTAGTTCAGGTGATACATGGGTATGGAAAAAATGATCAGGACGGTACTGAGGTTTATTACGTCCAGAGGGGGAAGCCAATTTGAAGTTTCAGCCTCAATTTGGTTCTGCTATGAGTAATAGCTGGATAGAATCACAAGTTAAAATTTACAACCAATCTTTTCCCTTTATGTTTTCTAAGCATTTCTACTTTATCCAACGAATTCTTCAGGTCCGGTGGAGGGTGTTGTAGGTGAGTAGAGCTGTGAATGATGAGTTTAATTTTAGCTTCTGGTCTTATCTAAAAACCAGGTGTGCCAGGTGAGGCTACTATAATACAACAGGGATATTATCCAGAGAGAAAAATGGACTTAGTATGTGCAGTTCCCTAAATCTCAGCTGATCCAACTCCGCAGTCTGTGGTTTTGGGAATCCTTCAATACTTCCAAGCTACTGCGTCTTCACGTTCAAAGTTTCTGTGGGGAAATAAACAGGACCAGACTTTAAGCACATAGCAGATGTGACTGCGATTTTCTATATTGCAGGGGCTTGGAAGCGAACAATGAACTTGGCAGAGGTTTCTAAAGCTACGTTTGTACCTGATTTTACACGAGCTGTGAATACTTCGTGTCCAAATAAACAGCTGGAGGATGTCCTAAGTAACAGGGCCAAATTTAGCCGCAGAGTCCTGATAACACAGAACTGGCTGAACCCCCGCCCTCCATCCCCCCACCGCGAGCCTTCAGGGCGACTTTGCCAGAACCCCAAACTGTCCCCGCATGAGGTCACTCTGCCCTGTCACGTGCTCGGGCCCGCGGGAGTGCCACATCGCCAGCCGCACCCCTCTTCACCCACCCAGCCCACGTGACCCGTCCTAGTTTCCCCGGGCCTGGCCCAGCGCCTCGCTCAGGAAGCCCCGCCTCACGCTGCGCGCTCCGCCCGCGGACCTCCGCCCCGGCTGGAGCGGGGGCCGCAGCCGCACGTGCTTCTTCCTACCCAATAGGGGTCGGCGCCCGGGAGCGAAGGGGCGGGGAGGAAGGGGACGACTTCGTTACGCTGCGAGAAGGGGGCGGGGTCTGCAACGTCGGACAGAACGAGGGAACGCAACGGAGGCAGGCCGGAGCCGCTGCCGTCGCCATGACCCGTGAGCGCTGAGACCCTTTTCTGTTGCCCCTTTATTTCTGTCTGTCCTAAGCGCCACCTACGAAGCGCCTGCCTTGATGCCCCCTTAGCTTCCTCGGCGAGGGCCTTGTCTGGGAGCGCTCTGTAGCCACCCTTAAGCTTGCAGCCCGGAAATTGAGCCCTTTGCTTGCTACCACTTCACGACCCCCCGCCCCCCCTTTTCCCGGTTAGGCATTGGCCCTCCCCGACCTTCCGCGGTGTTTGAACCCCTGCGCTCCTGTGGTTGGCCCAGAGCTCCCTGCTCCACAATCCAGCTCATTCACTATAGAGATCCAAACCTTCCATACACTTCCCACCACCTGTCTGGGCCCCCATACCGCCCCCAAACTCAAAGCATCCTCCCAGCGGGCTCTTCGGGACTGTTCCCTCTCCACCTGCAATTTGACCTGGCCTGTGGCAGCTTCGCTTCCTCTCCCCCTCCCCCAAGCTGCCTCGTTCCCAGCTGTCCGGGGTTGGGGAGAAGGGTCGCCGGTATGTGGCCAGAGAGGTCCCCGGGTCTCACCTTCTGCCTTCTTTTCTTAGGCGGTAACCAGCGTGAGCTCGCCCGCCAGAAGAATATGAAAAAGCAGAGCGACTCGGTTAAGGGAAAGCGCCGAGATGACGGGCTTTCTGCTGCCGCCCGCAAGCAGAGGTAGCCTCAGGGAGGGGAAGGGGTGGGGGTTAGACCAGGGGTTGTAGTAGGAAAGAGCTACTTCAGGGCTTGTGTCTGGAGGAGCGGCAGAGTGCATTCCAAATTGTTAGCTTTCAGTCTTACAGGAAGGGACTGGGACGGGTACCTGCCCTCAGTTGATTTCTGAGTGCCCCTGGGTCTGACCTTAAGGGGAAGGGCAGGGAGCTTCACGTTTCAAATACACTTATGGTTTTGACAGCCCAGTACTTTTGGCCCTCCTTGCTGTTCGATTCTCCTCCCTTCTCCCAACCTTCTCGTTAGTACTGCTGGGTGTGGTACTACTCAGCACAGTATAGAGAGCCTTGGGCCTGTGTGCCAGACTTCTGACCCCTTGGGCAACAGCCAGATGGAGACTGATTGCCCTTTTGAGCCTCAGCTCTTTTCCTCTTGTTCTCCTAGGGTGGGAATATAGCAGCCACACGCTGAACTTTGTCCCATCCATTTCCATCTTATCCTTTGTGCCCTTCATCCCCCTGCATCTTGTCCTTTTTGCCCTCTGGTACCTCCCAGTGCCCCATCATCTCTACCCCCAGGGACTCGGAGATCATGCAGCAGAAGCAGAAAAAGGCAAACGAGAAGAAGGAGGAACCCAAGTAGCTTTGTGGCTTCGTGTCCAACCCTCTTGCCCTTCGCCTGTGTGCCTGGAGCCAGTCCCACCACGCTCGCGTTTCCTCCTGTAGTGCTCACAGGTCCCAGCACCGATGGCATTCCCTTTGCCCTGAGTCTGCAGCGGGTCCCTTTTGTGCTTCCTTTCCCTCAGGTAGCCTCTCTCCCCCTGGACCACTCCTGGGGGTGAGGGGGTTACCCCTTCCCAGTGTTTTTTATTCCTGTGGGGCTCACCCCAAAGTATTAAAAGTAGCTTTGTAATTCCTTGAGCGCCTGGTCTGAATGGGGATTTGGGGGGATGGGGATGGAGGAATGACTGCCCTTTCCCACCAAAAGGGAGAGCTCTTTAGACTCCTAAGAGATTGTGGAAATGTAGACTGAGAGTGTGAAACATCACAGAAACCTTTATTATATAATGACAACCAGACAAGTACTCCAGAAATGTGGTAGAGGAATCCTCTAAGAATCATAGAGACTTCTTTTCTGTGATTTTTGTTCCTCACCCAGACCTTTGAACACCATCCCAAGGATAGAGTTGAGGGCCGAAGAGGGAGGGCTCCAAGACATAAGTTTATGGCTCTCTTCCTCATTCTTCCTTAGTTTATTCCTCTGCTTGAAAGCTGGCCAAAAAATCCCGCTGCTCACCAACTTCCCGTGGTCAGCTGCTCTCAAGTGTTCACATTCTCTTGTGTCATTCCTCGTGGAATGAGGGTAGTTTTTGTTTCCCTGCTTCCTTTGACCTCAAGATCAGGATAAAAACCTGTGGTAGCCTCGGTGCTCCTTTCTTCTATACCTTGGTTTGTTCTATGGTTCTGGGCTTCTTATATGCCTTTGCCCAGGGCTGAACTGTGTATTTTCTTTTTATTTCCAAGAGTAGAGCCAAGTCTTCAGTCCCTGGTCTTTCCCTGCCCCCACCTCCAGCTCAAGAGCCAGGAAAGGGCTGGTGCCACACTGTCTGCTGGAATCAGCAGTGGTTCCTGAGTTGCTGATTTGTGAGTTAGGCTCTTGAGCTGGGATGAAGACATGACAGTAATTCCAGTCAATCAGATCCTCTGCCCAGGGCATTAGGGTGTATATGACCACGTCTTCCAGTTTAGACATACTATTGACTTTAGCCTGAAGGGAGGAAAAACTCCCTATTGTGTTCTTGAGGTATTGAGCTGGGCTGGACAGCTCCCCTTAGCCATAACAAGGCTTAAAACCTCAGGGAAACCCCAGTTAACGGGAGACAGTTTGTTATCTCATGATGCTGATGCGATGGCAGTGTCGTCTGAACATAGGAGGCTGAGGATCCTGGGTGGGACACCAAAAGAATGGTGCCAGTAGCAACCCCAGATAGAGCAGTACGCAGGCCCAGCAGGAGGCAACCTTGACCCAGAAGGTAGCCCAGCTACCCTTGGTGAAAGTCTTTTCCAGTTCTGCTCCCTCATAGCTGTGGAACCAAAGGCTCTAGTTAGATAACCTGCAGGCCCTTAGTATTTAGACCTGTTCTACCTCCCCACAAAAGATGGGAAATCCGTTTTACCTGGAATGCCCTTGAATTGTTTTTCCCCTAAAATATGTATGTATTCAAGAGTATCTCAGACCCACCTCCATCCTACCTGAACCAGTTGGTAAGGGTAACCATGACATAAAGTGAGGCAAGGAAAAAGACAAAGTGGAAGGCAGAATAGCTGTAGGAAAGATGCTGGGCTTGCTCTGGAGGAGCTGGAGGGGTCTCTTGGTCAACTGGCTGGGCAGTTCCAGGTCCTGGAAAGATGGAAGGGCTGCTGGGAGCAGTGCTGCTGAACTCTTCCCTCCTCCCCCAGCTACTTGATGGTTCTTTGGCACTCTACCATTTCTTACAGCTCCTCACTTGACACTCACCTTCCTGCGCCTCTAGTGTTTCGGGGCAGCAGAAACAGAGTGAGGGCTTCTACAGAACAGGAGACGGCATGTTTTAGAATGGCTTTAAAAAGTGATGGTGTTAATCTAAGAAACTACCCCTAGAAAAGACTGGTTATGTAAAAAGTGGAGGCACACCTGGGTTCAAATTTAACTCCAGAATATAAATGACTATGCGAACTTCGGTAAGATGTTTAATTTTTTGTGCCTCAATTTCTCCATTTGTAAAATGGAGCAAGTACCTACCTCACAGGGTTGTTGTGAGGATTAAATTAAATGAGATAATGTATGTAAAGTATCTAGCACAGTGCTTAGCACATTGTGAGTGCTCAATAAAAGGTATAGCTAGAATCTGAGCATTCTGGGTGGAGGTTGGTAGGGTGTGTGTGTCTGTGTGTTGGGGGCAGATGGGTGTTGGGGATATTGAGCGCTCAATGCTTACCTGGAACTCATAGCTGTAAACCTTAACAATCCACAAGGGTCCAAATACCTCAGCCAAGTAGGAAGCCTCATTGCTGAGAAAGAAAAAGAGTTCTCAGACTGGTCTAGTCAATAATAGGGACTGTCCGGGGCATTTTCTGCTAGTTGGTCTATATTGGTGATCCCCCAGGAAGAAGGGTTACTGTGTTCCCTGTGTCCTATTCCATCCTCCCTGCTCCCATCACATCTCACACAGATTGTTTGGCAAAGTGCTCTTCTTAATGTTGCTGTGTATGGGGAACTTTTTCTAGTATTACTCTAAAGTGTAAACCATGGTCCCAAACATCTTCCCTCCTTTGACACCTTTTACGCACCAAGCAAAAAGTACACAAGCATACATGATGCCAGCACTCAACACTGCTATTGAGGTATCTGGTGTTTGTGGTTCCCTTTTGCTCAGGCCAGGCAGGCACAGGGTGTGATTCTGTCCTTGAAGGGTTACTGGGAAGGAGCAACACAAGAGTTTGGTGTTGAGAACAAGAGCTGAGCATTTGGCAGGAACCAAAAAGATAATAACATGGGGAGTCCTGTACTGTTCCTTACCTCTCTCAGGAGGACGGCTGGACAGTGCAGAGAAGGTCAGATACATGATATAGCAGCTGATGATAGAGGCTTGTAGAAGGCCAGAGCGGGGTTTTTCTGGGTAAAAGGAGTATTAATTGCTTTAGTCTACAGCAGCCGTTCTCAACCTGTGGGTCGTGACCCACAGAACTGTATTAAAGGGTCACAGCATTAGGAAGGTTGAGAACCACTGGTCTACAGGGTGGTAATTTCCTCCACTCCTACCCCCACCTGCTCTTCTGTCTGCCTTGCCCTTGGGGAAACAGATTTTTGATAATTGAGATTACAGAGGCTAATGAAATTTGCTACACTATAAGACCCTAAATCTGTAGTATTTTAGGGCAAGTACCCACTGAGTCGGATGCAAGGAGCGATGGAGAGGAAGGAGATGAGGCCACAGAAGACAAGGTGCAGACTAATCAGCATCTTGTTGAGCAGGCAGCCAGCAGGGTGTGTATAGTGTTGGAACAGGAGCACAGCTCCCAAACCTGCCATGGTGTAGAATCCTAGGGTGGCCAGCAGCACAGCTAGGAACCAGCTGCAGTCTTGGGCTGCACCTGTCTGCCTAAGGGTGGGAGGTGGGCAGTAGCTTGGAGTTCCAACTCTTTTACCCATTATCAACTATGAACAATAATCCCATTCTCCCAGAAGACTAGTGTCACTCCCACCCCAACTGGCCCTCACAGTCATCAAACTCTTTTTTGAGTTTTTCCTTTTTTGAGACCGAGGCTCAAGCTGACGCCCTAGGTAGAGTGCCCTGGCATCACAGTTTACGACAACCTAAAACTCTTGGGCTTAAGCGATTCTCTTGCCCTCAGCCTCCTAAGTAGCTGGGACTACTGGTGCCACCAGAATGCCCGGCTATTTTTTTTGTTGTTGTAGTTGTCATTGTTTCACAGGCCTGGGCTAGGTTTGAACCCACCAGCTCTGGTGTATGTGGCTGGTGCCCTAACTGCTAAGCTACAGGCGCCGAGCCTCTTTCAGCTTTTTGGCATTATGGGAAGCTTTGAGACCAATAACCTGCAGTTCCCCTTGCCCAGCCCTTCTGCATTTAGTAATCCCAACACACCTTCCCTAGGAAGAGCCTTTGAGGTTATGTGCCCCTTACCAGTTCTTGTTCCAGGAATGGGCAAAGGCTGTGATAAGCACCAACTGCAGTAGGATAAATGTGAACCCTCCACAGATGCCAATGTAATGCCAGGCTGCAAGATGGGCACCAGTGGAGAAATGTCAAATTATTATTCCTTACCCATTTTTTGTCTTAGAAAACAGCCTACTGGGGTGGTGCCTGTGGCTCAAGGAGTAGGGCACTGGCCCTTGTACTGGAGGTGGTGGGTTCAAACCCCCCCCCCAAAACAAAAACAAAAACCCCAGCCTACTTCTGATCAGGGTGTGAGATAGTACCTGGGAAGAGATGCTCATCAGGGATGCAGAAGGCAATAGCACAGAGACTCAATAGCAACAGCACCTTGAGGAGCCAGAAGCTGGTTAGGACGGAGAGAGAAAACCACACTCAGAAGAAAAGGCCAAGGAAAATGAACAGTGACTATGTGAGAGCAAAAGAGAAAGCAAAAATATCAAAGAAAGGGTAGAGAAGAGACAAAGTATAGGAAAGTAGGAATCGGTCCCAAGTGAGAAGGGACTGAGATAGGCCTATTTACCCTATTCCAAATTCTTAAGTATTTTGAGATAGGGGTCCCAGTATAGCCTTGGTTGGTTTCAAATTCTTGCTTAAGTGATCCTCCTGCCTCAGTATCCTGGAGTAGCTAGGACTACAGGCATGTCTCACTGTGCCAGGCTAACCTGTTTCAAATTTTAGCTTAAGGAAACTAATACCTGGGCAATATTTTACAGTTTACAAAAGGTTTATAATAATTCTCTTTAGCCGGGTGTTGTGGCGGGTGCCTGTAGTCCCAGCTCCTTGGGAGGCTGAGGCAAGAGAATCGCCTAAATCCAGAAGTTGGAGGTTGCTGTGAGCTGTGACATCACAGCACTTTACCCAGGGCAATAAAGTGAAACTCTGTCTCTAAAAAAAAAATTATAATCCCACTCTTATCTCCATTTTAGACTAGAAGCTTATAGTGGGTAAGTGTCTAGCTCATGGTCACACCACATAGCAAGTATGACAAACAGTTTTGTTTTTTTTTTTTTTT
>NW_003852445.1:10482098-10494380 GCF_000181295.1 Otolemur garnettii
CTCAAGCGAGTCTCCTGCCTCTGCCTCCCAAGTGGCTGAGACCACAGGGCGCCCACCACAACGCCCGGCTATTTTTTTGGTGCAGCCATCATTGTTGTTTGGTAGGCCCGGGCTAGATTCGAACCCGCCACCTTAGGTGTATGTGGCTGGCGCTTTAGCCACTTGAGCCTTTTTTTTTTTTTGAGACAAAGCCTCAAGGTGTTGGCCTGGGTAGAGTGCCTTGGCATCACAGCTCACAGCAACTTCCAACTCCTGGGCTCAAGCAATTATCTTGCCTCCGCTTCCCAAGTAGCTGGGACTATAGTCGCCCACCACAATGCCTGGCTACTTTTTGGTTGCAGCCGTCATTGTTGTTTGGCGGGCTCCGGGCTGGATTTGAACCTGCCAGCTCAGGTTTATGTGGCTGGCACCTTACCGCTTGAGCCACAGGTGCCCAGCCTAGAAACAGATTTAAAACAGTTTTATTTCTGGGCAGCGCCTGTGGCTCAAGGAGTAGGGCACTGGTCCTATATACCAGGGGTTGTGGGTTCAAGCCTGGCCCTGGCCAAAACTACAAACAAACAAAAAAATGGTTTTATTTCTTTAAACAATTTTTTATTTAAGACAGTCTCACTGTTTCCCTGGATAGAGTGCTGTATCATCATAACTCACAGCAACCTCAAACTTGGGCTTGAGCAATCCTTTTGCCTCAGCTTCCTGAGTAGCTGGGACTACAGGTGTCCAGTAGTAGAGATGGGGTCTTGCTCTTGCTCAGGCTGGTCTTGAACGCCTTGAGCTCAAGCAATCCACCTGCCTCAGACTGTCAAAAGTGTTAGGATTACAGGTGTCAACCACCATACCCAGCCCCAAACCTGTTTTCTTTTTACAGTGTTATTGGTTCGTCCCGGAATTTCCTTTACTCAGCTGGTGTCTAATTCCCTCCTTGGCCCCCTCCCTACCCAAGAATACATACAAACCTATTGTGCAGCTGTGCCCGTGGGCTGCTGGGAGAGTGAAGGTGGACTAGCAGCACAGCTTGCAACAGGTGAAAGGTGGCAGTTCCTGCACATACTCGGTATACGGCTCCAGAGCCACTTAGCACTGGACAGGCAGAGTGGCCAAACAGGTGGACACACAGCCCTGAGGGCATCTGGATCTAGAAGGAGTGTGTGAGAAAAGGCGGGGCGAATCATAATGCACAGGGAGGTTACCTTCTCACTGGTATGTCCACTCATTTGTCTCCTGCCCTCAACCCAAATCTTTATCTTAGGGTCTCCTTTTATCTTTAACTGCCTTGCGACCCAACTCCTTCCCACTTACCCCACGTGCTTTGCCCCAGACTCTTTCCACTACTGTCCTTGACAGCAGGAGGCAGCAGACTGCTGAGGCTCCCACGTGGAGGAAGATGTAGACTAGGCGGCTACAAGTAGATTCTGTGAGAGAGGGCCACCTAGAGTGGCAGCAACTGGTACAAGGAACAGGCCCACAGCAAGATACCTGCGGGTAGAGCACATGCAAGGCAGCAAGTGGAGGTTACGCGTTACGTGTGAGGCTAACCTATGAGGTCAAATTCCAGAATTTACCCTTCCTGTTTTCTTTTTTACTCAGGAATTGTCAGAATGTCTGGTTCCATTTCAGGTAGGTTCACAGACTACTTAGGATTGTCGCCCGCTGACAAGTAGGAGGGCTTTTATTGCGCTATTTGACCTTTCCCTACCTAGACCTAAACATCTGAGGCTGGGAACATGAGAGATTCACCAGTTACTGAGGCAAAGAACCAGAGGACATTAATGGAGAAAAGAAGGCCCATTATCTTTATTGGCTTCTGCCGTTTCTCCTTTTCAGCTTTGGCCACCTTATTCTTCCGACTTTTCAGGTAGCCCTTGCTTAAAGTTCCTTTCAAGTCTTTCTGCCGCAGCACGCACTCACCTGATAGAATGGGGGTCTCACTATATTACTGCTCATCCCGCTGTGCTGCTGTGCCAGGTCCAGGGAGGTGCTGGGGCCTGTGACGGCCTTTGCATCCACCATTTTTGTCCCAGGGATTAGCTCAGGTCCACAAGGTGGAAGGTAGATGAGAAAGCAGCATCTTTTGTTCTTAGCCCGTTGCTTTTACCCTTTGCTGGGGTTGCGCACCCAGTCTAGGGGACAGTGGGAGCATAGGGATCTTCTGGGGTCTTCAGGTTGTGGTAAATGCAATTGTCGGCGTAGGTGTTTTCTCCTCAGGACCTCAGGCTGTTTTCTACAGATTAGGGGGCAGTTTGCATATCTAGGTAAGCGTTCTTAATTGGTTTAGGATTAGACGTCATTCATCCCGGTTGAACAGAATTCTTGGCAGGGCGGTATTTGGTTGGGGGTTGTTACTATGTGAGGAGGAGGCGATGTGGTTGTGCGACAAGTTAAGTGTGGGTGAAGGCCCTGCAAAAATACACCGCACAAGCCCGAAAAGAGTCTGATAGGCAATGCCTTCCCAGCTGAAGCTTCTAGAACCGGAACACAAGGAAGGTGTGGTTCAAGGCTGGCCCCGCCTCCTCCGCGGGCGGAAGTTGTGGGCCAATTGCCGGAAGTCGTCACGAGGTGGTGCTGGCGCGGCGGGTGGAATTGGCATGGCGACCGAGGGCGATGTGGAGCTGGAGTTGGAGACTGAGACCAGCGGCCCGGAGCGGCCCCCCGAGAAGCCTCGGAAGCATGACAGTGGTGCGGCGGACCTGGAGCGGGTCACCGACTATGCGGAGGAGAAGGAGATCCAGAGTTCCAATCTGGAAACGGTGAGGTTGGCCGGGAGGGTGCCTGGCAGGCTGAGAACAGACGGGGCTCTGAGGCTGTAGCTGGAAGCTAGATCTCCAAGACAGGGTTCCAATCAGGATCCCCATGGCAGGAGGAGGCAATAGAGTAGAGGGTATAGTCACGGGAAACAGCGGTCACCCGAGCCTGCCGCTTGCTTAAGAGGCTGATGGAAATTAGGTTTTAAGCGGACCTCAGTGCACAGAATTGAGTTAAACATAGTTCTTGCTTCCTGATTACAGTCATCATCGTGCTTACATACGTGAGCCGCTTGTTATTGGTTTTTTAGATCACTGGGAGTTGTGGATATCAGAGTAGTAATTAGACCTGTCTTACCCATAGGCCATGTCCGTCATTGGGGACAGACGGTCCCGGGAACAGAAAGCCAAACAGGAGCGGTAAGTCTTCAGCTCACAGACAGCTTTAAGTTTCTCTTCACCCCGCCATCAGACAAAAATAAAAGCCATTTTTAAGCCTTTGTGGCATTCAGCTCTGACCAATTCCTGCGCACTTAGGTTTTACAACTCTATTCTTTTTTTTTTTGAGACAGAGCCTCAAGCTGTCCCCCTGGGTAGAGTGCCGTGGCATTACAGCTCACAGCAACCTCCAACTTCTGGGCTCAAGCGAGTCTCCTGCCTCTGCCTCCCAAGTAGCTGGGACCACAGGCGTCCCACCACAACGCCTGGCTATTTTTTGGTTGCAGCCGTCATTGTTGTTTGGTGGGTCCGGGCTGGGGATTCGAACCCGCCACCTTAGGTGTACGTGGCCGGCGCCTTAGCCGTTTGAGCTATAGGCGCCGAGCCTTACAACTCTATTCTTGTCAGGGGAAGGCAGGCCTCCTGGCAGCACTTGCTCCCTGTTGCTGAGACTCCCCGAGGGTGGAGGTGGGACTCATTTTGTATTTTCACTCAGTAGTGTTTATTAAAGATTCGTTTGTGGCCAGGCATGGTGGCTTATACCTATAATTCTAGTACTCTGGGAGTTGGAGGTGGGTGGATTGTTTGAGCTCAGGAGTTCCAGACCAGTGTGAGCAAGAACAAGAATGTGGTCTTTAGAAAAACTAGCTGGGCATTATGGTCGGCACCTGTAGTCCCACGTATTTGGGAGGCTGAGGCATGAGTATCATTTGAGCCAGAGTTTGAAGTTGCTGTGAGCTGTGAGGCCAAAGCACTCTACCTAGTGTAACAGAGAGAGGCTCTCAGAAAAAAGATTTGCAAGGGATAGCCGGGAAAGATACTTCTTGGGAGTTTAATGTGTTGGCTGAAAATGAGGACTAACGTATGTTTGCAGGGAGAAGGAACTGGCAAAAGTCACTATCAAGAAGGAAGATCTGGAGCTGATAGTGAGTACTAGTGCTTAACTAGTGTATGGGCAGGGGAGGTTCTGTTTATTTCCGGAAACAATAGTCAGTATGTTTGACACATGGATGTCTGAGAGAACTAGGAAACATGATTGCTCTTTTTCTGCAGATGACAGAGATGGAGATCTCTCGAGCAGCAGCAGAAAGGAGCTTGCGGGAACACATGGGCAATGTGGTAGAGGCTCTTATTGCCCTAACCAACTGATGTGTGCTTTCTCAGATATACTTACTGGATTAACTTATTGCAATAAAGATTTTGTCTTTTGCAGTTTTGTCATTCTGGGTCAAATGCAGTGTATATTGTTTCATTGTGGGGAATTTCTATGTTGGAGAATAACTGAGTTTAAGTGACCCCCTTCCTGCAGAGTGCATCCATATGAAGAATCAGTGTATCATATTCAGATGCAGATGCTAGGTGGCAGGCCTGTCTTATTCATCTGACTAGCTCTCACTTACCATTATTCAAGGTACATGGAAAGACTCAGTACAAAGTTACTTTACTTGATGGCATGTGTCTTCAGGATATCTTATGAACATCTGAAAAGCCAGCACCTGCCTAGGAGCTATGACCAATTCAGTCATATGTCACTTTGAAGTAGAGTTTAGGTACATGTGATGAAAGCATGGTAAGAATAGAAGATATCAGAGGTCTTATTTTTAAACTTGAGGGGCAGAGTAGCCAGATATAGATCTGACCTGTGAAACATGTTGATTTGTATTTGAATTCTGAACCTTAACACATTCTACATTTCATTTCCTATTCTAGACAGAAAGTAGTTTTACTTTTAATAATCAGCTTTGGCCAGGTCACATCTGCTGAACTTGTTTCCTCAACTAGTGGATGCAAAAGCTTGGCTTAGTATTTGCTTCAGAGTGGCAGCCATTATTCTCATTTTGACTCTAGGATAATTCTTAGATTATACAGCAGTGACTTGTACTTAATGTCTGTGTGTTTATTACCTGATGGTAATTATTTGCACTCAAAAAAAATTTTTTTTTTGGCTGGGGCTGGGTTTGGACCTGTCACCTCTGGCATATGGGGCCGGTGCCCCTTGCACACAAATTTTTATGCTTGGACACTAAACAGTTTGATTCCTTTAGTGGGACATTTAGAGAATATGAAAATACCTTGGTCTTCTCATTTTTTTAGAGACAGAGCTTTACTTTATTGCCCTTGGTAGAGTGCCATGCTGTCACAGCTCACAGCAACCTCCAACTCCTGGGCTTAGGTGATTCTCTTGCCTCAGTCTCCAGAGTAGCTGGGACTACAGGTGCCTGCCACAACACCTGGCTATTTTTTTTGGTTGCTTTTTGGCCAGGGCTGTGTTCAAACTGGCTACCCTCGGTATATGGGGCCAGCGCCCACCCACTGAGCCACAGGCACCACCCCCGTCTTCTCATTTTTTTATGCATTTGAGAAAGCAGTCTTCCCACTGGTTAAATCTTCTTTATAACCCCTGGAATCACTGAATGCTTTGCCATGTGCATGGTTACATGTATAGTAAATATTAAATGGAGCAATATATTTAACTCCAGTATGGCGTCACTGCATTGCTACTCAGAGATCACTGGTACCCTTCCTGATACATGAACTGGGCAAGAAGCTAATAGTAGGTACTTGGATTGAATAAGACAGATGCCCTGGTTTATGCACCAGCTTTTGTTCTGTGTATATGTACAGTTTGGAGAGCAAGGACAAGCAAACATCTCTGGGTGCTATTTAAAGCCTGTCTAGCATCTGTTTCTGAGATCAAAGGGGATGATCAAAATGTGAAATGCCCTCTGCCTAACAATTTCCTGCTGTACTTAACAGCTAGTTAATGCTTGTCAGCCTGGACATTTTTAGTATAAAGCTAACAATTTTCTTGGTGTGTGATTCTTTTATTTTTAATCACGCACATAAATGGATCAAAAAGGATGTTTACCTAGAAAAATTGACTTAACCAAAAATGCAAAACAGGTTTCAATGAGTTTTAGATTTCCCGGTATGTTAACTTCTGACCCTAAGGTAGAAGTCCACTCATTTACATGCCCATATTTGTAATATAAGCTAAGTGGCTAGAAAAAACTCAGAATAGTCCCAAGTAAATATGGGAGGCCATACCAATGATAAAACCTAAGATTTCTCAGAAATAGTTTTAAGTGGGAAGCCTCTAATCCTACCTGGATAGTGCTTTTCTGTGGGTTTCTCAGCATGAGTCCAAACCACAAAGCACTTTCAAAGACGGCTACCCAGTATCATAAACATGGCAGTAGGTCCAACAGGCTGGATACAGGGGCCTAAATAATGGCAAAAGCAAATCAAGGAACAAATGTTGAGACTTCCCCTTGTGTTCCAGAGTTGGAAGAATAGTTGGTCCCTAGGTAGTTTTCCGCTTCTTGGCAGATGGTCGCTCAAATACATCTCGTACCCCAGCTGCTTTTTGTTTAAAGAACTTTGTGTTCTGGGCACTCTCTTGTCCCCATGCCGAGTCAAAGGAGGTGGTGTCTTGATCCACAAGGTGAGTGTATTTGGTACGACCAGAGCGTCCAAAGTTCTTGACCTGAGGGAAGGGCAGATGATGAGTTATACCACCAAACACACCATGCCTTAGCCCTCAGAATACTTTCTCTCATGTTAATTATGGTTCCCCATACCTGCATGACTTTAGGAAGAATAGTTTTGTTGAAATGATCCTCCAAGGTGGGGGCACTGAAATCTCTCTTGTATACTTCTTCATCTTCATCCTATAGAAAAGAATCTTATTAGTCTTATGGCTTTATTTCCCATATATTCAAACTGCACAAATTTTTTAAGTTCTACAACAAAGGTTACAAAGAAGGTTTTAAGCCTTTTCAAGTGGTTACATCTAGTTGAGGAGATGATATTCCTTTTCCTTTATCATACTGTCTTTCTTCTTCCTAAGTATAGCTATTTCTTTAAGGTTAGCTTAATTTGCTTTGCACTCAGTGTGGTTCATTTACTCCTATGACTTCAACTCTGCACAGGCCTCTCAAATCTCCAGTCCTGAATTGTTTTTACTGCCTTTTATATATCTTAGATATTTTATTGGTACTTCAAATTCACATCTAAAGTGTAAATCATTTCCTTAACCTTTTCAAACTAGCCTCCTCTTGGTTCAATTTTATTGTTAGTATGACTAATAACTCTCAATTTCTCAGATTCAGAATATGAGTAACCTGTGTACAATGAGTTGCCACATTTTATAGGCCTTCATCATCTAGGGTATTAGTTTTTTCTGCATTCAGTCTTACACACTGCTACTGCATTAATGTTTCTAAAACACAACTCTCATTATAATCTTTGCTTTGCTCAAAAAACTTCAATGGTTCTCTAATATTAAACACAACTCTTCTGTGTAGGAGTCAAGGCCAAATATTATATAGCCTTAATCTTTTTAGCTCTCCTTGCTATTTCTATTACAACTTATACTTCCTGCCTCCCTTCCTGCTGGTCTCTTCACCTGGAATGTCTAAATGAAGTCTGTACATCTTAGATATTACTTCCTTTTTTTTGCTTTTGAAGTTTTTGGCTGGGGCCGGGTTTAAACTTGCCACCTCTGGTATATGGGGTCAGCGCCCTACTCCTTTGAGCCACAGGCGCTGCCCTGATATTAATTCCTTTTCATCTTCTACCAAATACAACAGCTCCTTCTTTAGAATGCCCAAGGTACTTTCTCTCCTTAGGAGATACTGTGTATTTGCCTTATCTATACTTGTATATTGTAAGTGTTCTGAGGGCAAATATATATCCTCTAGCAGTGCTAAACAGTGACCTTTAAACAAATATACAAAAGGTTATTTACTCAATGAAATAAGAAGTAACTGTAGAGAATAGTTTCAAATCAATGTTGGTAAGATTACAATGCCATGATACAAATTATAAACACACATGCTGAAGGAATTAAAAACAGCACTATCTTGGGTAAGAAAGCCTTCATTAAGGAACTGAGTCCTTTAACCAAACAGTTTTGGAGTATTCTTTTCCCTTTAGCTATAGACAAGCACAATTTAAAGAGACCATTTTTGCCATATCTACTTTTTTTCCTTGGACCCTAAAGTCCCTTATTTAATCTCATAAACCATTTCAATTTCATTCTCTTTGTCCAGAAAGAAGAGTCATTATTTGAGTATGTTCACCAAAAGACTGACTTTCACATAAACTTTCCTGTATATTAGCCACCAATGCACTGCTTTCTCTAAGGAGTTTGATTATTAAAACTGCAGATTACTTTAAGCAAAGATACTTTATGACTTCGAAGCAGTATGAAAAGTAAGTAATTCATCATCTCCAGTGATGCTAAAAATCAACATTTGCTGGAAAACTACATAATAAGCAAATGTTTCCGGCTGATCAGACAGACTAAAACTAATTTTGGAGGGCAGTAAAGAAACCAATGAAGTTTTACAATTTTAAAATTTTAAAAATGAAAAAATTTTACTAGCATCTGTAGTGTAGGGCAGGAATTTAAGCTGCAGTAGGGATATTTAGGGTTTGATATACAGCACTTGAAAAGCTAGTCTAGTTTCTGATACAAACTCTTACAACATTATGAAATAATAAACCATAGAAGTTTAACTCTGCTATTTTTTCACAGCTTACAGCAACTTCCAACTCCTGGGCTTAAGTGATTCTCTTGCCTCAGCCTCCTGAGTAGCTGGGACTACAGGTGCCCACCACAATGCCTGGCTATTTTTTTTGTTGCCGTCTGGCCAGGCTCGAACCTGCCACCCTCATTATATGGGGCTGGCGCCCTACCCACTGAGCCCTAGGCACTGCCTTTAACATTGCTATTTCTGACCTTTTTTACATGAAGAAAAAAGACAATAGCGTTTCGCATAATGGTTAGATAATTAACATTCCTTTGGCTAGGTAGGCTTAGTTACAGTCAGCTCAGAATAAAGTGAACCATACTTCTGCCACCCAAATATGAATTAATATGACTATTTACAAAGCTTAGCTTTCATGTAACCAAAACTCTGTCAGCTAATGAAATAACATGACATCTAACTGATTTTTGGAACCTAATTAGTTCAGTATATACGTGGGTCACTATTTCTCTATTTCATTTCCTCAATTTTTCTATTACATCATTTCTTCTTTTTGATCACTGGAGCAAAATAGAGAATGGTTACTACTACTTCTATAATCCAGTTGTACCTGCTTTTCTCTGGGTTTATATTCTTCAGGGGCAAAAAGCAAATGAGAAAGTTGACCACTGGTAAGTGGAAATAACATTCCAGGACATTGCCTCTTTATTCCTGGAGGCAAAGAACTCTGAGTTATACCTACTGCCCAATTCTCTCTCTCTCTTTTTTTTTGAGACAAAGCCTCAAGCTGTCCCCCTGGGTAGAGTGCTATTGTCGCATCACAGCTCACAGCAACCTCCAACTCCTGGGCTCAAGCGATTCTCCTGCCTCTGCCTCCCAAGTAACTGGGACTACAGGCTCCTGCCACAATGCCCAGCTATTTTTTTGGTTGCAGCTGTCATTGTTGTTTGGTGGGCCTAGGCTGGATTCGAACCTGCCAGCTCAGGTGTATGTGGCTGGCGCCTTAGCCACTTGAGCCACAGGTGCTTCTCACTCCCTTTTCACTTCTTACCATGAAGAAGGCACCCCGGTGGTAATATTTCTGTAAGAACTTGTATTTGCCCTTAACAGCTTTGTTGGTAATGACTTTGCCATTTGCCCGAAGTTCAGCTCGCCTCTCTTCCTCAGTCAGGTTTCTCATGCGTTCAATTTCTGCTTTCTCCTTTTCAAGCCTGTCCAGAAAACAGAACTATTAGTGTTGTTCCACCTGCAGAAAGACCCAATTATCTGAAAATAACACAATCCCATGTCTTTTCAAATATCATTCACCTTCTTCAAGTCTAGTCATGGTCTGTTAGGAATCAAGATCAGAAGCTTGGCTCCAGCGCCTGTGGCTCAAGTGGCTAAGGCGCCAGCCACATACACCTAAGGTGGCAGGTTCGAATCCAGCCCGGGCCCGCCAAAACAACAGTGACGGCTGCAACCAAAAAATAGCCAGGCGTTGTGGTGGGTGCCTGTGGTCCCAGCTACTTGGGAGGCTGAGGCAGGAGACTTGCTTGAGCCCAGGAGTTGGAGATTGCTGTGAGCTGTGATGCCATAGCACTCTACCCAGGGGGATAGCTAGAGGCTCTGTCTCAAAAAAAAAAAAAAAAGAAGTTTAATAAACAAAAAGGTGACTTGGTCTTCATTATTTTTTGCCAGACCATGTACTGCAAAGTTCCAAAAATTGATTCTAGCCTTTTTGAGATTCAGATACAACATTACTGCTTGATTCTGCAACATTGCTGAGTTCCTTTTCCTAAAAGTCTTTCTTAGCTTAAAGAAAAATCAGAGTGAATTTATAATAACTGTGTAAGACATTGCTGGGTATTCCATATTGTAAGCCATCATAATCATATACAGGGTGGCAACTTCACACAAACTTTATGGCCACCCTGTATGTGCTTACTACACATCATAAACCAAGGATTGCCATCATTAATTAGATTGCAGTGATTTTTAATCTTTTTTGGGGGGGGGCTTTATGGATTTCTTTTTATTTATTTTTTATTAAATCATAAACACATAGATCATATATTCATTAATGCATTTGTGGGGTACAATGTGCTGATTTCATATAGAATTAGGAGTATAGATCTCTTTAGAAAAATGTATATACTCATATAATTTTGCATTCAAAAAAAATTTTTTTTGCAGTTTTTGGCCAGGGCTGGGTTTGAACCTGCCACCTCCAGCATATGGGGCTGGCACCCTACTCCTTGAGCCACAGGTGCTGTCCTGCATTCAAAAATTTTAAGGGTGCATGGATCTACCCTGAATAAGAACCTTAGAAACTACAGGATGAGGATAGAGTTATCTATTGATTGTTTCCCTCTGTAATATGGGATTATCCTCTCATAACCTAGTAATTTCCTAGAGTGGGTGGTACAGCTCAGAAATGATCCTGCTCAAATTCTTCCTCTGGCAGTATGCATGTCCCTTTTTAAAAGTGTGACTTTGAAGCTCCCTCAATCTAGGGGTTGAGTCTACTTCCTCACCCCCTTGAAGCTGGGTTGGCTTTGTGCCTTGCTTTGACCAATATGTGTCAGAAATGATTATAAGTTCTGAAACTTAAGCCTTGGGAGACCTGAGTTTCCACTTTTGTCCTCAGATTGTTATGTAAGGCAAGACAATCTAACCCACTAAAGAAGGCATCCAAGCTGATAACCAGCGCTAACTACCAGACATGTGAGTGAAGTCCTTTTGGACTTTTTTTTTTTTTTTTTTGAGACAGAGTCTCACTGTGTCACCCTTAGTAGACTGCTGTGGCCTCATAGCTCACAGCAACCTCAAACTCTTGGGTTGAAGTTATCCTTTGGCTTCAGCCTCCCAAGTAGCTTAGACTATAGGTACCTGCCACAATGCCTGGCTATTTTTAGAGATGGGGGTCTCACTTTTATTCAGGCTGGTCTCAAACTCTTGAGCTCAGGCAATCCACTCACCAAGGCCTCCCAGAGTGCTAGGATTACTGGCGTAAGCCACTGTGCCTGTATTTTTTTTTTTTTAAGACAGAATCTCTGCTTCAGCCGAGCTCACAGAAACATCAAACTCTGGGTTCAAGTGAGCCTTCTGCCTCAGCCTTTTCACTATTTGGGACTATAGGCACCCACCAGAACACCTGGGTAATTTTTGTATTTTTAGTAGAGATGGGGTCTCACTCTTCTTCAAGCTCGTCTCAAACTTCTGAGTTCAAGGGATCCTCCCACCTTGGCCTCCCAAGCGGAAGATTGCTTCTCCAATCTTCCCAGAGTGCTAGGATTGTAGAAGCATGAGCTACCATGCCCACCATTTTTTTTTTTTTTGGAGTCATGGTGTTGCTTTTGTTACCAAAGCTAGAATGCAGTGGTTATGATCATAGCTCATTACAGTCTTATACTTCTGGGCTCAAGTAATCCTTCTGCTTCAGCCTACTGAGTAGCTGGGACTACAGGTGTGCACCACCACACCTAGCTCATTAAAAAATTTTTTTTTTGCAGTTTTGGCTGGGGCTAGTTTCAAACCTGCCACCCAGGTATATGGGGCTAGCACTCTACTCCTTGAGCCACAGGTGCCGCCTTCATTTTTTTTTTTTTTTTTTTGAGACAGAGCCT
>NW_003852445.1:10494684-10502497 GCF_000181295.1 Otolemur garnettii
AGGTTGGTCACAAACATTTCTGACTTTCTAGCCTAATCAATCTTCTAGCTGGATACAACTATATAAATGAGTCCGGGTGAAATCAGTAGAAAACTGTTCAGCCAACCTCCAAAATTGTGAGAAATGATAAACGGTTATTTTAAGCCAATCAATTTTGGGTTGAATTGTTACACAAAAGATAACTGATAATAGTAACTTTTGTGTATCTAACAGTAAACTAAAGAGAGCATCGGTGGGTACTCTATCATAGAGACCCACTGAGAAAATGTGTTTTTCTTCTTTGATTTCACTTTAACAAGTAAAATTTACATTCCAATTATGGGAAACTCACCCAACAGCAAGAACCATAAGGAAAGCTAAAATGGAACTCACAGTAGTGAATAGTGCTAACCCTTGACGCATCAGCTGGTACTCTATCATGGAAACCACCTGAGAAAATGTGTTTTTCTTTCTTGATTTCACTTTAACAAGTAAAACTTACATTCCAATTATGGGAAACTCATCCAACAGCATGAACCACAAGGAAAGCTAAAATGGAACTCACAGTAGTGAATAAGTGCTAAGCCTTGACGCTACCCTACTATAAACCTGTTTTGTTAGCGACATTAACCTGCTCCATGCTATTACTCACGCTTCTCTGTCTTCTCTGTCCCTCTTGATTCTTTTCAGCTCTCGAACCTTCCATGCTTCATATTCCTCCTCATCATTTTCATCATCAGTATTCAGTGCATCCAGTGCAGCTAAGGACCGCTTATTCTCTTCCAGCTCTTTCTTGGTCTCCTCTTCTACAATCTGGATAGGGAGAACAATTTAGCTGTTAAGACTTCCTTATTGTGCTCAGACAAACCTGATTACATCACTTCTTGCACTCCATTCTTTTTTTTAGATACAGAGCCTCACTTTGTCACCCTTGGTAGAGTGCCATGGCGTCACAACTCACAGCAAGCTCCAACTCTTGGGCTTAGGCGATTCTTTTGTCTCAGCCTGCCGAGTAGCTAGGACTACAGGCTAATTTTTTTTTTTTTTTTTTTGAGACAGAGCCTCAAGCTATCCCCCTGGGTAGAGTGCCGTGGCATCACAGCTCACAGCAACCTCCAACTCCTGGGCTCAAGCGAGTCTCCTGCCTCCGCCTCCCAAGTAGCTGGGACCACAGGCGCCCACCACAACACCAGGCTATTTTTTTGGTTGCAGCCGTCATTGTTGTTTGGCGGGTCCGGGCTGGATTTGAACCTGCCACCTTAGGTGTATGTGGCTGGCACCTTAGCCACTTGAGCCACAGGCGCAGAGCCGTGGCTATTTTTTCATTGCAGTTTGGCCAGTCAGGTTTGAACCCACCACCCTTGGCATATGGGGCCAGCGCACTACTCACTGAGCCACAGGCGCCGCCCTGCACTCCATCCTTGTACCCAGTCCCCAGTACCTTGAGTGTATACTTGCGCCTCTCTTCAGCCATGCGTTTTGCTTCCTGCTCCAGCTCCTTTTGTTTCAGTGCTTCAGCTTCACGTTCTTGTACTGTCACTCTGTCCTTCCTGCATCACAGAGGTCCTGTTAATTGCCCAAAGTCTTTAGAGTGAAGCTCTTTGTTCCCCTAGATATATTCCCAGCCAAATCAGACAAAGTCCAACAAGCATTAGCTCTATTATTTGCAAAGAGTCCAAAATGGGAGTCATCTCACACCTTTAGAGCATCAAAATTTCTTTCTTTCTTTTTTTTTTTTTGTTGAGATAGAGCCTCAAGCTGTCCCCCCGGGTAGAGTGCTGTGGCATCACAGCTCACAGCAACCTCCAACTCCTGGGCTCAAGTGAGTCTCCTGCCTCAGCCTCCCAAGTAGCTGGGACCACGGCGCCCACCACAACACCTGGCTATTTTTTACTGTGGCATCACAGCTCACAGCAACCTCCAACTCCTGGTCATTGTTGTTTGGCCAGGCTGGATTCGAACCTGCCACCTTAGGTGTATGTGGCTGGAGCCTTAGCCACTTGAGCCACAGGCACTGAGCCTAGAGCATCAAAATTTCATTTACCTGACTTGGTCCCTGTAGCTTAGCGGCTAGGGCATCAGCCACATAAACTGGAGTTGGCAGGTTGGAACCCAGCCTGAGCCTGCCAAACAACAATGACAAATGCAACCAAAAAATAGCCAAGTGTTGTGGCAGGCACCTGTAGTCCCAACTACCTGGGAGGCTGAGGCAAAAGAATCGCTTAAGCTCAAGAGTTGGAGGTTGCTGTGAGCTGTGATGCCATAGCCCACTACTGAGGGTGACATAATGAGACTGTTTTAAAAAAAGAATTTTTTTTTCATTTACCTTGGAGAACTGCTTGGATAGCAAGGCACCTACTGGACTGTTAAGTAATAATATTTCTAGCTATTAGAAAAGGAATAGGGGCAGTGCCTATAGCTCAGTCCACAAGGGCATTGGCCATACATACCTAGGGTGGCAGGTCTGAACCCAGCCTAGGTCTGTTAAGTAACAATGACAACTGCAACCAAAAAAAAAAAAAAAAAAAAAATAGCTGGGCTTTGTGGTGGGCACCCGTAGTCCCAGCTACTTTGGGAGGCTGAGGCAAGAGAATCACTTAAGCCCAAGAGTTAGAGGTTGCTGTGAGCTGGGATTCCACAGCACTCTGCCCAGGGCGACAGCTTGAGACTCTGTCTCAAAAAACAAAACAAAAAAAGTAATAGGAATTTGCTTTCCAAGATTAATTTTATGTTTAAAATATATAACCGTGGGCAGATGTTATGTGTTCTTCAACTGAAAAAGATGTGAAAACAAACTTGGTCTCTTGCTAACAATACCAAGATAGTCTCCAGCAACTACTCTGTGAGGTTAGAGCACTGGGCAAAAGAATTTCACTTAGTGCTTAGATTTCAAAAGAGCAGGAGACAGAAAAGAGACTTTTGTCTTCAGAGCCAAAGCAGTAATTATGTGGATTCAGCCCTGGTTTGTAAGATACTTACTTTCGAATGAAGACTGGCTTAAGGCGAGGCTCCATCTCATCTTCACTGTCTGTGTACTCTTCATATTCAGATTCTGATTCTGACTCTTCCCCAGAACGTCCTTCATCTTCCACTTCCATGACTTCCATCTCTTCATTTTTTCTCTCCTGTGCTCGCTGACGCATCATGCCACGGCGCCGCTCTATTTCCTATCAAGTCATACATCTAAGCCAGCCAGGCTTATGGCTTTTAATTATTCCTTTATCAAGCTCAACAAATTCTGATATAAGTAAATGCAACTTAGCACCCTATCCCCAACAAATAGAGAACATAATCAAAGTAATGATCTTAGGACCTCAATAAATGAGCACTAGCTGGAACTTTTTCTTGTACCCCCTCAAAACCTTCCCATTTTCCTTCTTTTTTTTTTTTTTTTGAGACAGAGCCTCAAGCTGTCCCCCTGGGTAGGGTGCCGTGGCATTACAGCTCATAGCAACCTCCAACTCCTGGGCTCAAGCGAGTCTCCTGCCTCAGCCTCCCAAGTAGCCAGGACCACGGGCGCCCGCCACAACGCCCGGCCATCTTTTGGTTGCAGCCGTCATTGTTGTTTTTGGCGGGTCCGGCTGGGGATTCGAACCCGCCACCTTAGGTGTACGTGGCTGGCGCCTTAGCTGGTTGAGCTATAGGCGCCGAGCCCCATTTTCCTTCAATCATACCTCATCATCAATTTCTTCTTCTTCTTCTTCACTACTATCTTCTCGTTCCATGCGCCAAGCATCTCCTTCTACTTCTGAGTCACTTTCTCCTACTACTTCAGGTTCCACTATTTTCCGATGTCGAGCCAATCTGAAAAAGTGTTTATAAGTGTAACACCAATGTCACATAAATGGAGGAGCATCAACCACATTCCTTAGTCACAGTGTACCCTGATATTATTATTGCCTTCATTAATATTGAAGTCTTGAGATAGGAAAACTGAATGGCAGATTAAAGAAGCTAAACCAGAGTGCCAGAACAAATAGTCAAGGTGGGCCTGCAACATATATTGAGCCACCACAGTCAACTCCCAGGAGTACCTGGGTAGAGTACTGCAGTATCATAGCTCACAGCAACTTCCAACTACTGGGCTTAGGTGATTCTCTTGCATCAGCCTCCCGAGTAGCTGGGACAACAGGTGCCTGCCACAATGCCTGGTTATTTTTTTGTTGCACTTTGGCCGGGGCTGGGTTTGAACCCGCCATGCTTGGTATAAGGGGCTGGTGCCCTACTTCCTGACCTACAGCCACTGCCTGAGGGATATATATATATATATATATATATTTGCAGTTTTTGACCAGATCCGGGTTTGAACCCACCACCTCCGAAGTATGGGGCTGGTGCCCTACTCCTTGAATCACAGGTATTGCCCATGAGGGATATTTTTAATAGCTTAAGGTAGTTCATAGCTTCAACATTAGGTCACACTACATTTATTTCAATGATTTTTTTTTTTTTGAGACAGGATCTCACTTTGTTACTCAGGCTGGAGTGAGGTAGCATTAGCCTAGTTCACAGCTACCTCAACTCCTGGGTTCAAGCCATTCTCCTGACTCAGCCTCCGCAGTAGCTGGGACTACAGATGTTTGCCATGGCTAATATATATTTTTTGAAACTGGGTTTTGGTGGCTGCTATGATAAAAAAGTACAGTGTGAAAATTAATATAAAATAAGATAATAAAAGAATAACTGAGCCAAATTTTTTTTTTTTTTTTTTTTGAGACAGAGCCTCAAGCTGTCCCCCTGGGTAGAGTGCTGTGGCATTACAGCTCACAGCAACCTCCAACTCCTGGGCTCTAGCGAGTCTCCTGCCTCCGCCTCCCAAGTAGCTGGGACCACAGGCGCCCGCCAGAACGCCCGGCTATTTTTTGGTTGCAGCCGTCGTTGTTTGGCAGGCTCGGGCTGGGGATTCGAACCCGCCACCTTAGGTGTACATGGCTGGCGCCTTAGCCGGTTGAGCTATAGGTGCCGAGCCCCAAATGTTTTTAAGATTTGAAAAATGAATATTCAATAGGCACACAAATTCTACTAGTAAAATTGTGAAGAATGTAGGAATGAAATGAAAATGATTTTTCTTTCATGGGCATTATATTTTTCAAATGGCTAAATTTTTAGAACACAAATACTTATTATTTGGCTCTATGTTATAACATAAAACATAATTATTTTTGCCTAGGAGGTCTATGAAAAAATTTCTGTGACAATATGAACTGTGAAAGTTCAGGACTTTTAGTTTACTTAGTGAGGTAACACCTCGATCAATACATAATATACAAAATCCCTCACTTGGAGGCTTTCTTTCTGACATGAGACCATTTATCAGGTCTTTTCTCCTACTTCATCAATGTAATTTTCCTTCATTAGCATTTAGGATAAATAAATGAATAAAATCAATTACTCATTGGGAGGCCGAGGTGGGTGGATTGCCTGAGCTCATGGGTTCGAGACCAGCCTGAGCCAGAGCGAGACCTTGTCTCTTAAAAATAGCTGGGCATTGGGCGGCGCCTGTGGATCAAAGGAGTGGAATGATGGCCCCATATACCGGAGGTGGCGGGTTCAAACCCAGACCCAGCCAAAAACTGCCAAACCAACCAACTAACCAACCACTGGGCGTTGTGGCAGGGGCCTGTAGTCCCAGCTACTTGGGAGGCTGAGGCAAAAGGATCATTGAACCCAAGAGTTTGAGGTTGCTATGAACTAAGATGCCATGATACTCTCTACCCAGGGTAACAGCTTGAGACTGTGTCTCAAAAAATAAAATATCAATTACTCAAATTTTAGATATCTTTGTGCTAAAAAGACTCCCATTCCCCTCAACAAGTGGTTTGTATTTTCTATTTCCTTCACAAGTTAATTACAGTCTTTAAGCCAGAAGTAACCTGCTGTTTTCTGAAGTTGCCACTTAACTAGTAGTGTAACTTTGGTAAAGTTAATTTCCTAACCCCTCTGTTTGTGCCTCTGTTTCCTCATTTGTAAAATAAGGATAATAATGTGGATATGGAGAGAAGGAAATACTTCTACTCTGCTGGTGGGATTGCAAACTAATACAACTTTTATGGAAAGAAATATGGAGAATTCTTTTTTTTTTTTTTTAGAGACAGAGCCTCAAGCTGTCCCCCTGGGTAGAGTGCCGTGGCATTACAGCTCACAGCAACCTCCAACTCCTGGGCTCAAGCGAGTCTCCTGCCTCCGCCTCCCAAGTAGCTGGGACCACAGGCGCCCGCCACAACGCCCGGCTATTTTTTGGTTGCAGCCGTCATTGTTGTTTGGCGGGTCTGGGCTGGGGATACGAACCCGCCACCTTAGGTGTACGTGGCTGGCGCCTTAGCCGGTTGAGCCATAGGCGCCGAGCCGAAATATGGAGAATTCTTAAAGAACTAAAAGTCCATCTTCCATTTGATCCCACAATTCCAATACTAGGTGTCTACCCAGAAGAAGAAAAATCATTTTACCACAAAGACATCTACACCAGAATGTTTATTAAAGTTCAGTTCACAATTGCCAAGTCATGGAAGCAATCCAATGTTCATCAACCCCTGAATGGATTAACAAACTGTGGCATATGTATACCATGGAATACCCTTCAGCCATAAGAAAAGATGGAGACATTACACCTGTTATGTTTACCTAGATGGAGTTGAAACACATTCTTCTTAGTAAAGTATCTCAAGAATGGAAAAAAAATCCAATGTACTCAATACTAATGAGACCAATATATAAACAATTATACACCCACATGAACGATAAAACACAAATATAGTCTACTGAGAGGGAAGGGAGAGGGAGGAGAGAGGGTGTAGAGAAGGGGAAGAAAGGGAGAGAGGGAGAGGGAGGGTGATTGACAGGAGGAGGAGGGCAATTGGCAGGATCTCACCTAATGTGCAGAAGGGCTCAACTACAACTTAAATTTTACCTTGGGAGTGAGAACAATGAAATGTAAAAATCTGTTTCCTCATATTAATTTGAAATAAAAAACAATAAAAATACTTATCTTCTAAGATTATTGTGTAGAGTCCAGGAATTAGTAAATGTAATCTACTTGGAACAGCATTCTTGGCACATAATAGGTACTATACAAGTATTAGCTATTGTTGTTGTTGTTATTAAGAAGGTCAGGTCGAGGAAATATAACCCTTGCCATTACCTCTCTTCCACATCTTCACTAATACGGTTCTGTAAGCGCCGTAGCCGAGGGTCACTAGATGAATCTTCTTCCTGTTCCTCAGGCTCTGCTTCTTGTTCTTTAGCTTTCTTAATGAACTGAAATTCTTCATCCTCCTCATCTGAGGACTCCATAGGGGCATAGTCTGGCCTCTTTCCAGATACATAACGTTTTACCTTCACTTTCTCCATTGAAATCTCACCTGGGTAAGAAACATAAACATAAATTATGTTTCAGTTACTTCTTTCCCAAGATCCTTTGACCCCTTGGCCTTTGCAGGAAGAGCCCTGTATTCCTGGCAGAAAAGGAGAAGAGAGCCATCATGCAAATATCTATCTATCTAAAGGTGCTTTCCTGGCCAGGTAGTGTCTAACGCCTATAATCCTAGCACTCTGGGAGGCTGAGGTGGGTGGACTGCCTGAGCTTACAGGTTTGAGACCAGCCTGAGCCAGAGCAAGACTTCGTCTCTAAAAATAGCCGGGCATTGTAGTGGATGCCTATAGTCACAGCTACTTGGGAGGCTGAAGCAAGAGAATCTCTTTTTTTTTTTTTTTTGAGACGGAGCCTCAAGCTATACCCCTGGGTAGAGTGCCATGGCATCACACTCACAGCATACTCCAACTCCCGGGCTCAAGCGAGTCTCCTGCCTCAGCCTCCCAAGTAGCTGGGACTACAGGC
>NW_003852445.1:10504223-10509656 GCF_000181295.1 Otolemur garnettii
GCTTGAGCCACAGGCACCGAGACAGGTCTTGTGATTTTAACAACAGATACAGCAAACATTATATTTAATTTAATAATAAAACATTAGGAATATTCTCTTTAAAAAAACATTGGGCTGGCTAGGTCCCTGCCACATACACTGAGGCTGGAGGGTTCGAGCCCAACCTGGGCCTGCTAAACAATGACAACTGCAACCAAGAAGTAGCCAGGCATTGTGGTGGGCACCTGTAGTTCCTGCTACTTGGGAGGCTGAGGCAAAAGAACAGTTTAAGCCCAAGAGTTGGAGGTTGCTGTTAGCTGCGATGCCATAGCACTCTACTGAGGCTGACATAGTGAGACTTCCCCCAGCCCCTCCCCAAAAATAAATAAAAAAGAAGACATTGGCCATTTTTATGTTGTTCCTGTCATACATAGTCAACACTGTTAAGGAGCATACAGTCCAATAAGGAATGTAAAGATTTAAGATATGTTTTTCATACTTGAGGTTTTGTTTTGAGAGACAGGGTCTTGCTCTGTCACCCAGGCTAGAGTGCAGTGGTGCAATCATAGCAATAATTTGCGAATAAGAAATAAAAAGAATAAGGATTGAGAAGGAAGAAATTGCCATAGTTTACATATTGTGTGAATGTCTTTGTAGAAAACACATGATAACCAACAGACAGGCTAAAAGAGTTCAGGAAAAATGCTGGATAAAAGGCTTATATATAAAAATAAGTATACCTGTTCACTAGCTACATGTAATTAAAAAATACATATTAAAAATGTCATTTACAGTAGGAACTAATCTATAAGACACTGAGGAATAGACACAACAATATAGAAGGCCTCGGCCAGGCACCTGTGGCTCAAGCAGCTAAGGTGCTGGCCACATACAACTGAGCTGGAGGGTTCGAATCCAGCCCAGGCCCGCCAAATAACAATGATGGCTGCAACACGAAATAGCTGGGCATTGTGGCAGACACCTGTAAGTCCCAGCTATGTGGGAGGCAGAGGCAGGAGAATAGCTTGAGCCCAGGAGTTGGAGGTTGCTGTGAGCTGTGATGCCACAGCACTCTACCGAAGTCAACAGCTTGAGGCTCTGTCTCAAAAAAAAAAAAAATAAGAAAAATATAAAATTTTATTGAAAACATATAAAAGAGGCTAGGCGAGGTGGCTCATGCCTATAATCCTAGCACTCTGAGAGGCAAAGGCAGGTGGATTGCCTGAGCAAAGTGAGACCTCATCTCTACAAATAGGAAAACTAGCCGGGTTTGTGGCAGGTTCCCGTAGTTCTAGCTACTTGAGAAGCTGAAAGAAGAGGATCACTTGAGCCCAAGAGTTTGAAACTGCTAAGACACTAAGGCACTCAGCTCAACCCAGGGCCACTGAGTGAGACTCTGTCTCAAAAAAAAAAAAAAAATTAAAGAACTAAATAAATAAAATATAGCATGTTCAAGGATAAAGATGTCAACTGCTGCTGGATTAACCTATAACTGTATAATCTATCAGGATTCAAGAACTGGAGTGCATGGCTCGGCGCCTGTGGCTCGATCGGCTAAGGCGCCAGCCACGTACACCTAGGGTGGCGAGTTCGAGTCCCCAGCCCGGGCCCGCCAAACAACAATGATGGCTGCAACCAAAAAATGGCCAGGCGTTGTGGCGGGCGCCTGTGGTCCCAGCTACTTGGGAGGCAGAGGCAGGAGACTCGCTTGAGCCCAGGAGTTGGAGGTTGCTGTGAGCAGTGAAGCCATAGCACTCTACCCAGGGGGACAGCTTGAGGCTCTGTCTCAAAAAAAAAAAAAAAAAAAAAAAAAAGAACTGGAGTGCTGGCCCCATATACCGGAGTTGGTGGGTTCAAACCCAGCCCTGGCCTAAAACTGCAACAACAACAAAGTTGTCCCCAGGCTTATTCTAAAAAATCATATAGAAGAACAGGAGGCCAAAAAGAGTCAAAACGATACTGAAGAAGAATAAAGTGGTGCTGGTGGTGGTGCTGTTTGTATCAGATAGCAAGGCTTGGAATTACAGTAATTAAAACAATATGTTGGCTTGGGGCCTGTAGCTCAAGCTGCTAAGGTGCCAGCCACATACACTGGAGCTGACATGTTCGCATCCAGCCCAGGCCTGCCAAACAACAATGACAATTACAACAAAAAAATATCCAGGCATTGTTGTGGGCGCCTGTAGTCCCAGCTACTTGGGAGGCTGAGGCAAGGGAATTGCTTAAGCCCAAGAGTTGGACGTTGCTGTGAGGTGTGATGCCATCGCACTCTACCAAGGGCGACACAGTGAGACTCTGTCTCAAAACAAAAAACAAAAGAAACCCAATGTCACTGACTCAGGGAGTACATAGAGACCAACAGAACAAAGCAGAGAATCAAACTTATATTACTTATGTGAGAACTTAAGTATATTACAGGATTGGCACTAAAAATCAGTGGAGAATGAATGGGCAGTTAGTCAACAGAGGAGGGATACAAACAAAACATTCCAGATTGTTTAAATACCTGAGTATGGCTCATAATCCTAGGGCTGAAAGATCTCTTGAACCCAGAAGTTTGAGATTGCAGTCAACTATGATTGTACCACTGCACTCTAGCCTGGGCAACAAGAGTGAGACCATCTCTCAAAACAAACAAATAAAAAATTCAAGTGTGAAAAACATATCTTAAATATTTACATTCCCTATTGGACTGTATGCTTCCTAAGTACATTTTTTTCTTTTTGAGACAGAGTTTCACTATGTCACCCTTGGTAGAGTGCTGTGGCCTCACAGCTCACAGCAACCTCAAACTCTTGGGCTTAAGCAATTCTCTTGCTTCAGCCTCCCAAATAGCTGGGACTATAGGCATCCACCACAATGCCCAGCTATTTTTTTGTTGTTGTTGCAGGTGTCATTGTTGTTTAGCAGGCCCAGGCTGGGTTTGAACCTGCCAGCCTCGGTGTATGTGGCTGGCACCCTAACCACTGAACTACAGGCTGTCCTGCATAATTGTGTATTCAATCCTATTTAGTATGTACAAACAAAAGACAGAAAAAGCTTTACAACTGGATTATCTGAGATCTCAGGATATGGAAGGATTTCAAAAAGCACAAATCATAAAACAAAAAAGCTGATAAATCTGATAAGACTAAAACTAAAAACGTTTATGTAACAGATGACTCCACAATTATAATGAAACAACAAGCAAAAAAATATGGGGAAAAGGATAGTATAGATTTAGAAAATAAAAAAAACAGCAAATAGGCTTGGTGCCTGTAGCTCAGTGGCTAGAGCACCAGCCACATACACTGGAGCTGGTAGGTTCAAATCCAAACCGGGCCTGCCAAACGACGACAACTACAATGAAAAAACAGCTACGCGTTGTGGTGCATTGTAGTCGCAGCTACTTGGGAGGCTGAGGCAAGAGAATTGCTTAAGCCCAAGAGTTTGAGGTTGCTGTGAGCTGTGACGCTATGGCACTGTACCCAGGGCAACACAGTGAGACTCTGTCTCAGAAAAACAAAACAAATGAGGAGGCGACACTTGTGGCCCTATATACTGAGGGTGGCGGGTTCAAACCCAGCCCAGGCTAAACTGCACCAAAAACATAGCTAGGCCTTGTGGTGAGCACCTGTAGTCTCAGCTACTCAGGAAGCTGAGGCAAGAGAATCAGCTAAGCCCAAGAACTGGAGGTTGCTGTGACCTGTGATGCCATGGCACTCTACCGAGGGTAACAAAGTGAGACTCTGTCTCTTAAAAACAAAAACCAAAAAACAAAAAACCCATAGCAAACAGAAAGTGGGTATTTGACAGAAACAGATAACTCATAGAAAAGAAACCCAGAGAGTTGATGAACACATGAACAAGATGTCAAGCATCACTAGTAATCAGGGAAATGCAAGGTAAAATAACAAGGTATCATTTCACATCTGTTAGATTGGGCAAAAAACTTAAAAACCTGGCCATACACTGTGGCTCACATCTGTAATCCTAGCACTTTGGGAAGCCAAAGTGAGAGAATCAACTGAGCTCAGGAGTTTGAGATCAGCCTGGGCAACAGCAAGACCCCTGTCTCCACATATGATAAAATATTAGGCAGGCATGGTGGTGCATGCCTGTAGTTCCTGCTACTCCAGAGGCTGAGTCTAGAGGATCGTTTGAGCGCAGGAATTGGGGGCTGCAGTGAGTTATGATGATGCCACTGCATTCCAGCTGGGGCCACAGAGACTGTGGCTTTAATAAAAACAACAACAAAACAAACAAACAAACAAAACAAACTAAAAACCTGATATGAATGTGTAGATAAATATCAGGAAACAAAACTCTGTGTTTTTACAACTTACTCTGGACAGCATGTGGCAGCAGGTAGTACAGATGATGATCAACTTCTAGGTGTCCACCCTAAAATTCTTACACAAGTGCACTAAGACATGTTTAAGAATAATTGCAGCACTTTTATAATAGGGAAAAAACCCAGGAAAACTAAGTGCTCCTCAGCAGGGAATAAACTGTGACCTAATTATATAATGGAACTCATAAACAGTTAAGGAATGAATTAGATCTACTGTGTTTCCCCGAAAATAAGACACTGTCTCATATTTATTTTTTCTCAAGATGACACACTATACTAGGGCTTATTTTCAGGGGATGTCTTATATTTTTATTAAGTATAATACAACAATCTACATTTATTCAAATACAGTTTTAAGTCATCTTCTTCTAGAACCTGACAGCGGGAGCTGACCTTGATGGTGGGGCTGGCGCTAGTGATGCGTGAACTCCTTTCCCCTAGCTGTTTGCACGTGCGCAATAGGATACCTGTGACCAAGGTTACCACACACGTACCCGCGTAAGTGCAAATGGCTCAGAGAAAGGTGGTATGGCAGATAGAAGGTATTTCAGTCTTCCTTGGCCGAAATGCAAGGTGACGCTATGCAGACACACTGCACAGCCACGCCCATCACTAGGTTTTATAATCTGGGTAGGGCTTATATTTAACAAAAGCATAGAAATCTTGCTAGGGCTTATTTTGGGGGTAGGTCTTATTTTCGGGGCAACATGGTACATGTATCCAAAAGTTAATTCTCAAGAGTCACGTTGAGACCAGGTGCATGTGCGTCTTGTAGACCAAGCTAGAATAACTGAGGCAGAGGACTGCTTGAACCCAGGCACCCAAGCCCAGCCTGAGTAACACAGCAAGACTTCTTTAAAAGAAAAGAAAAAAAAAAAGGAAACCATGTTGAATTACAAAAGAAAAAAGGTAAGTTGCACAAGGATGGGTACAGTACATTTTTTAAAAAATAAAGAATTGATATTATTTTCTAACATCCTTACACCCTCAACAGGTATGATGTTCCTTCCTCCATCTGTACCCACTGCTATCCTAGTGCATATATATATATATTTTTTTTTTGAGACAGAGCCTCAAGCTATCCCCCTGGGTAGAGTGCCATGGCAACACAGCTCACAGTG
>NW_003852445.1:10510248-10520124 GCF_000181295.1 Otolemur garnettii
AAAAAAAAAAAAAAAAAAAAGAGATCCTTTTGCATCAGCTTCCCAGGTATGGAACTACAGGGATGCTCCACCATGCCCGGCTAGTTTTTTCTATTTTTAGTAGAGTAAGGGTCTTGCTTTTGCTCAGGCTGGTCTCCAATCTCTGAACTTAAGCAATCTACCTGCCTCGGCCATCATAACAGCCATCAAATTAAATGCTATTTTCTTCAAGAAGTTTTCCTTGATTACACCAATCTGAAGTGGTCACCCCATGTCTGCCCTCTTACAATACTTGGTTTACTATCACCTATATGACAGGCATCACAAGCGTGGTAGAGTGTACAGTGCTTAAAATGTGCCTTTTTTTCCTTCTGGCTATTTTTACATACTAGAATATGAATTCCTTAGGGTAAGGAGCACTGCCTCACCCAACTTTTATTCAATTTAATAAACACAGTCACTACATTGGTTGAAAAAGATAAAAAGTTGAAGAGGACATTTTTTTAAAAACTTTTTCCTCTGAGTTTTTAAAAAAGTCATATACACATAGATCATGAATACATCTTTAGCTTATGATCTAGTGAAGGGAGACAGACTCATAAATAATTTAAGTCATAACTCATAATAACTACAATAATTGGTAAGTGTTATAGAAGCAGCATTAAAAAGACTGCTATGGATAACAAAAGAGGGGACGCCCTGCAAAGAGATTCACTACATAAATATCGAAGGAATCTGTAGAGGCTAAGATGAGAGGGCTGCTTGTTGTATATGAGAGCAGACAGGGCACAGGAACAAGACCAGATGCAAGTGGGTACCATCCACTTGGCGGGGATGGGAAAGTCGAGGAAAGTCAAGGTCGGGTCCTAAGGGTGGGCGGGGTTGAAGTGGTTGGCCCGGGGGAGGTTTAGAGGGCGCTGAGGCAGGAAGAGGTAAGATCCAAGTAGAAGAGGGCTCAGCACAGTACCTTTCTCATTGCGAACCGGGACGGCCCCAGCCGTCGACTGAATCGGCGGTTGCTTCATGAGTGAGCTTGGGACCGACATGTTGACAGCAGCGGCGGCGATTCCCGAAACTTGATTGATTCCAAACAGTGAACACCAACAACGTCAACGAACAGAATAAAAATCCTTCCCACCTACCCCACAGAATACTACTGCGTGACAGACAGGAACTACGTACGGCAGAGCAGGATAAACCGGAAATAGCGGACCAGAGGATTGTGGGATAGTGGAGGACACGAGGGGCGGGTACAGCTATAAAGTTGAGTGTGTTACTGCGCATGTTCATAGATTGCGCATGCGTCCTCAGTGTTGCGGAGTTTGGAGTCCTCTACTGGCGGGAAATTGGTGCTTTGGGGCTTTGCTGTTAAGGCCCTGTGGCGAAGACCGTGCGAATGAAAGGTTTCACGTGTTGTCTTAGGCGAGGGAGAATGGGACAGTAATAAGAAACTGAGTAGATAATAGGGTTGAATGCTCAGAAAAATTAGAGTTTGATAGAACAGAAATCTTGCGAACGGCACCTGGTTAGCTCAATGGATGAGGCCTAGGTGGGCTGTGGTGCGGTATTCGGTGGTCAGAAGAGGGCAGGTGATGGTAATTTAAGCCAGAGACAAAAGAAAAAAATTCCCCAAGGGGCCTGGGACAGTCAATGCCTGAAATCCCAACACTCCACTCATAGGCTTTCAGGTTCTTCTAGTTTATGAAAACCATTTTTAAAAATACGTTCCTGGGGGCGGCGCCTGTGGCTCGGCGAGTAGGGCGCCAGCCCCATATACCGAGGATGGCGGCTTGCCGGGCGTTGTGGCAGGTGCCTGTAGTCCCAGCTGCTGGCGAGGCTAAGGCAGGAGAATCGGCTAGGCCCAGGAGCTGGAGGTTGCTGTGAGCTGTGGTGCCACAGCACTCTACTGAAGGCGACGAAGTGAGACTCAGTCTTTAAAAAAAGAAAAAAGTACGTTCCTGGCTGTAAGTTGTTTGTATTTCTAAGTTAAGTAATTAGTGTTTACAGTGCTTAGGGCTCATAGAGGAGTGAGTATGGAATATTGTTAAAAGGCCCATTCCCTCAAGGAGCTTGCATTTTAGCAGCCCTAGTTTACAAGTTAGGTTGTGTGTGTGTTTTTAAAGGCTAAAGTTAGAACACATCTCACAGTAGGTAGGAAAGACTTTATATTATAAACTGCTTTGGTGGGAAATCATGAGCAAAGTCTTTAAGTCCAGAAATAGTATGGTATATATACGATACAATGAAAAGTTCAGGTTTATTAGTAATTTTTTTTTTTTTTTGAGACAGTCTCACTCTGTTGACCAGGCTAGAGTGCAGTGACGTCAGCCTAGCTCAAAGCAACCTCAGACTCTAGGGCTCAAGTGATTCTCTTGCTTCAACCTCTGAGTAAGTGGAAATATAAGCACCCACCACAATGCCAGCAAACAATTTTTTCCATTTTTAGTAGAAATGGGGTCTCCTTGCTCAGGCTGGTTTTGAACTCATGAAAGAGATCCTTCCACTTTTGCCTCCCAGAATGCTAAGATTATAGGTATGGGCCACTGCCACCAGGCTAGTAATTTTTTGAGACAGAGTTTCTGTCGCCCTAGGTAGAGTGCCACGCTGTCATAGCTCACAGCAACGAAAAACTCTTGGGCTCAGGAGATTCTCTTGCCTCAGCCTCTTAATAGCTGGATTAGGGGCACCCTCCACCACACCTCGCTAGTTTTTCAATTTTTTTTTTTTTGAGACAGAGCCTCAAAAGTGTTGTAGAGTGGGTAGAGTGTTGTGGTATCACAGCTCACAGCAACCTCCAACTCCTGGGCTCAAGCGAGTCTCCTGCCTCTGCCTCTCAAGTAGCTGGGACCACAGGCGCCTGCCACAACACCTGGCTATTTTTTGGTTGCAGCCATCATTGGCGGGCCTGGCTGGATTCGAACCCGCCACCTTAGGTGTATGTGGCTGGCGCCTTACTTGAGCCACAGGCACTGAGCCTAGTTTTTTAATTTTTGCTGGGGACGGGGGTCTTGCTCTTGCTCAGGCTGGTCTCCAGCTTCTGAGTTCAAGGGATCCTTCTGCTCAGCCTCCCAGAGGGCTGGGATTACTGGCGTGAGCCTCTCCTCCACCCAGCAAAGAGTGGTGAAAGTTCGTCAGGTACTAGGTCATGGATGGTCTTGATGGTGCCATTGATACAATTAACTCTTAAGTTATGTCACCTGTAGTAGAATTGGGCCTCAGCTGGGAAAGGAAATGAAATTTGGAAAAGTCTTAAGTAAAGAACAGTGGCAGATCCACTTAAGCAAGGAAACAGTTTTGGGCTAGAAAGAAAGAACTTTAAAGAGTAGACAATTTCATATTAGGAATTTATCAGTTCAAAAAACTTTGTTGTTCAGATGAAAAGGCAATTGTTTAGGCCCATGGTAACCCAGAGAATAAGAAAAAAAAGACCTTAATATGGCTGTGAGTATACGAAATACAATGCACTAAAATCTTATTTTGTGATAGATGAATTATTTGATTCATAGTTTTGTCCCAGACTTTCCGTCCTTTAAGGTCACCCTTAGGATCTTTAGGTAATGGGTCAGGTGAATGGTAAACGGTCAGGGTGAATTGAAACCAGCATAAGTTATTAGCTGTTGGGGTAAAAAAGCTCTTGCTAGGAAGAGAGTAATACAGTATCAATGGGCAGGATTTTCTGGTCGTGAAGTTACTATGTTATCAGGAAGCAGTATGCCAGGCTAAGCTGTATGTTAATTTTGATTTCCTTTCCTTTCCATTCTATAAGCATCTAACATTGTAAGGCAAGGTTGTTTCTCCTTAGCAGAAGAGTCAGTGTTTTTCAAAGCGAGATCTCAGTATCAACCATCAAAATCACCGGATCCAAGGTAAAAACGCTGGCTGATTCAGTCCCACAACATCCCTAAAAGAATTTGAGTCTCAGGGTGAGGCTGTAAGGTGGTCGTTTTCTTTTTCTTTTTGTGTGTCACGGGGTCAGCCTAGTTCACAGCAACTTCAAACTCCTGGTTCAAATGACCCTCCTGCTTCAGCCCTGGGAGTAGCTGGGACTACAGGTGCCTGCCTGGCTAATTTTATTTTTAAAAGAAACTAGGTCTCGCTCTTGCTTAGGCTCGTCTCGAGTTCCTGAGCTCAAGCGATCCAAGCCTGAGCCTCGCAAAGTATTAGGATTGTAGGTGTGAGCCACCGCGCAGGGCAAGGCGGCCTTGGTAAGCCACAGAGCCTTCGGACGCGGTTCCACCTCCCCCACCCTCCGGGCTCCGCCCCTCTCCTCCACCCGCCGCAATATTGGCGGGAAGACTCGGGCTGCAAAGTCGCGGAAGATGTCGGGGTCAGGTTCAGCGGCTGGGCAGGCGGCTTCCAGACAGCCACCTCCTGTGAAGGTGAGAAATTGGTTGAAGTTTCCCTGAATGCTCTTGACACACTTTTTTTGTTAAGGGTAGTCTGGGCAACCTCGCACCAGGGATAAGGGGAGAGCCCTGCCTGGATTTTCCTCTTTGGAAAACTAGGCATTTAGTTTCTGCCCTGGAAATAGGGGCAGGGTCAGATGTGAGATTCCCTATCTCCAGCCCTCTGCGTTTGCTTTTTCAACAGTTACTGTCAGCCTCATACATTTTTTTTTTTTTTTTGAGGCAGAGTCTCACTTTGTTACTCTTTGTAGAGTGCTATGGTGTCACAGCTCACAGAAACCTCAAACTCTTGTGCTTAAGCAATTCAATTGCCTGAGCCTCCCCAGTAGCTGGGACTATGGGCGCTGCCACAATGGCCAGCTATTTTTAGAGACTGGAGGGGGGCGGCGGGGGTGTCTCGCTCTGGTTCTGGCTTGAACTTGTGTGCTCAGGCAATCAGCAATCCACCCGCTGCGGCCTCCTGGAGTGCTAGGATTCCAGACATGAGCCACTGCGACTGGCAAGCTTCATACTCTTAAACAATTTCAGTTAATCCGAAGCTGATAGAGTAGATTGGGGTAGTTTCTTCAGTTACAAATGCTAGTCATTATTGGTCTGGCCAACCTATATGGGCATGAAGTGCCCAGGAAATGAAGAATTCTGTGCAGGATAGTGGATTACACATCAAGATTTTGGAGGGGAAACAAGTTCCCTTATAGGCTATGGATTTTGATTTATGTTGTCATTTTGAAATAGGAATTAGATTTGTTTAAACAGATCTGTTGGGACCTTGTAAGAAAAAGTATAGGATCTAGGATTCTAATGCTCTTTTTTTTTTTCTTTACCCAAATAGGAGAATGAATATAAAGAAAATCAAAACATCACTTATCTATCTCTGAATCCAGTACAGACTACGCTTTTAAGAAAAACAGCTAAGGTTTATCTTGCCCCCCTTTCACTCAGTAATCTAGACCAATTTAAGTACTCCGAATTCCTGTTAGAAAAGAATTCTGATAATGAAGTGGCCTGTGAAGAGTATAAGACTAAAATAAAGAAAACCTGTGCAAAGATTTTAACTCCAAAGATGAAAGCCACATCTTCCAAGGCGGAGTCCACTCTTGAAAAATCATCCTTAGATGTTTATACTGAAAGTGACAAGCTACAAGACAAGAGCAACTCAGATGCTGTGATTCTCAGTGTTGATATGGAAAGCAGTCAGGATGGAGATAGTGATGAAGATACTACACCAGGCCTGGTAAGAATTTAACTAGCAGCTTCTTGTGATTTTTTTTATTGTTTTGAAATGTGAAGTTAAGCTAAGATTATCAATGATTTCTCTAGTTCCAACAAATTATTATTATTATTTTGTATCTTATTTATTTTTTGGCCGGAGCTAGGTTTGAACCCACCACCTCTGGCATATGGGGCCAGTGCCCTACTCCTTTGAGCCACAGGCGCTGCCTTTTGTATCTGTTTTTTTTTTGGCCAGGGTTGGGTTTGAACCCGCCACCTCCAGCATATGGGGCCAGCGCCCTACCCTTTTGAGCCACAGGCCCCGCCCCAACAAATTATTTTATCATCTAATGTAAGTTTAGTTGAAATCTTCCTTCTCTCTTTTTTTTTTAAGAGACTGAGTTTCACTTTATTGCTCTCGGTAGAGTGCTGTGGTGTGCTCACTGCAACCTCCAACTCCTGGGCTTAGGCGATTCTCTTGCCTTAGTTTCCTGAATAGCTGGGACTATAGGCGCCCGCCACAACACCTGGCTATTTTTTTGTTGCAGTTTGTCTGGGGCCAGGTTCAAACCTGCCACCCTTGTCAGTACATGGGGCCCGCACCCTACCCACTGAGCTACAGGCACCGCCCAATGCCCGACTATTTTTAGAGATGAGGTCTTGCTCTGGCTCAGGCTGGTCTTGGAGCCTGTGAGCTTATGCAGTCCACCTGCCTCAGCCTCCAGAGTGCTAGGATTATAGGAGGGAGCCAGTGCTTCCAGCCCCTAATTGAAATTTTATTATTTTTAATATTTAGCAATTAACTCTTTTGGGTTAATTTTGTTCTTGGTCTTCATGTGTCAAGGAGCGGATTGACTTAATCTTTACTCTACTTTCCCTTTTCCTCCTCTAAACTTATTGCATATACAGTATTTTTGGGTTTACTCATACTTTACGGTACATCACATTCAGATGTTTATGCACAGTATACCAAAAGTCTTCTGCTTGTGGGACTTAATGGTGTTTTACCCTTGATATCAGGGTAGGAAAACGATCATCAGTTGATCTTACTGATGTGCTGAATTATATTTCTTTTAAATACAAAAGGAGACAAATGACAGAGTAGAAAATATGCTTGAGACACAATAATTTTATGTAATAGTTACACTCAACTTATGGAATTAGTTCTAATTTTTTTGGTTTTTTCTGCTTTCTAGGAGTATTATGCTTCATTCATAGTTACAAATTTTATGAAGGACGAGATGAAACCATACTTACCACATGACAAAAGGCTAGAACTAGGGAACAGACAATGATGGTAGGGAAAGGCAGATATAATACTCAAAAGAGTTATTGTTATGAAATAAGATTTTAATTTATGCTTTATTGCACCAGAGGTAAGAACCAGAGATTGTGAGACAGCATGGGTTAATGTTTTTTTTTTTTTTTTAGAGATAGTCTCACTTTGTTGCCTTTGGTAGAGTGCTGTGGTGTCACAGCTCACAGCAACCTCCAGCTCTTGGGCTTAGGCGAGTCTCTTGCCTCAGAATCCCGAGAGCTGGGACTATAGGCGCCTGCCACAACACAACAAAAAAAGCTATTTTTTTATTGGAGTTTGGCTGGGACCAGGTTTGAACCCTTGGCATATGGGACTGGCGCCCTACTCACTAAGCTACAGGTGCTGCCCAAGACAGCGAGGGTTAATTGTTAAATGTACTGAACTGGGGGTTTTGAACCTAATTTCTGGGTCTGAATACTTCTAAGAAACCTTATTCCTTTAAACAAATTACCTCCATAGTCAGTGGTTCTCTGAGTGGTTCTTAGCTTTAGCCTGTATCAGAATTATCTGGAGAGTTGTTTTTTCTTTTTTTTTTCTTTTTGGAGAGCTTGTTCAAACTCCATTGCAGGGCTTCATGACCAGAGTTTCTCTTTTTTTTTTTTTTTTTTAGAAAGAGTCTCACTATGTTACCCTTGGTAGAGTGCTGTGGCATCATAGCTCACAGCAACCTCAAATTCTTGGGCTTAGGTGATTCCCTTGCCTTAGCCTCCTGAGTAGCTGGGACTATAGGCACCTGCCACAACACCTGGTTATTTTTTTGGTGTAGTTGTTGTTTAACAGGCCCAGGCGGAGTTTGAACCTGCCAGCCCTGGTGTATGTGGCCGGCACCCTAACCACTGAGCTATGGGTGCCACGCTGACCAGAGTTTCTGATTAAGAAGTTTAGAGTTGGCTGGGTACCTGTAGCTCAAGTGGCTAAGGCACCAGCCACACCAGCCACATACCAGAGCTGACAGGTTCGAATCCAGCCCCGGACTGCCAAACAACAATGACAACTGCAATCAAAAAATAGCTGGGCATTGTGGCAGGTGCCTGTAGTCCCAGCTACTTGGGAGGCTGAGGCCAGAGAATAGCTTGAGCCCAGGAGTTGGAGGTTGCTGTGAGCTGTGTGATGCCACAGCACTCTACCCAGGGCGACGGCTTGAGGCTCTGTCTCAAAAAAAAAAAAAAAAAGTTTGGAATTGGGGGGATGCAATTTGCAGGTCGAACATAGTTTCTTGGAGACTGATGCTGTTGGTCCAGGACTGCACTTTGAGAGGACCACTGGATTAGAATATCTCTTTAGTCTCTTAGACTATAAGATTCTGAGTATGTAAGGTAAATATAAAGCAGATTTTAGTGTGATATAAGGAAATAGGATCATAAATTAAAACATGAGGTGTTGAGTAGTATAGCACTCAACAGCAGAGTGATGAATACCCAGCATACATTTTCTTTGGACAAACTGTATGTAAAGTACAATATTTCTTAAAGAACATTTTGTTCTTTTATTCTCTTCCCTTTCATTATCATTTTGGAATAATATGACTAAGGCTTTGTGGTCCCTTGTTTTAGGAATAGAATTTAGTTTATGAGCGTATTTCTTCCTGAATGAAGACTTTTGTCACATCACAGAAAAGAGTCTTGGCCTGCAAATCTAGGATTTTGTTCTGTTTTCTGGGAAATTAAAGAAAAAAAATCTCATTAAATATTTTCATTTCATAAAGCACTTCTTAATTTTTAAAAAATTTTGAGATAATTGGAGGCTTACAGAAGAGATGCAAAAATAGTACAGAAAATTCCTCTGTACCTTTCACTTATATTAACTGTATGTTAATATCTTACATAACTTCTTTTTATGTTAGATTAGATTAGATATCTAATATCTAACATAACTGTATGTTAACATCTTATCAAACTAAGAAATTAACAAGGTATAATACTACTAACTAAAGTGCAGAACTTATTAGGATTTCAACAATTTTTCCACTGATGCCTTTTTTCTATTCCAGTATCTACTCCAGGATCACACAGTACATTTAGTTGTCATGTCTCTGTAGTTTCCTCCGATCTGTGATAATTCCTCTGTCTTTCATGTCTTTGAAATTACTGGACAATTATTTCACAAAATGTCCCTCAATTTGAGTTAGTCTGATATATTTTTTTTTTTTGAGATGGTCTCACTATGTTGCCCTGGGTAGAGTGCTGTGACTTCACAGCTCACAGCAACCTCAAACTCTTGGGCTTAAGTGATTGTTTTGCCTTAGCCTCCCAGGTAGCCGGGACTATAGGTGCCTGCCACAATGCCCAGCTATTTTTTTATTGTAGTTCTCACTGTTTTTAGGAGGCCCGGGCTAGGTTTGAAGTCACCAGCCCAGGTGTATGTGGCTAGTGCCCTAACCACCAAGCTACAGGTGCTGAGCCTGTCTGATATTTTCTTATGATTAGATTTGGGTTTTGCATTATTGGGAAGGATACCATGAAAGTGAATGTGTCCTTAGTGTATCATGTCAGGGTATACGTGATGTTGGTTTGTTTTACTGGTGATGTTCACTTTGATTACTTGGCTAAGGTGGTGTCTGCCAGGTAAACTGCACTGTTAAGTTACTTTTTTTCCCTTTATAATTACTAAATTTTGGGGGGGAGGTACTTTGAACATATACAGCATATTTTTCTATTGACACAAAACACAAAATTCGCATAATACAAAACCTAATATTTAAAAGTATACGGTTTAGGGCAGCACCTGTGGCTCAGTAAGTAGGGCACTGGCCCCATATACTGAGGGTGGTGGGTTCAAACCAGGCCCTGGCCAAACTGCAACAAAAAGTAGCTGGGCATTGTGGCAAGTTCCTATAGTCCCAGGTAGGAGGCTGAAGCAAAAGAATCGCCTAAGCCCGAGAACTGGAGGTTGCTGTGAGCTGTGACGCTTTGGCACTCTACTGAGGACAACGGAGTGAGACTGTCTTTTTTTTTTTTTTTT
>NW_003852445.1:10520759-10528429 GCF_000181295.1 Otolemur garnettii
TTTTATGGTGGCAGCCATCATTGTTGTTTGGCGGGCCCGGGCTGGATTCAAACTCACCACCTTAGGTGTATGTGGCTGGTGCCTTAGCCACTTGAGCCACAGGCGCCAAGCCTGAAGACTCAACTTTTTAAGGAAGGACTAAGATGAGTCACCTAAGTGACTAAGAAGCCAGGAGAAGCAAGATGGGGAAGCCCAGACGACCAAACTTCTGGTAAGGAGAAAAACAATGAAGGACAACAGTGAAGGGAACCAGAAGGCTGTAGCAGAGTGTGATAGAAACAGCCAGCTGGGCTTGGCACCTGTGGCTCAAGTGGCTAAGGCGCCAGTCACATACACCTGAGCTGGTGGGTTTGAATCCAGCCCAGGCCCGCTAAAACCAACAATGATGGCTGCAACCAAAAAATAGCCAGGCGTTGTGGCCTATAGTCCCAGCTACTTGGGAGGCAGAGGCAGGAGAATTGGTTGAGCCCAGGCACTCTACCCAGGGCTACAGCTTGAGGCTCTGTTTAAAAAAAAAAAAAAGAGAAACAGCCACCTGGATAGGGTGGTGCCTATGGTTCAGTGAGTAGGGTGCTAGCCCCATATACAAAGGGTGGCAGGTTTGAACGCCACCAGGGCGCTGGCCAAACTGCAACAAAAAATAGCCAGGTGTTATGGCGGGTGCCTGTATTACCAGCTACTTGGGAGGCTAAGGCAAGAGAATCGCCTAAGCCCAAGAGCTGGAGGTTGCTGTGAGCTGTGTGTTTTCCCTGGGAAAACAAGGCAGGAAGATCATTTGAGCTCAGGAGTTCAAGACCAAACTGAGCAAGAGCAAGAACTCATCTCCACTAAAAGCAGAAAAATTAGGCCAGTGCAGTGGCTCAGCCCTGTAAACCTAGCATTCTGGGAGGCCAAGGCAGCGGATAACCTGAACTCACAGGCTCAAGACCAGCCTGAGCAAGTCAAAGTACTCTACTGAGGGCTACAAAGTACTCTGTCTCTGAAAAAAAAAAAAAAGCCAAGCTGGATAGACAGAACATTCAGAGGGTATGCTGGGGAGAACTGAAGAGAAAACAGAATACTTGACATAGTCTTAAGTAGCAGAAGGCAGTTAGAGAAAGGAAAATATTGGCCTTGTCACATACAGATTTCAAAATACATCTCATGAGAATCCAAATAATTTCATAATATAAGGGAAGATTTTATTTGCCTTTCAGAGGAAATTAGTATCTGTGCACATCTTGTAAGATGAAATGAAAGTTCACAGTGTTCAGAATCAGTACTTGAACTGCTGTGTTTTAAACCGTGAGCAGTGATTGTATTTGTCTGGTTCTTTCTAGAGCTGAAAATGTAAATACTTGCTGAATTATTCATGAATGAAACACCAATTTTTATCTTAGGATGTTTCAGTATCTTCCCTATCATAAGTCCTAGGTTCATTGGGGAAAATAATCACAAAAAATTTCAACAGAATCAGCATCTTAGGAGTGCCATTCTTTATAAAATTACCAATAAATTTAAAAAATGAACAGTAGAATTCTGAATTATCAAAGGAAATATATCTTTGCTGAGGTAAAAATAAAGAAGTATATTACTCTGCTGATGTTTGAGAAAGTTTTTGTTTTTGGGTTTTTGCTTTTAGACAGAGTCTTACTCTGTCACCTAGGTTAGAGTGCCTTGGCCTCAGCCTAGTTCTTAGTAACCTCAAACTCTTGGGCTCCAGCTATCTTCCTGCTTCAGCCTCCTAAGTAGCTAAAACTATAGATGTCTATAGAGTGCTATTGCATCATAGCTCACAGCAACCCCAAACTCTAGGGCTCAAGTGATTCTCTTGCCTTAGCCTTCCAAGTAGCTGGGACTACAGGTGCCCACTACAACGCCCAGCTATTTTTAAAGATAGGGTCTTCCTCTTGCTCAGGCTGGTCTTGAGCCTGTGAGTTCAGGTTATCCGCTGCCTTGGCCTCCCAGAATGCTAGGTTTACAGGGCTGAGCCACTGCACTGGCCTAATTTTTCTGCTTTTAGTGGAGATGAGTTCTTGCTCTTGCTCAATTTGGTCTTGAACTCCTGAGCTCAAATGATCTTCCTGCCTTGTTTCCCCAGGGAACAACCAAACTCAGCTGAAAGTTTTTATTTTTGTAAACAAAATCTAACATTCAAAGGTCCCATTCCTTACAAAATTAAGCCTCTGTTAACCAAACATTTATAAATACATATTCCCTGAATTTTTGGTTTTGTTTAGATTTTCCTGCATTCTGATTCTAGCACAAAAGTCTGCCTACTATGTTGTATAAATAAGTTTATGGTGTTCTGTACCCTGAAAGTGATTTAATATTTGTGTTCTTCAGTTTTGGAAATTATATGTACTGAGATCATAAAAAAACATTTTATAAACAACTAGACATTTTGTTATTATTATTATTATTATTATTATTATTTTTTTTTTTTTTTGAGACAGAGCCTCAAGCTGTCCCCCTGGGCAGAGTGCCGTGGCATTACAGCTCACAGCAACCTCCAACTCCTGGGCTCAAGCGAGTCTCTTGCCTCTACCTCCCAAGTAGCTGGGACCACAGGCGCCCACCACAGCGCCCAGCTATTTTTGGGTTGCAGCCATCATTGTTTGGCGGGTCCGGGCTGGGGATTCGAACCCGCCACCTTAGGTGTACGTGGCTGGCGCCTTAACCGGTTGAGCTATAGGCGCCGAGCCGACATTTTGTTATTAAATGTGATTGTAATTTCCTTGTGTTGAATGTTTTGAAGTATTATATTTAGTTTAAATGCATTATTGGTCCATAATTAATATCTTAAGAAAATAAATTTTATTACACTATCAAAATAAATAAATACTAAAAAAAGAGCATTTGGGGCTGGGTGTGGTGGCTCACACCTGTAATCTTAGCACTCTGGGAGGCTGAGGCAGGTGGATTGCTTGAGCTCAGGAGTTCGAGACCCCATCTCTAAAAATAGCTGAGTGTTGTGGAGGGCACCTATAATCCCAGCTGCTTGGGAGGCTGAGGCAAGAAGATTACTTGAGCCCAAGATTTTGAGATTGCTATGAGCTATGGTGATGCCATCACACTCAATCACAGGGTGACTGAGTGAGATTCTATCGCAAAAACAAACACGCTGGTGCAGTGGCTTACTCCTTTAATCCTAGCACTTGGGATTTCCTGAGCTCACAAGTTTGAGACCAACTTGAGCAAGAGCAAGACCTTGTCTCTAATAAATAGCCAGGTGTTGTGGTGGATGCCTGTAGTCTGAGCTACCCGGGCATCTGAGAGAAGAGAATCGCTTGAGCTTAACAGTTTGAGGTTACTGTGAACTAAGATGCCATAGCATTCTACTGAGGGTGACAAAGTAAGACTATGTCTCAAAAACAAACACACACAAAATTTTGAGAAAAATAGTAACTGATCCTGGAATATGTTTCTGTTAAGATCCAGAACCAATATCCACAAGGCTTAGGAAAAATGCCTGTTTCAAAAGTGAAGAGAATGTAAACCTAAGAATTGCAAGTTGCTGTGAGCTGTGACTTCATAGCTCTCTACCAAGGGTGACAGACTAACACTGTCAAAAACAAAACAAACAAAAAACCCAGAAGAGAATGCTAATTTGTTTCTTTAACTTTAGTGGCGTTATTCATGTTCAATTTATACCACAAAAGCAGAGAACTGATCAGATTGTTTTATGCACAAATACAAAAATCACTGGAAAATGTTAAATCCTTTTTTAAAAAGGAACTCTGACTTTGATTTGCTTCTCAACTGTGGCAGTGCTTTGGATTGCTGCTGACTTCTGTTGCACAGTTTTGTTTCTTTTTTTTTTTTTTTTTTGAGACAGAGTCACTTCATTGCTCTTGGTAGAGGGCCATGGGTTCACAGCTCACAGCAACCTCCAGCTCCTGGGCTTAGGCAATTCTCTTGCCTCAGCCTCCTGAGTAGCTGGGACTACAGGTGCCCACAACACCCAGCTATTTTTTTGTTGCAGTTTGGCCGGGGCTGGCTTTAAACCTGCCACCCTCGGTATCTGGGGCCGGGGCCCACGCATACTCACTGAGCTACAGGCGCCGCCCATGTCACACGGTTTTTGATAAAAGATATGATTTAATGTACTCGCTAGACATTACAAATGATTTTTCTCTGTAAATATGTTTTTTAAATCCTCTACAAAAAAATTGGATTTGCCATTATCAGTGACTTTCAAAAGAATGTAATGAACTAGGGCTCCTTGGAGAAATGGCTGATTCTAGGGCTGGGACAGGTAAAATACAAGATGAACTAGGAGTATCTTGTAGTGTTAGGAGGTAAGGAAGTACTCAGAAAACAAAGGGAAGGTAACAGGGTGCTGTGGCTCACACCTATAATCCTATTACTCTGGGAGGTAGAAGGACTGCAAGACCAGCCAGAGCAAAAGTGAAATCCCATCTCTCCTAAAATTAGAAACACCAGCCACGAGGTTGGTTTTGTGGCATGCACCTGTAGTCCCAGCTACCCAGGAGGCTGAGGCAAGAAGGCTTGAGCCCAAGAGTTTGAGGTTGCTGTGAGCTATGATGATCCCACAAGACTCAGCCCCAGGGTGACAGAGGGAGATTTTGTCTCAAAAGACAAAACATAACAAAACAAAACAATGGGAAAGAGCATTTCAAAGGGACGGAGGAGGTACCAGCCTGAAAGAGTTCCCAGTGGCCAAAGCTGGAACAATTTGAGCCACAAAATAAATAACACAGTACTGGATTATAACAGTATAAATATCTGAGTCTGTATTGATACAAATAAGTGATCAAGTAAAATGAGAAAAAGACACGTCTTTCTTAAGGAATGTCAAATAATATATGTAAATACTCCCTCTTCTAGGAAGTGATTCTCACTGTCCTACCCATATACCATAAGGGTGGGCTAGACTTAACTACTAACTTCCAAAGACCGGAGAAAGGGAAGTAGGAGCTTTACATTGGAGAAACCTGGTAAAGTCTACCTTAACCAAGTGCTGTGGGTTAATATAAGTGATATGTGGCTGTCATGTACTGGTGTGGCATTCTTTATAAAAATCCATAACCTCAGACTAATCATGGTGAAAACAACAAACTCAGACTGGGGGACATTTAATAGAAAGTAAGAAGTGTTCTCATATTGGAAGAGTCAAGTAAGATAACCTAATAACAAATTATTTCCTAGTGGGCGTTAATTATATTATTACTCAGAATTTATCTTTTTTTTTTTTTTTGAGACAGAGTCTCAAGCTGTCATCCTGGGTAGAGTGCTGTGGTGTCACAGCTCACAGCAACCTCAAACTCTTGGGCTTAAGAGATTCTCTTGCCTAAGCCTCCCAAATAGCTGGGACTACAGGCACCTGCCACAACGCCTGGCTATTTTTTGGTTGAAGTTGTCATTTGGCAACTATAATCCAGGCCGGATTTGAACCCACCAGCTCCAGTGTATGTGGCCGGTGCCCTAGCTGCTTGAGCTATAGGCATCAAGTCAGAATTTATCTTTTTACTAAACAAAGGCCTTCCAGTAGACAAAGGAGAGTGAATGAATGCTTTTGTTTCTACTTTTTCCTAAAAATCTACTAATCTAACAGTGAGTTATGAGTGCTGTTGTTATAGATTCTATAAAGTAATGGAATCTTTTTGGTGTAATTTTACAGGATGATTTTTCAGGATTGTCACCATATGAAAGGAAGAGACTGAAGAACATTTCAGAAAATGCAAACTTTTTTGCTTCTCTTCAGCTATCTGAGGTTTGTGTGGAGTTTAATTAAAACCAAGATGCCATTCTTCCTACTAGTTCAATAACAAAATACAGCATCAGGTATTATAGTCAGATGAAGGAGGACAAAGTTAGGAGTAGGTTTTGCAGTGAATAGAAAGAGGTTATTTTCCATTTCTCCTAAGGCATATTTTTTTACATTTTAATATTTTCAAATAGGCATCTTAAAACTATAACTGGTAGCCCCTCCCCCCCTTTTTGGTGGTGCCTAAAACAATGGTGTCTTACAGTTTGGTGTTCTTGAATAACTAAAGATGTAGGAGAAGTGGGTGGGATGGGATGAAGGATAGAGGAAGAGGAATGTGAGGACTTTTTTTTTTTTTGGAGACAGTCTCATGTTGTTGCCATTGGTAGCGTGCTGTGGCATCAAAGCTCACAGCAATCTAAAACTCTTGGGCTCGTGATTCTCTTGCCTCAGCCTCCCAAGTAGCTGAGACAACAGATGCCTGCCACTATACCCACTATTTTTAGAGGTGGGGTCTTGCTGTGTCTCAGGCTGGTCTCGAACCTGTGAGCTTAGGCAATCCACCCACCTTGGCCTCCCAGAGTGCTGGGATTACAGGCGTGAACCACTCCACCCAGCCCAACATGTTCTTTTCCTTTTAAAGCTTACTCTTGAAGAGTAGATGGGAATATGCTTTGTATAAGGAGCTTTAAGGTTAAATGGCCATAGCTGGATGTGGTGCTTTAGGCCTGAGACTCAAGGACACTTGAGGCCAGCAATGCTACACCAATCTGGACAGCATAGCAGTAACCTATTTCTTAAGGGATAAATGGCCGTATGTATATATGCTAATGTATTACAATCATTAGGATTAAAGGTATAATTTACATTGGTGCCTTCACATTGGAGGTAACACTTCTGGGTGTGAAAGAATAGTTGGATGATGTCATCCCTGCCCCCAGGATATCAAACGTTTGGCTTTATAAAATAGTTAATTGATTTCTCTTAAAACCAGATTACCAAATGTTCAATGTGTGTTTGCATCTTGTGGGGAATGAGTTAAGTGAAGGGACTAAGTTGGTTGAGTCATTAACAGTTGAAAATCTATCGGAAATTTAGACAAAGAATTTCTAATTACAATTTTAGTTAACAGAAAATATTTGATTTGATTTATAGAAGTATAAACTATAAATTTTCTGGAAAACATCGCAGTAGATCTGCCAGTAGTAGAAGTTAAACCTTTTACTTTATAATATATTTGATTAAATACTTTATCTAATCATGTAAACTCATTAGCAACTTGGTTCAAGGTATTACAAACTTGATACATTAGACAGTATTAGATACTTGCCTTTATTGTTGGTAGCATATTTGTCTGAAGAGCAGAGATCCTCTCTTATGGATCTTTAGTTCCTGAATAGACCTTAGTTTGGTGTTGTTATAGTAACAGATGCTTAATATTTTAAAAGGTAAACTATGTAGTTACAACATTTTTATGTGTGTGTATGTTTTATGTACTTTCCAGTCAGCTGCAAGGCTTCGTGAAATGATAAAGAAAAGGCAGCCTCCTGAATCTAAGAGGTAAAATACTTGGTTTATAATGCTTGGACCATAATATGCTTCTGAGTTGTTTTATAATTTGGAAAACAGTGGTTTGGTGTAGGCTGGGCCTGGTGGTGTATGCCTGTAATCCTAACACTTTGGGTGGCTAAGGTGGGTGGATTGCCTGAACTCACAAATTTGAGTCCTGCCTGAGCCAGAGTGAGACCTCATCTCTAAAAAATAGCCAGGCATTGTGGCAGGTGCCTGTAGTCCCAGCTACTTAGGAGGCTGAAGGCTGAGGCAAGAGAATTGCTTGAGCCCAAGAGTTTGAGGTTGCTGTGAGCTGTGATGCCATGACATTCTACTGAGGGCAACAAAGTTAGACTCTGTCTCCAAAAAAAAAAAAAAAAAGGTTTGGTGTAGTAAGCTTTTTATTTTT